>NC_029777.3:9319587-9411155 GCF_000817695.3 Arachis duranensis | reverse complement strand
TAAAATATATAAAAAAATTGTGTTTAATTTAATTTAAAAAAATAAAAAAATGATAAATTTGAGTGAGAAAGTGACCTGTCAAGTAAGTAAGAGTGAGCATGTGCTCCGATGGACCCTCCTCGGACTTGGTCCGAACAACCCCGCCAAAAAAATGGCGCCAACAGCACGTAACCTCGTATTCGAACTGGTTTTATCTCTCTCGAACCGGGTCCGAACCGAACTGCCAGGTGGTGCGCAATGGTTCCGCCACTCGAGTCACCCATTATAAAAACGCGGTCAAAGTCAACGTCACCACCGTTACTCAACCATGCATCGCCACAAACACTCAGCGCTTGCCTCTGCAGCCACCTCACCGCCTCCACGGCGTCTTCCACCGCCGCAGGTAGCCGGTGCTCCGGCGCCAGCCTGTAGTCCGGCGTGACCACCACCGCCTTCAGCCCCGATGCGAGGCGCATGCAGCAGTTGTGCACGTGCGGCCACGTGCGTGACCCGAAACAGAAGCCTCCACCTCTGAAGAACATCACCACAGGGAGCTTCGAATTCCTAACAACGTTGTTGTTGGATTGAGGCTTGTAGAGGCGGAGAAAGAGGTTAAACTTTTTGTCATAAAGACAGTCCTTGAATGAAACGGTGTCGTCTTCGATTGGAGTTTCGTGAAATTTGATGTCGTTGGATCGAAAAATGGAACCGTCACTGTAGAGTTTGAGGAACCCCATGCAGTCCTCTACTATGTTTGGAAGAGAACCCATAATGTTGAGTATTTTTATCAGATCAATTACCGGTTCGAGTCTGATACCTATAACACTGGTCTTGTCGCACCACCGAGGCAGGTATATTTATAGAGCTAGAATGGTGAATGGATCTGAGGTAGGACATTGTGTTGTTATTACTGTACCATGTTGAGGGCAATTTGATAATTTCAGTGTATGATTATTGAGTTTTGGTGGCACATGACTATTGGTTAATTTATTTTTTTTATTTTTATTCTTCCACGCTTTGAATATGGACCTTAGTTTGGATACTGTTCGTCATATTATATATTTAATTACTTAATTTGTTAAATATTGTTTGGAGAAGGATGAGACGTATTAATGGATAATTTAGATATATATATAAAGATATCATATAATTTTTTATTTTAATAATAAATATACATAAAAGTACTTTTTGAGTACTGTATTTATATTTAATTATAAAAATATTATTAATATAATATTTTTATATATATTTAAATTGTCTATTAATAAAATAAAACATAGTTGGTGAAAACTTTTTGTCATATACGTTGGTAAATTTATTAATATGATATGTGAGTATCACCATGCAATGTGGCTGTCAATTTTAGGGGGCTGTGTGTTTGTCTTAGATCCACGTTTCTATGTATTTGGTGATGATGTTGGTATTATTATATAGGAATAGTTATCTATTTTTTCAGACATTTTAATTTCAACTAATTAGGTGTGTTATATAGTGAGGAAAAAATAGATAGCTTTTTTAAGACTTTATAGTGATGAAACATCATATACATTAATTTTTTGTGTACTTTATTTTTTAGTTAATTTGTTGGAATTATACATGTACACTTACTATTCATTCCGGGTTTGGATAATGACTTATTTTCTATCAATTGATGTCAAATTTTTATCAAATTTATTTGTTATCAATTACGTTAAGTAATTAACTAAGGTAAAAGTAAACTATATAGTCTAATTATTATTATTATTATCTAAAAACTCGCTTTCATTTTTTTTTTATGGAAAGTCTGCACCGTCTACTACAACTCGTCTGTTATATCATGCCGGAAGAAAAATGATCGATGCAATGACTTTTGTCAAAGCGTCGTTGTCAAAGTATCTTCTTCTTTATTTGAGGATTATCTTTTTGTTATGTTTTACATGTTTATTTTTTTTAAGTCTTGAACGTTTTTTTTATTAGGTTTTGAATTTTTTTATTTTAAAATAATTTTAGATGTTTTTTTTATTAGTTTTAGAATATTTTTTGTTAAATTTTGAATATTTTTTTTATTAAATTTTAAATATTCTTTTTCAGTAATTTTAAATACTTTTTTAAGGTTTTGGTTATTTTTTCTTCGTCTAGTGTTATTGTTCATCGTCAAAATAACGTTGGCACAAGAAGCATCCCTCGCCATCAAATATGTTGTTCTTGCCTCTAGCATATAACAAATTCTCACAAATCCCGATGTTCTTCCTTAATGATTGTTAATGTTTTTTTAGATTTTAAATGTTATTTTTTAATGATTTTAGTTTTTTGGTTAAGTTTTAAATATTTTTTTTATTATAAAGTTAACTGATTTGTTAAAAAAAATTGACTGAAAAAATTTTAGTTATTTAAATTTTTTATAACAAATTTTAAATATTTAAAATTTATTAATTTTTATACTTTTAAATTAGATACTAATTATTTTTTTTACAATCAAGTACCAATTTTTTTAACAATATGTAACAAACACCTAAAGTAAATATCCAAAATCATAGTATAGAATTTATCGAAAAATTAAAGTGACTGCATGATCGATATACACACTTATTGTATACTTTACAGGTCAGATACTATCTAAATTTGCTCATGATTCATTCAAAATCTAATTAAGATTGGTTTGAAAGCATAGAATAAGTATATAATTTAATTAAGGTAATAAATTGCCAAAAGGAAATGATAGTGCCTCATTATTAATTTGGATATATTTACATTTTGCACGCTAAGCAGATTAAATAAATATATATACCTTGACATTGACCACAACTTTTCTGATTTGATTTTTGCTTTTTGCATATAAAACAATAGTAGGAAAAAGGTGTGCAAATTAAACTAGTTCCAAGTTTTGTTATTGGAATTTTCTTATGACAAACAGTTGTTATTCTACTTTTGTTTAGTTATTATTTTTTTAACTTTCACATATTTTTTCTTTGGTAATTAATTCTTAATTTCTACATTAAATCTTAATACTACTACTATATTATTGTATATAGTGATGCTTTTATATTTTTAGAGATTTATTGAAACAAAAACATATTAATTCATGTACTCAATCCATAACATTATAGTTAATAAAAATACAAAAATATTCAAAACACAATAAAAAATCAGTCTAAAATAACTTAAAATTATTTTATTTTATATTTTTTAATTATCATTAGAATATATAAAATTATGAATGTTAAATTAAATAAATAATTTTAGTCACCAACAAAAAATAATTTTAAATTATTATCTTCTTAGCATTATCAATAAAAATAGTTACAGAAATGATAATAAAATTAAATATCATGCATGATCTTATGAATATAATAATTACAATTGATACCTTACTTAAAGTATTTATAATAATTACATTGTTGAAAAAAGAAGTGTTGAATAATGAATACTACTACTTACAGATATATTGAAGAGATAACCATCTCAATTAAAATAAATCCAGTCATGATTTGCTACTAAAATGGGAATGGAATAATTTATGTATCCATGAAATATTGTGAGGATGATGCAACCAAAATAGAGAATTAGAACTGCTAGATCAGATAGAAACACTAAAAAAGATAGTGATTGGTGCTTTGAAGTTTGGAGTTGGATCCATGTAGGTATGTTCCATTTTTTATGGTGATACTAACAATAATATTGCTAGTGTTAGTGGGTGCTGTAGCAGCCATGAAAATGGCTTATCCTCATGATCTCACTACTACCAACATACAATAATCAATTAATGAAATAAGCCATTTAATTAATTAGTATATCTTTAGGTGGCATTTATTATTGCCATGACTTATTACATAGGCACAATAATAAATCATCCACTCTTAAGTTAAGGACATTTGCATCACTTTACATCAAGATTCAAAAGTTAATCTAACCAATTACTTGCATATAGACGATGTTAAGTTTTATTTATTATGAAGAATATTTTTTATGGTTATTAAAAAGTTATTTACAATTTTTTTTCATACTTAACTTGCCATTAATGATAAAAAAATATGGTTTATTTAACAAAATAGTTTTGATCAATTTAATCCTTAAAAGATCAAATACTTTAAATTAATTCTTAAAAAAGTACTATAATAAATTAAATTGGTCATTCTACTACTTAAATGATGATATAGGATAAAATAATTATATTAGATGTTATTATCTAACTAATAAAATTACTAATTCACTCCATATTTATATTTTTTAGAATTAATTATAGATATTTGATTTTTTGAAATTTCATGCATACTTGATCTTTTTAAGACGATTTCTACTATTAATCCAAAAAGTATTAATAAAAGTGTTGTTAAAGAATTCTTTTTTCTTCCTGATATATTAATATTGACGGTAAAAAGTTAAATTTTTTTGGTACTTTTTTATAATTATTAACATATTATTAATCATTAAAAATACTTTTAGTATAATTTATTTCTAATAAAAAATAGGAAAAAGCTCTGCATACAAGCCATTAGGGCTTGTATGCTTTACAAGTTCATTAAACAATAAAATCAAATTACGCGCTGCTCTACGTACGACGCGCTACATCCCTTCTTCTTTTCCTTCTTTTTCGATCGTTCTTTTCTCCTCCTTTTTCACTGGTTTGTTCTTCGTCGTTGACGTTAGTTCCTCCACATACTGTTACGGCACGTTTTCATTGCACATTCTTCTTCTTCTTGCTGCACGTTCTTCTTCCTCTTCCTCTTCTTCTTCTTCTTTTCTTTTGTTTCTTGCCTTCTCTTTCTCCTTCTTCATTTACGTGCTTTTCTCTCTGTTTTTTTTCTTCGTTATTCTCAATTTCCGTTATTATTGTTTTTTGACATCAAGCTCTGAAATCGTTTTTGAAGAAGAAGAAGTAGTAGAAGACGAGGAGGAAAAAGAGAAAGAGTTCTGAATTATGCATGATTTTGGGTGTATTTCTTTAAATCCTTTGGGTGTATTTTCTGTAATATTTTGGGTGTATTTCTATAATCGTTTGGGTGAATTCCTGTAACCGTTTGGGTGTATTTCTATAATCCTTTGGGTGTATTTTTGTAATCGTTTGAGTGTATTTCTGTAATCATTTGGGTGTATTTCTGAAGTTCCATTATCTTCAAATTTGGCAAGAAACTGTAATGCTTGCCATTTTTTCTGAAATGAAAAATACACCCATAGATATCAGTAAGATACACCCATAGATATGAGTCAGATACACCCATAGATATCAGTCAGATATCACTCAAATACACCCAAAGGGTTACAGAAAATACACCCAAAGGATTTAAGAAAATACACCCAAAATTCGTTGAAGTACATCTTATGCATAATTCAGAACTCTTTCTCTTTCTCCTCCTCATCTTCTGCTGCTTCTTCTTCTTCAAAAATGATTTTACCATGAAAAATCGAAAAAAAACGAGAAAACAGAGAGAAAAGACGTAAATGAAGAAGAAGAAGAAGAAGAGGAAAACGAGGAAGAAGAATGTGCAGAAACGAAAGAAAAGGAGAAGAAGAACGTGCAGCAAGAGGAATAAGAAGAATTTCAGAAACCATGAAAATCGAAAAAAAACGAAGAAGAAGAGGAAGATGAAGAAGAAGAGGAAGAGGAAAAAGACGAAGGCGAAGAAGAAGAAGAAGACGAAGAGGAACCGTTTGAGTGGGGCGCGTGTAGTTACGCTCCATTCAAAATGAGTTAATGCGCGTGTTAATGAAGTTTGGGCTGATAACTTGTAAAACTTGTACGGCCTTTTTACTTGTATGTGTAGCAGGCCCCTAAAAAATATTCAATTAAAATAATTCTACATAACATGTAACTTGCTTGTAAGCATAACTACACAATATAGTTAGATTAAGCAAGTATCGACAGGAGTGACAATGGATAGGGTTGGGTTTGGATCTTATCTTAATCTTATTTGTTGTGGGTTGAAATTTTTATATAAATCCAATTTTATCGTACTTACGAGTTGAGAATATCCCAACTTTAACCCTACTCGCTTTTAACCTGTGAGTACCCGATCTTACCGCGGGTTACAAAAAGATGCAACATTATTATATAAGTTGATGATAATTTAAAATAGAACTGATTTTTATGTTAAAAAAATTAAATTATCAATTAATGATTTTCTCTTAATAGCTCAGGATCTTTTGCATTTAATAAAATTTTTTTTATTTTATTAACCAACGATAAACTCTTAAATAAAGTTCCAATTCGTGATAAATTATTCTTTAATTTGTCAGGTTAAGAAATAACGTAAAAAATAAAAAAGACAAAACATACTAAAAAAACCAATTTGATATGCAATTTGCATGTTTAAATTTTGTCTCAAACCTACTTTCTTCAACTTTTATTTTTGTCTCGTCTTGATTCAATGGTAACCTTAGCCTGCGTTTGTTTTTAGTGATAGGATATAATAATAATAGTTAAACATATTTTTTCTGTATTTGTTTTTCTCTAGACTTGTAACCTATTTTAAAAATTAACTAAACATAACATGGGATGATAGGCATAAAGATTCAATGTGACTTATGGGTATGGACCAAGAAGAAGACAAGCACAATCCACATGTCAATGCATAAGGGTCAATGAGGCATCTGAGCCACAATAACAATAGTGTTATCTTTTTCTTCCAACATATTTTGGTGTACAAGTGAGTTCACTACACTTTAATTGCATGTCACAACATTTATTTATTTTTGAAAAAAGAAAAGGAGGATAGGGGTCGGCTGGATCCTGTTTTGTCCTGTCGATATTGTAGTCTAAGATCCTTTTTCTTTTTAATTTTAATTTTTTATCGTGGGGAATTTGTCTTAGAAAAGTGGAAGAATCATGTTACATGTATGTGTGGAATTGGACAGAAAAAAAAGGATAAAATAGAAAAGATCCTGATTAGTCCAATATATGTTGCCCAACATGATCTGCCGCTAAAAGCTATGTCATTCAATAACTAATTAATTAATTTAAGGTCGTTACTGGATTTGTAAATAAAAGATGGCATGTAAGTTAAAAGGGATAAGTATTGTTTTGGTCTCTAATGTTGATGGTCAGAATCGAAACTGTTTTTAACGTAATTTTTTATTTAGAATTATTTTTAATATTTTTTTCGTATTTAAATCGTCATTTTTAACTTTTTTTGGACAAAAATACTCTTCATTATCATCAGCACCTTTACTTCTATCACCACTGTCACTTTTATCTCCACCACCAAAAAAATAACATCAATGAAATCAACACAAAATCAACAAATCAAGGAATCAGAGATTCAACAAATCAATACAAATTCAATAAATTCAACAACCAGGTCAACACACAACAACAATAAAATTAGAAAACAACAAATCAAAATCAGAAGCAGAAGTAGTCACAGAAACAGAAGCAGAGGCAGTCACATAAGCAGAAACAGAAACTCAAGCAGAAGCAGATGCAGAAGAAGAAGCAAAAGAATAAACAAATTCAAAAGAAGAAGCAGATGCAGAAGCCGAAGCAGAACCACCGGCGCTTCCTCGACGGCAGCTCGTGGGCAAATCGGCAATGACGGCTCAGCAGCGTGGTCTCTCGATGACGACATGACGACGGCGGCGAACCCTAGCAGCGTCGACGCATCTCCTTTCCCTCTTCTCTTCTCCCCCGTCGTAGCCCTTCTCTCATTTCTTCTTTCTTTCGGTGACGGCTACGGCAACTCCAAGCCTTGCCGGCGCCGTCCCCTCCCCCCTTCCCCTTCCCCTTCCCCTTTTCCCTTTCCCTCCCCTCCTTTATTAAAAAGAACGATTTTAATACGAAAAAAACGTTAAGGATGATTCTAAATAAAAAATTACGTTAGGAATGGTTTTAATTCTGACGATCAATGTTAGGGACCAAAACAATACTTATTCCTAAATTTAATCAGATAACACTCCATTTTCTAACACTATATATATATATATATTCTAGAAATTGACGGATAAATTATTTTAATTTCTATCAATGTATTATTATACATTTTCATATATGAAATAATAATAATAATTTTAATAAATCGAAATTATAGTTTGGACAAAAATAAAGTTTTAATAAACTAATTAATTGTACTTTAAAATTATGCAACTATTATACTAGTTTTATTTATATATTACTATAAGATCAGTAGAAGTAACGCAATATGATCATTAATTACATTTTAATTCAAGCGCAGCACTGTAGTATGCTTTCAAGTAACTAAGTTGGATTGATCTAATGGTTAGCTCATTAGTCTGTTTAAATAAATATTGGGAGTTCGAATACTGTTTTATACATGTAGTCTTTGACTTGTCGGATTGGGAGATACTATGGGAAACCAAAATAATATGCTTTCAAGTTCAAATAAAATACACAACGAAATTTATTTCGGGTCCGTGTTATGCAAATTTAAAAATTTTATATGATATGGAGACACGCATATATATAAAATATGAAGTATTTTTTACATAAATCATAATGATATTTTGATATTTTATTTATATTAAAATATAAATTAAAATTTTTAATGTCTTATTTTAATTATATCAAGTATTTAAAATATTTTTTTGTTTCAATACATAACAATATATTCTACATCTAAATTTATTTAAAAAATATATGTTAAGAATAAGACTAGACACGCTGACACGTGATGATATTTAGGTATGTCTAGACGTGTTCGGAGAAGAATTTTATTTAACTTGGTCTTTTATAATAGTAAATGATGAATATGTATGTCTCTCTGTCAATAAATAGTACGAACGAAATTGTTTATGATTTTGTTATTTACACAAATGTATATTTCGTTGTTGTCACATAAACATGAAAATAATGTAATTTTGAACAGTAAGCATTCATTATTTTTTAAGTTTTTATATAATCTTTATTAACAATTTTTTATTTATCATGATTGTTATCCAAAAAAATAAATTTTTGTTCCAAAAATTATTATCTACGTAACGTTCTTTCATAAATAAATACATCATAGTAATTAATGGTATATATAAGTACAACAGTTAAATTTTATGTAATGATTAATAAATTAATAGAAAGATATAATTAATCCATAATTTATTATCATAAAAGATCAAATTAATAATTTTTTTAAGAACTAATTAATTTAAAATCACAATTTTCATATATATATAATTATCACAGGCTAATTTATCCTTTGAATTTTGGGCTAGTTAAATTAACCAACCATATATAGTAGTTGTATTAGAATTTAGATTACTGACCAATTTGAATGTGATGCAATGTTAATCGATCTGGACACAACTTGCATTGAGAATTGCAACACATGCATTTTATTATAAGACAGAGAGAGAGAGAGGGAGATCATTAACGGATTATTCTAAGAATCAATTTGTAGTTCATGTTTGTCTCCTTAATTAATAAAATTGTGCAAACTGACTTAGATTCAAATGTTTATGAATGTATAAAACGCAAGTGGCTAATTCCTCGCTAACTTTATAGAATCGTCTTGTGTGTCATGATATGGCAACAGATTAATTTACATGCATATTAATTACTCATCATTCATTGTTGAAGAAAACAATAAAAATGAACGAGTTATTAATTAGTTGGTTTACCTACGCCATTGTTTATAATTTTAAGCTAACTTGTGTTAGTTTCTTAATTCCTAATCTTATCCACACCGCATGGTCTCAAAGTAATTAGTCACGACAAATGTATAAACTCAGAAGTAAGTAGCCACAACTAAAGTATTATCTTTATTTATTGGTGTTAATTTATTCATAAGTTTTTATAGTGAGCGGGATTAGGGAATTAGTATATTTTGTGACTTATAGCTATCAATTAGTCATTATTAGTATTTTTAATAGTGTGAAATTACATCTAATTGTGTGGAATTACACACTTTTTTTATTGGTTAAATACCGACTAGATTTTAATAAAAATACTGACTTTTAGACTTTCTTTTTTGTAGTTTCACTTAATCTTTAATTAAATCAATATAATTTTAAAAATATCTATAATCAGGTGTTTAAATAGAATAAAAATTTCAAGAATTCAACTAAAAAATCAACTATTTTTCAACTAATTTCAACAATTTTTTAAAAATTACCCTTGATTCATTAATAAGAATTATAACTCAACCCTAATTATCATTATTTTTATTTTTTAACTTGTAACCGACAATTTTATTAATCTTCATTGTCAATCTAATGACCAAACAGTCATATATGAATCACATTCTTGACAAGCTATACGTTGAAAAAATATTACTAATACCGAACATTTTTTTAATTCTGAATTCTAAAATCTAAATCTTAAATTATAAACCTTAAATCTTAAATTCTAAATCCTAATCATATAAATCTTAAACTCTCCAAGGAGTGAAGGTTAAGAAAAAAATAATTTCAGAGTAAAAAAATTAACCAATGATGTCTAATTAAAAATTACTTCTTTATCTAATTAAGTCTTTATAGTATGTAGTGTATATTTGTTTTAATTTCTTTTCATTCTTTTCTAGATGTATTCACTAATCACTAACAAATAAAAAAAAGTACACTACTTTGGCTATTTCTCAATTCTAATATCATATTAAAGCTCATTCATCCCAATTTAGTTGGGTGTAATTAACATTTAAGGACCAAAAAAAATTCCCAAAATAAGAGAAGCTCTTAACTTCATATTTATTTTTCTCACTTGAAAAGTGGATATACAGAAATTCCGCACACAAAGGAGAAACTCAAGACCACAAAATTAAATGGGCCATGAAGCATTTCTTATGAACAAAACAATAGGGTAAACTAAGCTCTTATATGGTACAAAAGCGAATTATACAGATATGGAATTTGAGAAGACCATGCTTGGAGTGAATGATGATATATCATTACAAGCAAACATGAGGAGGGATGAGCTTTCCAGGATTCATGATATTGTTGGGATCTAACACTTGTTTTATTTTCTTCATTGTCCTTAATGCTTCCACTCCCAGTTCTTCTTCAAGGTACTGGCCAAAAAAGTGGAAAAAAAAAGTGGGGAAGCATGAGATTTTGTTATTCTAGAGCTGAACTCATAAATTCAAAATAAGGCATAACATACTTGAAAACAAAGTACCATCTAATTAACAATAAAAGAAGTTTGTCCCTTGCCAATTTTCGCATGTAAATTATGACTAACATAACATATCCATAAGCTTTAACATTTGTTAATGTTAGCTTATGTGATGTTGGAAGTTTCATGAGTAACTAACATTCCAGTACCTTCATTTTCCCAGTTCCAACACCGTGTTCACCGGTACAAGTTCCTGGTTAGAAGCATCATAATCAAAATTTACAAAAAGTTACTGGTTTGCCAATGTCATGGTGAAGAAATTCGAGCAAACAATAAAATAGTGAATACCAAAAGAAACCTCATACATGATACTAATGATGCAATAGAATGTGTCAACAAGTTATTATGATTTATGAATACCTTCCAATGACAAAGCAGCATGAACCATAAAGCTGTTGAGTCTCTCTGCCTCCTTCCGGTGTTCTTCTCGGCTAGGGTCAAAGAGAATTACCGTGTGGAAATTACCGTCCCCAGCATGAGCAATTACTGTGCTGGCAAGAGACAACAGGTACACGCATTGAGCATCAATCTATTTGATCATCTATCATCATCAACTTCATCATCCAGAATCATATAACATTGATCAGACATACCAAACCAGTGGTGATGCATCCAACTCCTTTTTTGACCTTGAAATTAAATCAGCAAGGTGAGATAAGGGAACACATACATCCTGCAGAAATTAAAATAGAAACAATAAAATACACAAAATATAAGTCTTGAAAAAAAATAAGCACATTGCATTCTAGATCCACATTTGGTATCTTATCTTTATACTAAGTCAAATCAAAATATGTTTTTGTAAGTGCTTGATGAAGCTGCTTACTTGCTTCCTATAAATTGAAAAGGTATAACAACAAAATAGAAACCTTCCTATAACTTTAATTATAACCCAACTATGTAGAAATCATAGTAAATATTTCATAGTAACTCACCGAAATCATTGCCTCCATATTAGGTTCCATTGCAAAACAAGCCCAAAGTGCCTCCTTCCTTACCTGCACAAGAACAAGGAATTGACTTAAATGTACAATTAATTAGATCACTTTTTAACACATCTCAAGGAACAAGATAGATTGAAAACTATGAATTGGGGAAGGGATCTCAGTAACTTCAAAAGATTGTAAGCTGCCATCACAAGTAGATATGTCTTTGATGAAACATCATATACATTAATAAAATGAAAAATGTTCTCTATAAAAGAAATAAGTTACTACCTTCCAAAGTTCTTTTTTAGCTTCAGGTTCTTCCGCGAATACAAAGTCTGATCCATTGTGCTTAGAAACAATTCCCCGAACAATTTGTGTTTGTTCACGTGCATATGCCTCTGAAAGATATCATCAGTAGGTTAGGAATTATCAGTATTTGGGAAAATCTGGCACATCCATTAAAAAGGAAAGTAACGTGTAAATATAAAGTCACCTGTTCCTATAAATTCAAACATTAACGTTGGACATTCAAGGAAATTCTTCCCATTAGCAACATTGATGGCTTTCACCTGAACTTCATCCAATAACTCAACTCTTGACACCTAACCAGCATAAACAGAATTTTCACAATTGAACTGCAAGAAATATCAAAACATTTGAAGTCAGAATCCTACCTGTATACCAGACATCATAGTGGCAATAGCAACATCTGCTGCATCCTTAACAGAAGGGAAATTGCACATGGCAACCTGTACTTTGATGAGTTAGGTAATAGGTAATCCATGTAATTTCATACAACTTAGATGATAAGCATGAAGCGGCAGCACAGAATATTGACGCATCAACTTTGCAGGCTGCACTGATTATCATCTCAGCTAGTTATATATATTAAAAACTTTACATCACAGATACAGAAACCGTTGAACCAGCAAGTTTTAATAATCACTAAGAAAATAGAATAACAATGAAATATAACATATAGATGTCATAAATTGATCAAAGTAACAAGGGTCAGTGGATCTGAAAAGGAGAGGTATAGAAATGAAAGAAAGGATCAACCTACCACTGAATGCTGGGGAATTTTCTGAAGTCTTAGTGTTACTTCTGTAACAACACCAAGTGTTCCTTCACTTCCAATCACCAAACGGGTCAGGTCATACCTACAATAATTTAAAGAAAATAACTCAAAAACATGCCATTTCTGTCTGCCTGAATAACAAGTTGTGTAGCACGCATTTAAATGATCAAGCACATCTATGATGAAGCAGGGACAATGTTCAGACACACTGGTATAAGTTTCTGATACAACATAGGTTTTAATCATGGTTCAAAATTGAAGCCCATCATTTTTTTCATTACTAAAGTTCAAGCTCAATAAGCAGATTCAATGTTAAGTGTGCATTATCTTTGCTGATGATATCTTATTTGAGAGTGGATAATGAGTGAAATTTCACAAAATTGAACTGATCAAAGATAAAAGATATTAATTTAACGTGCAGCCAGCAAAGAGGTGGGTGATAAGACAGTGTAGAATAGGCTCCTGTACTGTCTTGTATTCCAAATATACCAATTTTTTTTGCCTTTAAGTTTGCTTATACCTTTTGTGTAAGCTCTCAAAATGATCATGAAGGGGAGAGAATTACAAGTGATATTGATTTAATATTTAAAGAGATACAAATATAACAAACCCTGCAGCACTCTTTCTAGCACGAGATGCAGTCTTCACAATATCTCCATTGGCAAGAACTACCTGAAAACACAATCAGCAGAATACATCATCGGATCAATACATTAGAGACCAAAAACTGAGATCAAAACAAACCTTGAGACTGATCACATTATCACGCATAGTTCCATATCTGCAAATTAGTAAGAATAACATGTCACGCCTAATAGCATAGAAGAACTTTAATGTTTTTTCTGAAAAAAAAATATATATTGCATATTAATTCCATATTGGCCAATAAATTACATTAAAATCAAGTCTAATAATCATTAATGATTAATGAACCAATATGTCTCAAGCAAAAAAGCTTAGAGCCAAGTATTAGACCTTGTGAACTCCGATATTTTTGGCAACCAGACAGATGAAACATTTAAACCATGTGTTTACCAGTGATAAATGAAAACATGAATATAACAAAAGATGACCACCTCACAGCTAAAGACCCAGAGCAGCGTGTAGCACACATGCCTCCAATGCTTGCACCAGGACCTGTTGTTACAAGTAAGAACATTATTTAAAAAAGTATAAGATATCAAATTTCCTAAACTAAATGAATTACCAGGGCATATTCAACTAACCCGGATCAAGTGGAAAAAATAGACCATAAGGTTCCAAATACTCATTAAGTTCCATCCATCCAATTCCAGGCTCAACAACAACATCCATGTCATCAACATGTAATGCCTTCACTCTCTGCATATTGAACCAGTAGTCAGTGTATGACACCAAAAGGATATGTTCAATCTGTACCTATATGAACACATGGACCATAGTCTGCACATTTAAATATGGTGCAGTAGATGATGAGTCTAAGTAGTGGTACTTGCATAGATGAACCGAATTATTAAAATGATACTGCAGTTGAAATTGCATTAACAATCATGAAATGCAGAAAAGCATAAGAGAAGCAACTTAAGTGATGAACGCAAAGAGGAAGGATATGATATCCTCAGAGAATAGTTTGTGGAGAGAACTGAACTGGGAGGAAAGATAAGGAAAACTATATATTAAATATGCCATCCAATCCCATAAGGGGATCATAAACTTTCTGATGAATTCTGGAGCGTATGAAGTCAAGTATATTCATCAATTCATGAGTAGAGAGGGACCTATATATTTAATAATCATAATGTTTCCACTTGAAATTTGAAACAGTTATGAATGGATATTCAGGTACCATAACAGAACATGTACATACTTTCATTGATGACATGTCAATGCAAACCCCTCCGTGAGGTGATAAGGTGTGACCCTCAATTGATGTAGCTCCACCATAAGGTACAATAGGAACCTGAAAAAATAAGTAAACCATGATTAACAATTTCTCAGTACTATAATATTATTAACATTTATGAACCCAATATTTTTTTTTTTTCTTTCAAAAAGCAGATAGTATAAGAAATCAATGTTCCCCACTCAAAGTGTGTTGGAGGAACTCAAACCTTATAGTCATTACATGATTTTACAATCTTGGAAACTTCCTCTTCAGATCTGCATATAAGTGCACAATGCAAGAGAACAATTATATGTATGCCTTGAGTTTTGCCACACACATACACACGCACAACCACCCTATGCTCATTCACATCCATTCTAGATACTGTGGAAATGTATTTTTTACGTATGTTTCAGTCAAAACAATAGATAAAATAGATGCATACTTTAAAATCAACAGTAACAAGAAGAGGGAAAAAAATATTTAAGCCTTATGAAACTGCATACTTGAAAATAATGTCCAAAGCTAATACATTGAATTGTGGCAGCATTTCAAGAACTATGGGGATACAAATGATGAAGCAAACAAAATGTCAACTACAGATTCAGAGCTTGTCTCACCTTGGATAAACGATAACATCGGGGATATTGACAGCCTTATGAAAGCTGTTTTGTGGTTTTCCATGGTGGTATCTTTCATCATAATCAAGTGATAAGTTATCCTGCAGAAATAAGTATTGTGAAAAGCTGAAGCTGAATGCTTGATAGTCACACAGATGCAGCTCCAAATTGCAAACGATATGAGTTTATTATTATTTAACCCAAAAACAAATATTATTCTTAAACACAACCAGGTAACTAAGAAGGGTGGCCTGCTTTCCTAAAATTCTTTAACACGAGATTACAACCAATCAGCTCAGTAAGTTTTAGCAAGAACAAAAAGAAAATTTCATCTAGCTGCCATGCAAATCAGAACCAGCTCGAGTATTTCTTAGTGCTTCTTTCAGTGATCCAAATTTCTGAGATATCAGAGAATTTTAGATTTCATACCTGACAGATGAGTTTCAACTCGTGGAGAAGCTCGTGCGGAAATTCTGTGTGTGATCCCTTAACGGCATACTGGGTGCTACCTTTGCCCCCAAAGCTAACAAATATAACATTCAGTACAAGAAATTGCATGTCATTGTCAACCAATTATTTGCTTAGTTCAGAGGCTAATCTATACACTGATGTGAAACATAATAAACTGTGCCATAACTGATGAATATAAAGTCAACTAATAATGTAACTTATCTCCTATAAAATGCTTGAATCAATTTATGCTCATCACTAATACAAAGGAGCCTATTCAAGCACTTCACTGATTTATGCCCATACTTGTGAATTACATTATCTAATGCAAATAATATGTGAAAACCTGAAAATTAAAATTTAGAAGATAAAAAAAAAAAAAACGATTTTTGCACCCTAACTTGATCTGAATCTTCATCAAACACATAAAAAAGTAAGATTTTTACAGCAAAGTGAATCCACGCACCTGTTGTTAATGGCATCAGAGGGAACAGAGGCGTCACACAAGGAAGGATTGAAGTGTGGATGAAGCGCAAATGAAGCACCGCATACAGCCACCGCAAGAGGAAGCACAGAACCTGTCCACGTCATCCTTGGGCGGTGTGAGGTCAGCACATTGGTTGCATTCGAGTGAGTTGTTATATTATGGATAGTGCGATAGAAGTAGTTGGAAGAAGAGCGCAAGCGAGAGAACCAAGACGAGAAATTTGACATGGTCGAGACTCGGAGAACAAAGAATATGAATCATTCATTACAGAGTGAGTGAGTTATGGTTGCTGAAACTTGAAAGAGGTCAAAACACTCACGCACGCTTTTCCACTTATTTATTTATTTTATTTGTCATAGTGTAGTACAAAGAATCTAAATTTTTATTATTTATTATTAATTTCATAATTTTATATTTTTTTAACAAGTGTCTACTTTTTTATGATAGGATCTCAATAAGAATATGATAATAGGAGGTTGATAGGATAAATAATCTCAACCAACGTTTTTCTCTTTTTAATAAAAATTACTAGCTACTTAGATTTTTTTTTTTAAGAAAAATATTAGAAAAAGAACAGAATTTATTATTTTTAGTTTGTTTTAGAAGTATAAGCTAAAAATGTTATTAAATTATTAGACTAAAAAATTAGATTAATAACTAAAAATAAAAAATTGGACTAATAAATTCAGAAAGTTTTTACATACTCATAGATTGTGCTCTACTATGGATAGAATGACATTTCAAATGAAAGAGATCATATCCTAAAATGTCATTCTATCATTAGATATACTCATATGAACGACAATTCAAGTCGCATTTCATGGGACATCTAATAATTTCCACTCATCAACCAACTCTCCAAAACTCTCTTGTTTATTCTAAGGTCCAAAGTACTAATTCAATCCCAACTCACTAGCAGAAAAACCAACTCAGAATCATTTACTATTCCCTTAGAATTCTATCTAAGGAATCCAATTGCATGATATCCTAGTGTAATCCAAGTGCATATGCAGACTGCATATTCCAGTATTCTTTGGATTGCTTCACCATGTTGTTTCGTTCGCTAAGTAGCCTCTTTTTCCAGTAATCATTGTACCTGGGAAATTTTCAAAGTTATTGTGATTGTGATGGCAATGTTCACATAAGATATAAAATGTGACCATGAAACTGATTGATACCTTCTTTTCATTAGTAGACCAAGTTCTAACATGCGTACACTCTTAGAATAAACTCCATCCTGCACAAACAATGCAAGTAATTTAAACACAAAAGCAAATGGAATATGGTTTAAAGCTCTATATTCTAACTAAGATAAGTGACATTAATCACAATATATCTGTAGTCATATTGTGCCCATGCTTTGTGTATAAAGGAAATAAAGGCAATGTTGATATTATTGGCAGAATGCCTTATTCCACATTTTCAATATAGGCTACAATCTCTCATCATCTTATATACTGTGGAAACCAGGCTAACAAATTGCTGATAGAGACATAGATATATTGAATCCATGGTCCTTAAAGAAATAGGCCTTGCCTTGCCTATGCCTATGCCTCTGCCTTCACAAATATTTATTTATTTTTCCTTTTTTCAATCATGATCTGTGGCGAAGGCAATGCAAAGAGTTGTTCATTTTTCTTCATTTGAAATACCGAAATTTAAGTGCAAAATGCTTACCTCTCTGCATATGGGACACTTAGACTCAGGACTTGCAGCTTTAAAGCCTTGGAACATCATCACAGAGGCAGCTGAACAGGCACATGACTTGCAGAAGATATGACCACAACCCAAAGCATAGGGGTTGAAAACTAAATCCTATCATATCACAATCCAAGCATATATGTAAGAGATAATGATACACAAAATAGCTTCTTTTTTTTCAGCCTCCCTAATGTAGCACATAAATAGGATCTCACCAGACATATTGCGCAAGTTAGATTATACTCGAGCTTGATAGAATCTGGAAGAATCAGCGTCATTACAGCGTCACTAACATTTAGATCACACTTAAAGTGACCATACACTCCATTGAGTTCACAACAATCTCGTCCACTAGAATTCAGATAAAAAGCACCCAATTCAATTAGCCAAGGTGTGTGTAAAAGTTCAATGTGCTCAGTGTGCATCTTAGATTTGAAATTCTTTCCATTCACAGAGCTGTGAACCTAGAACAGAATATCAATGACAGGAGTTAACTACATAACACTCAAGTAGAGAAGTACAAATGAAAAAAAAAAGGTAAAGAGGGAAAGGGGGAAATGACAGTAATGTGGCAATGGACTAATGTGATGCATACTTTATCATATTTCTTAAGTATTTTCCTCATGGCAATAGCATTCATTGCAATGTACTCAATTAAAATTCTCCCTTCTTGTGCGAGGGCTTGCCTATCATTTTTAAAGCACTGTCGCAGGCGCAATACATATCTCTGCATTCCAGACGCAACATGAAGATCAAGAAGATGCTTAACCCTTGAACCGAAGAACCCTACTATGTCTGATGCTTCCTTCATCAGCTCTGAGAAGAACTTCTGATCACACACTATGCATATGGGAACCGAAAATAAATTACTAGAAAATAAAATAATATTCACTGGATCAGCAAGAAGACGCACAATAATGTTAAATAAGTATTATTTTGCTTAAAATACATTAAAAACCCAATGGCATGTAGTGTAAGCTCTGATCATTCGTAAAGAACTAAGATGATCAAATACAAGGAAAACAACAAATTAGGAATCATAGAACACCCAAATTAGAGGATTGCTGAGTAAAATGTTCACTAAAAAAAATACAAATCTCAGCTAACAATTGACATAAGCACCAATCAATTTCAAACCTATTTCCAAGTAAATTATTAGGATCACAAGAGAATCATCTACGTGTTGATGCAGGTAGCTTTAATCAGAAAATTTCTATATGCACAACACTAACCCTCTCTCCCAACTAGCACCCATTCCTGAATCTCATCATCACCACAAAATGTGAAAAGCCAAACAACAAAATACATCTGAAAGTTCTGCTTCCCAAACAACAAAATACATCTGAAAGTTCTGCTTCCTATATTATTATTCATTAAATAAACAATAATACGGCCTTTTACCCCACAAGTACAATATTTAAGCGGTCAAAGAGCCTAGAAGCATGGTCAAACTCTATAAGAGCATCCAATTCTAAGTGTCAGGAACTACCTAAACTTTTATCACCAACAAAAATCAGTGTATGTAAAATGCTCCTGGAAAATTCTTTAAAAAACAAAAATTGCAGACCTGGGCAGGATTGACATTGGCACAATTGGTGGCTAGGAAGATCAGAAACAAGGGAAGGAGAAGGAGAAGGAGAAGAAGAAGAAGAAGAAGAGTGCAATGGTTTGCAGGTCTGGCAGCTCTTGAGAACTTTCTTCAACCTCACATATTCAATGTGCGCGCATTTCTCATCCAACAACTCCCTCTCTTCCTGCAGATACTCCGTGAACAAGCACCCGAATTTCATCTCTCCTAATTAATTAAAACAACACGCAGTAGTAATCAACAGATTAATTAATTATGAGAAACAAAATTATTAAAATAACGTGTTTGTTTGTGAAGCGTACCTGAAAAAAAGAAGAGGAAATAGATAACGGTGAAAAGTGAAGGCGTTTAGGGTTACGTATCGCAAAGTGTGTGTCTCTGATGGTTGAAAAGAGAAGAAGCTAAGCATGATAGTTGGGTTTGGGTGTGAAAAACATAAGGAATCGAATGTGAATGTGAATGTGAATAATGGGAAGGAAAGAGGAGAGTAGAGAACGGAGCAAGTAAGAATGAATTGAATTCGAAGCCACAAAAGAATGAAAAGAAGCGCGCTTTATTCGGAAAATTCTGTTTTTTCGTTATTCACTTATTCTTGGTCCCAACGTAACAAAAACAAATGCAAAGTTTTCAATACTTGTCAATCAACCACGCTTCTGTCCTTTTTATTTTATTTTATCTTATCTTATTATTATTATTGTTATTCAATTAACTTTATATAAATTTAATTTTTCTACATACTAAAATGTTTTATATAAAATATCTAAATATAATTTTTTTTCTTTTTAAAAAATTCACTTAAATTTTTTTTTTCCTAAAAATTCATCAAGAGGAGCCCCTAAATGAATTTCTTTAACTCCGAGGTCCATTCCCCTCCAAAACTGGAATTGATATTTTCGAAAACCCTAATAATTTGAGAGCAACACCCTAATCCCAATTTCCAATTCGCCATTCCAAATTCCCAATTCCCACACCAACCCTTTCTTTTCTCTTCTTTCAGACTCTTTCACCGGCCGTTGCTCCTCCGATTCACCGCTGGGAAGCGCATCCTTCTTATATTGCAGATCACCCAACCACCAACGCCGCCGCCGTCGCAGCTCGCTGTCGTGGCAGCAGCGTCCAGACCGCCCGGCCAGCATCCCACAGCGGCTCCTCCATGCTGTTCGTCGTCGCGGCAGCAACATCTTCCCGTCACGATCCGCCTGCTGGTTTGTATTTGTTGATTAAATTGATTATTTATATTTAACTGGAAGTTTTCTATTGATACACTTGTTCCGCTTGTTTTTATCTGGATTTCATGCCTTCCTGATGTTTTATGGATGTAATAGCTTGTGAATTTTGGTTGTTACTAGCATTGTTCTAATTGTTTTCTTTTTAGGGTTACGTTTTCTTCTGTTAGTTTTAAATCTGTGAAACTGTTATCTAATTTTAATTTGTTATTTTTTTTAGGCTTTTGAATTTGTGAAATTATTAGGGTTTGAACTGTTTCTACTCCTAGTAGTTTGCGTATCTGCTGCGACTTAGGATATGAGATTTGCAAGTTAAATGCATTAATATCCGAAAAACGTACTCTACAACTATAAAGATTTTGCTGCATTACATTTGTATCTGCCCCTTATGCTAGATGATTATTCTCTTCTACTTGATTTCTGCATCCATCTTAATTTGAAATTTCGACTTGTTTTGCTTGTGTGTTTAATATGGCTTCAAATTATTTTGAATTATTCTAACTGATTACATCACTGTTTGATCAAATGAGATCTTGAGTTTTGGCTTAATGCTTATATCCTTCTGTACAAAAATCAGGTATTTAGCTAATGGCAAAGACAAAGGCAAGTTGCACAGGAAAAGTTGCTGGTAAAAAAGGTGGTACTTCACATTCTCCAGACTCTGATAATCAGCATGTGGATGGTGATTGGATCATAGTGAAGAAGCAGATAGTCAATATTTTGGTGCCTGCCGCACCTTGTAGCAAAAGAACCTTAATGGCAAGCCCAGGACCAAAAGACATGCATCCTATGCCCCCTGAAACAGCAAGTAATCACATGCAACTACCCATGGAGACATCTACCGTGTATCCTTCAGGAAATGAACCTGAGAATACAAGTTTATTGACCGCCCCAAAGGAGATTTTGGATGTGAGAAGTGGTCCTCCTTCCATACCTAAAGCAACTTCAGTCAAGCAGCCAAGGGTTGTTAACAGAATCAATTCGCAAAATCCACATCAAGTGAGCCTGATGAAGTCACCTAAATTACTGGGATTATCTAATACATCGAAAGCTATTAAGCAGCCTAGAACATTCCTTGCACCAAGAAGATCTTGCAATTTGGTAATTTCTTTAAATCAAGGGCTGAGAGCATCGAACCTTGAGAGAAAGCTTGAACGAGCTGGTGGGCTGACTCAGTGGCTGACATCACTTGGACTAGGCCAGTTTGTAAGAATTTTTCAGGGGAAGAGTCTCAACAAGTATCAGCTGGTAAATTTAACCATGAAGAAGCTCAAGGATATGGGTGCGACTGCGGTGGGCCCTCGCCGGAAGCTCATACATGCCATCGACTGTGTTTGTCAACCATACTGTTTTGAGGCGTTATAGAAGTTAGTAGGGATATTTTTTATTTTGGTAAAACATGGTCGCTGTAAGCCCCTGCTAATGCCCAGTACCTTAGCCTCAAAGAGGATGCTTGGGCCAGCCTTGTTATCTGCCGAGATTTGGACTCTTGTAAATAAATGTAAGCATAGCCGTCTAAACCTGAATGTTACACTACTATTTCACTGCATCCTGCTTGGGTTTCAGTGTTTCACTCAGAATCTCAATCACAAGACTTAGGATCTATCTGTATCTCAATTGTTCCTTGATGGTCATATATCTAAAAGCTCGAGGAAAACATTGGTGGAAAATGGAAAAAGTGGGCTGTGTTGGTGATAAGATAAGATGTGGTAGGACGAATGAAAATGGCTAAAGGAGTAAAGGATAAGGGCAACCCAAGGAAATACATATCCTGAACAAATGACAATGCCAAGATTCTGGTGATGAGTATTAGTATTATTATTGGATTGAACGTGTGATAATAATAATTATGAAATTTGTAAAATAAAAAAGAGTTATGTTACGTGTACACTAAAATTAGTCACCAAAGTCAGTTATCAGTATAAAATATAGTATAAAATATATGCTGGAATATAAATACATATTAAAAATAAATTAAACTATACATGTATTTATATACAAATACATTGGTGAATGATTTTAGTGTATAGCATTTTTGTAAAAAAAAAAATTGTTCTCTTGCTAGTTGCTAAATAGTTTTGGTTTGTCGAAAGCACCTTTACCTTTAGCAAAAGGTATAGTTTTTATAAGTCAGTAACCTAGTAAAGGATTCCATAACAAAATATATTTTTTAAGTTTTTCAATAACTGTTAAATAGTCTATGATTTCATAACAACATATATTTTTTAAGTTTTTCAATAACTGTTAAATAGTCTGTTTCTAATTTTAATTATAAATTAATCCTATATATTTTATTTAATCATAAAAGTTACTTTTTATTTTATAAATTATTATTTTATCATTCATCTATTATGTTTATTAATAATCAAAAACAAAAATAATAATGAATTAGATCTTCTATTGATCGTAATAACTTTTTGGCAAACTCAATCGATTAAAAGTTTATTTTTGATCTATTACATCCGTTGAGGATTTTGAAATCGTGTTTCTTAAAAAATCAATCGATTGGATTAACAAAACAATCGATTAAATTGCAGATTTTTCATAACTCAATCGATTGGACTTCAGGTTACCACAAAACAATCGATTGAAAGTTGCAAGGCAGTATGGTTTTCGCAAAAATCAATCGATTGGTCATATTACCGATCGATTGAACGATTACTAGAATGTAGGCTTTTTATAATTCAATCGATTGTTTATATTACCCAATCGATTGAAGATCGTTATTAAAATGATATATGAAGGTTTAATCGATTGAATTTTGTCCGTGACTAATGGTATATTCCAATTCAATCGATTGGTATGATCATTCAATCAATTGAAATGTGACATAAATAAATTTTTTTTCTGCATTCAATCGATTGGTAGGATAATCCAATCGATTGAATTTTGAATCGCGCCGTTCTCAATTTTTATGCCGTTTTTATAAATTTTGAATCACGCCATGACTAATGGTTTATAAATTTTATAGTACCCAATTGATTGAGTTATGGGAAACCTGAAATTCAATCGATTGTTTTGTTAATCCAATCGATTGATTTTCTAAGAAACACGATTTCAAAATTCTCGATTGATGTAATGGATCAAAGATAAACTTTTAATTGATTGGAATTGCCAAAAAGTTATTACAATCAATGGAAGATCTAATTCGTTATTGTTTTTGTTTTTTATTATTAATAAACATAATAGATGAATGACAAAATAATAATTTATAAAATAAAAAATAAATATTATAATTAAATAAAATATATGGAGTTAATTTGTAACTAAAATTAGAAACGGACTATTTAATAGTTATCGAAAAACTTAAAAAGCATGTTTTGTTATGGGATCATTTAATGGTCCAAACGTTCTGAGACAATTAAATCCGGTGCCCAGTAACTTATTAGCTATGTGGCAAAGTTAATATTCTATTATAGAATAATAAACTTGAAAAAAAAATAGGCTTAATTTTGCCTTAATCTGTCTTGTCCACTTTTCTTCTAATTTGAGAGATTATTTGATATGATTTATTTGTAAATTACTCTTTAAAATACAAATTTTAAATTTGAATTTTTTAAAGTGAAAAAGTTAAGTAAAGTGGTAAAGAGAAGAGATAATAACGATAAATTTTATAACTTCTATGAAATATGTGCCTAATTATCTTAATTTAAGAGTGATTAATTTTTTACTTTATTATTTTATCAACTTTCTCATTTTAAAAGATCTTGATTCTTAAAATATATATCTATTAATAAATTTTGCTACTCAATAAAACGCCAAGTAGAAACTAAAAAGGGTTGATTCAATGTATATAAAAAATAAAAAATGGTTAGATTTTAAGGTTAGAGTTTAATTAATATATGGGTAGTTATCAATTAATTTTATATAAAAAATATATAAAATTTAAGTTTTTAATGTATGTATATTAAAATAAAAAATTGCAACATTTTTATATATAAATTTTAGAATATTTACTCATTTTAGTTTTTAAAAAATTTTAGACTACACTAAAATTAATTAGTTTGTTAGTTCTCAACATTTAACTCTGCAAATTCATTAGTCAAAGACCCGCTTCGCTTTGTCAACTCTTAACAAAACTGTCTTACGTATTATGTTAAGTTGTCGCATTAGACGTTAATTGTCACACGTATGAAGGAAACAAATTGATTCCTAGACATATTACAATCAATCTAATCCTTTAAAATATTTATTATCGATTACATTAATATCTAAAATTATTTATTATAAGACAAATCAATTTCCAAATATATTTATTATCAAGAAAAATAGGCTACTACAAACATAAAAATAAAAAATAAAAAATTCAAGCTATAATATCTATTTTTTACTTATAGAGATAAAGTTTTACCCTTCAATAGCACATTTACCTAAATCATCTTGCAATAGCTCCAAAAATCACTTCTAATTCTCATCGGTCTTACTATCTACTATGCTATAGGCCATCGCATAGAAGTGATTAAGACAAAATTCAAGACTAAGAGAGAAAATGAGACTAATATTGAAGAGGTTGGACAAAATAATGCTAATGGAGTTCCACCAAAAAATAATGAAGGAATATAGGGAGAAACAACTGAAACTGGAGCACATTAAGTGGTAATTGAGACCGGAACACAGGAAAGCTAGAAGTGAAAGACCTCAATTTGAAGTTTCTGTAACAACTAATAATGTACAAGATTCACATAATGAATGTCCATGACTCATTTACTGTGCTTGAAATAGTGCAAGAGCCTGCTTTCAAATCAAAACTTATAATTCAAATTACAATTATACAAGAAAATTTGAATCTAATCTGGCTCATCAAAATTTGGTGATAATCAAGTTGGAGAAGAAGCTCCTTATTCACGTTCATCTTCTTCGTACACTGACATTTAACGCCTAACGTGGTTACGTGATAACTTAACGTGATATGTAGGATATGTAGTAAAATAAATAAATAAATAAGAAAAATAAATATAAATATAGAAATATAAATATATTCGTATCTCATTATAATATAAGAAGTTTTTCACTTAATATTATATGATGTAATATATAATATAAGAGAGGGATATATATATATTAAATGAGAGAGAGAAATATTGCTTAAAGAAGAGAGGGAATTGATTTTTGATTTATTACTTATTTGTTATTTTTGGAGGCAAAGGCTTCTATTTATATATGTATGAGGAGGATCAATTTTAACATTCATTAATTATTATTCATTCTTTGAGAATGTGAGTACTGCATGAGAATGGACATCCATGTCCCATTCTTATCACAACACTCCCCCTTAGATGCTCATTTAGGATTATGGAAAAGTCTAGGGAGCCAGCAGTTTTATTGAATTTTGGCCAGCATATAACCAGCAGAGGAAGGTGAGCTATTGGATGAAATTTCACACCAATCTCACACCATCAAATCATTATTGATGGCTAGTTGATGGCTAACAATCACAAAAATTGCTGGCCCCTAGCATTGCTCTAGGATTATTACCTCATTAAAACCTTACTAAAAAAAATTCTGTGGATGAAATCTTAGTGAAGGAAGAAGAGTATAATATCCTTTGTGATGGGGATTGTCTCATTAAAAACCTTGTCAAGAAAAAACTTGACCAAGAAAAAAAGAGTACAGTTTCTCCATCTTGCCAACAACATTTAATGTCTCAAAATTTGTGCATCCCAATCTCATGTACCAATCTTTCAAAAGAGGATTTTCATAAAAATATTTTTAAAATATAATTTATTTAAAATATTATATATAATACATAATTATAATAATTTTGTATAATAATTAATTTTAATAAATAAAAATATTCAGATATTTTATATTTATATATTTTATATTTAATTATTTAAAAATAAAAGATTTTGTTGTCATTTAAAATATTGTGTATTAAAGTATTGTCATTTAAAGTATTTATTTATGTACTATGATATTTTGTATTTGTTAGAGTTCATCAATACTCTTCTTTTATATTAACTTTTGATTTTAATATAATAAAATCTAATGGTCTATCTAATATAGCACATTCAATAAGCACATAAGTGTTGAGCTCATTTTAGACATATAAAAAAAAAACCTTTTAATTCACTCTTTTATAAAAGTTTTTTGTTTTTTGTTTTTTGTTTTTTTTGCGACTTGAAAAGCTTTTTTGGTTGATATTCTTAGCGGGAGAATGTCACAGTAAATTTTAGAAGGTTAAATTTAACAGTATTTGTAGAGTTTTCTAAAGTATTTGAGAATGCTATAAATGATTTCAGAACGTTCTAAAATGTCCTAAAAGGTCCCGAAATATCTTAGAAGGTTCTAGAAGACTCTAAAAGAAAATAAAGTATTCTAGAAAAATATGGATGTATATAGAACTATGAAGAGTGATATGGAATAATCTAGAAATGTTTAGAAAGTTGTGGTATGATGGATATTTGTAAAGAAGGTTTTGAATGATTAATCTAAACTATTGATTAGATTTGCTCAAGTGTTTGTTACAAATGATTTACATCCACAAACTCTAATTCTCACCCCTATTTATAGCCATCCACCTCCTCAATGGATAATTAGGATTAAATCTAATCAATGGTACAGATTAATCATCCAGAACCTTCTTTATAAATATCAATCATAGCACATACTACAACTTTTTAAATACTTCTAGATTATTCTATACTACTCTTCATAGTTCTATATACATCCATACTCTTCTAGAATACTCTGTAATCTTCTAGAGTCTTCTAGAATCTTTTAAGATATTTTGGGACCTTCTAAAACATTCTAAAACGTTCTGAAATTATCTAGAACATTTTCAAATATTTTAGAAAATTTTACAAACATCGTTAAATTTAACTTTCTAAAATTTACCGTGAGAATGTGTTATAGTCAAATTCAAATGAAAAAAAAAAAGTAGGGAGGAGGAACAATTCATGAATGTTGGTAGCTAAGAGCATTATAATATTATTATTGACTACTTGTCCAGATCTACTAAATTAGTTGTTTCACCGCGTTTGTTCACACTTCTGTTCCAACGCTCCCATTTTGCAAGTAACCATGTTTGTTACTTCTTTCCTTTCCATTTTCATTCTCCACTGCATCCAATCGTTTCCAAGTAACTTTCAATTACCCTCTATACCCAATATAAAATTATATAAAATCCAAAAAGAAAAGAAGAAGAACCAACGAATCACATAATCATTTGGGGTCACTAATTCATTGATCCACACATCCAACTCCACTGTTCCGTTTGTCGTATAAACACCGGAACCCTAATTTTTTAGGGGAATCGAGGTTCGAGAAGATGGTGAATCTGGACACCGGAACCGTGTCACAACAACTTTTGGAGCCTCATCATTCAACCAAAGCTTCAAAGCTTCAAACTTTGGGGAACATCATAGTCTCTGTTGTTGGAACTGGAGTTCTAGGTCTCCCCTTTGCTTTTCGGATCGCTGGATGGGTTGCTGGGTCGCTTGGTGTTGCAATCGTCGGCGTAGCCACCTACTATTGCATGCTCCTTCTTGTAAGTGATCTTTCTTCTCCACTCTTTATGAGAAAAAAAAATGCACAATGAATGCTACCTGTTTGTGTAAATGCTTTGACCTATCTTTTGCTTTATTAGATCTTTGTTAAGCTAGATTCAGTGAATCTAAATTACAACTTGAATCTTTAGGAGAGATGGATCTAATTGAGTGATTGGTGATACTTTAAGGAATGTATATAATCATATTTATGTTGAAATTGTTGTTAGCTAAGAAAATTGTGAACTTTTGTACATCATGATGGTTTGGGCTTTCTTCGATTTGGTTTACTAATGAATGCTTTCTTTGCCTACTTTCATATTTTTTCTGGTGGGGTCCTATGTCAATATCTTTGTCTAGCTTTGATGATATGATGATATCATTACAAAAAGAAAAAGAGACCACAATGCAAGTGGATGAATCAAAGTTTCATGATACATTGATATGTCTTTTATTTTTGCTGCTGCTTTTGTTGTGCACATGCCTTGTTATTTGACAGTTTTGCTTTATGCTTTGTGGTGTAGGTTACGTGCAGACGGAAGTTGTCTTCAGAAGAACTACTAGTGGAAGCAATAACTTATGGAGACCTGGGTTATAGGAGCTTTGGAACCTCGGGTCGCTATATGACAGAGATTTTGATTTTGCTGGCACAAAGTGGAGGATCGGTTGCATATTTGGTATTTATTGGACAAAATCTCCAATCTGTATTCCAAAGCTATGGATTTGCGATGAGCAGCTTTATATTTATGTTAGTGCCAGTTGAAATTGGATTGTCGTGGATAGGCAGCTTATCTGCTCTAGCACCTTTTAGCATTTTTGCTGATGTTTGCAATGTCCTAGCCATTGGAATTGTGGTGAAGGAAGACATACAACAGATCCTACAGGGTGAATTTTCGTTTGGACAAAGGACGACAATCACATCCAACATTGGGGGATTGCCATTTGCAGCAGGCATGGCGGTTTTTTGTTTTGAGGGTTTTGGAATGACACTAGCCCTAGAGAATTCTATGCGGGATAAATCCAAATTCCCAAGATTGCTGGCTCAAACTTTTAGTGGGATTTCATTTGTATACATTCTTTTTGGGTTTTGTGGTTACATGGCTTTTGGGGAAGAAACCAGAGACATTGTGACTCTCAACCTCCCTAGAGATTGGTCATCTCTTGCAGTACAGGTAAACAGCTCTCATACTCATATTTGACTTGAAATGCTTATTCTGAAACAGTGCACCTAGAGTTATATATATATACAAAGTTAAAACGAAACAAACATTTTTTGTTTTCCTTTCCTCCAGTAATTTATATTTGAAGTGGATAATACCTGATCCACTTGCGGATATATCCTTGCACATTTCCTTGGTGTCTAGTAATTATAACTATTGATATCACTTTCATTTCGTATTTGTGCTTGTTGTCATATGACTCATATCAAGGAATCTGTTCTTACCTCATAGCACAATCGCTGAATTGTGTCTGTATTAAGTTTATTATATCTTCTTGTGTACGTTTTACTGGCTGTGTACACATTGAGGATTCATCCCTAATACATGCTTGTCAAGTACTAAGCATTGCAAAGAGTGCATAAAAAGGCCAATTTACATTTCTGTTTTCAGGAAATTCTTATCTTTTTTATTCTGTCTTCAAATTTTGCCTTTGATTGCATTGCTTATTTGCTCATAAGAAGAGTCTGACATCTAACCTTTTATCTAATAACAGGTAGGATTATGTATGGGGCTTGTATTCACATTCCCAATCATGTTACATCCAATTAATGAGATTATTGAAGGTAAATACAAAATCGGCCGGAGGGAAAATGATGAATCGGCAAGAGTAGGAAAGATTGCGATATACATCAGCCGTGCAGTGGTGGTGGTTGTGCTTGCAGTCTTGGCTTCTTTCGTGCCAGAATTCGGCGTGTTTGCATCATTTGTGGGGAGTACTATATGTTCAATGATGTCATTTGTATTGCCAGCCACATTTCACCTAAAACTGTTTGGCCCTTCTCTAAGCACTTGGCAGAAAGCCTTGGATTTTATTGTGTTACTCTGTGGATTATTCTTTGCTATTTATGGCACTTACAACACAGTGGTTGGAGTTTGATGCTTCTAGAGGTTGAAGATGTTTTAAAGTTTGTAATTTGTATGTAGCATAAATGTTATAGTTATTCGAGCCAGCTTACTTTTGTGGTTCGCAAAGCGAATTGTGCTTCTAGTTTTGCTTTATTTGAGTTTCCCTAAACATATATACTCCTAACCTAAAGATATCTAAAGAGGATTGTAAATCTAGAAGGAAAAAGGGCATTGTTAGTCTTCCAATTATTTGTTGGGTTTAAATGAGTTTTCACTCTAAATCCTCAAATTGGGATGAACTAATGAGGCTATGGATGGGGAAAAAAAAAAGAAATTTGTTCTACCATGCATAACTACTGGATTATAAAATTATCAATCCCAAAGAGAAAAGGCTATTATATTTGCTTAAATTACATTCAACTCCTTCTCAAGCCACCAATTTGTTTCCTTAAAAACTAAAATAATTAATTTAACTTCAACAGTTGATATTTCAAAAATAATTTATATTTGTGACATATTTTTCTATTGTAAACATGATCAAAGAATACCCATGGGTACTCAACAAATACATGTAGCATACATAATTAGATGAATACTTACAATAAACTTTTTTTATTTATTCCTTATGATATCTCTCAATTTGATAGGTTAAAGATTAATTAATCGCAAATTTGAGTTTCATTTGAAAGTCTGCCGTTAGCTAATAAATTATTGTATATATAAGATATGATTCAGATTTTCAACGCTTGTTTAAATGAACGAGTTAAGTGTCGTTAGCTAATAAATTATTGTATATATAAAGTAGAATTCAAATTTCTAGCAATTATTTAAACGAACGAATAAAGTGACCATATGACAAATCCATGCATGTTAGTAACATAGTTTATAGTTGCATATATTCTGACTAATGGTTAGGAGTGCATGTTTTGCTTTATAATAAACTTTTTAGTGGCTTTTTGTTATCTAAATTTGTGAATGAAATATTAAATTAGAAAATTAGTAACCAAGAAAAACTAAATTTTGGGCCTGAACGTGAGGTTCAAACTTTTTTTGAGGCAGCGTCCGACTTGTGCTGGTGCTGAGGTGCCGCCGTTCGAGTTTCTCATAAGGAGGTAGGGGGTGGTACTTACAAAAGATTATGATGCTTAAGTTAGCAAAGGCTTTAAGCAGGTTTTTAATAGATCGGGTTCTGAATATACCTGAGGACTATAGTGTATTTATAGTAGAATCGATAACCAACCTTTAAAATAATTTCGTCTTTGATAGTGGATTTACTGTTTCTTTTTTTTTTTTAAGAAAGTTGTTAAAATTTCCCTTTTAAAAAGATAGAAAATATCTTCAATATTAGTTGCTCGTTTAAATAAGTAAAGTTGAGTTATTGCCATCGCCCACTTTTTTGGGTCAAATAGAGATGTATGAGGCTACTTTTTTTTGGTAAAAGAATGAGGCCATTTTTATTGAGTAGATTTTCGTTTCTTTTAGGCCTGACTATAATCTCATGGGCTAGGATATGAACAGAAATCAAACACTGAGTTACATTGAGGGAAAAAAAAGTGTTTAAAAGCACGGGTTAAGTTAAATTCTTGTTTCTTCTTGACCAAAAAAAAAAAAATTCTTGTTTCTTGATTGGAGCACTATAATTGCAAACTACTATTAACGAAGCACACCTGTCCTGGGGTGTTTATTTGGGGCATTAATTAGACATTGATGTGAGTTTTTGTTGTTTTGTTTTTGTTTCTATTTCGTTTTATTGTTCTTTAAAATCAAGCCGTCATGAGTTAATGTTAGCATACGTTACCTTTCTCTTTTGTGACAGTTAAATATGACAGCATGTGAAAATATGAATGAATGATTCCCTATCAATTAGGATTTGATTTGATTCCCTATCAGTTAAAGATTTGCTTTGTAGAGTTCTCCACTGAATCTATGTGGTCCAATTGCAACAACATATCTGTGAATTCAACTGCAGTATCTTTTAACTTTAATTGTGATCATAAATTCATAATATTATTTGATTTATTATTTTTTTAGCATTTTTGTATGATATAAAAAATATACATAAAATAATAAATATGACATTTTTGTTAATTGTAACTATTGTAACTGCTGTAAATGCAATAGTTAGATTTTTTTATTTAATTTTTAATTTTTTTATATTATAATTTTAAATGAGCCAATCAATTTTAAATAATTTTTACTAAATCATGTTATGATTTTGTTTTAAGTACTTAATTTACTCTTTCGATTATACATAATATCAATTTTCAATAATTTAGTTGTAAATATATTACTTTCTAATAATTCTGGTATCAAAAGACAATTATAATTAAATCAATTAAGATTAATTTAGTAATTAATTTATTAATCTGCTTAAATAAATGTTAAAAATTTAAATTTTATTTTATATACATAATAATTCATTATTCAATAATAAATTTTTAAATAAAATTTTAATCCGGAACAGATTATTTTTTACCCCAGCAATTATAAACGAAATCACAAATGCAATTTATTAAACCATGGTAGGATCCACTATCCACTTTATGTTCAGCTATACATGAAAGTGAAAGTGACAAAACAATTACTAACCATAAAAACAAAAGCAATAACACTTGACCTGACAAGTGAAACAGTAAACACCAAGAACAAAATTTGGTTGCATTCATCATTACTATTGCAGCCGCAACTTTGTTTTTTGTCTTGACTAAGGTTTATAGCTTTACTCAGCACTTTGCTGGGACACATTGATAGGCATTAGGGTTGTTGTTTTATGTTGTGGTAATCTTATCCACATAATAACTCCATTTCCATGGCATCAAGTCATTTTCGTTTCCATAACTGTGCATGGTCACTTCATCATTCTTCTTTCGTCATCTTATGGACTTTACTCAACAAGGCTTAATAGATCACACACCATTATTATGCAACCCACTACTCTTCCTCTAACCACTCTTTCTATTCCAATCCCTTTAGTGGATAAGATATCCCATATCCCCTCCCTAACCAAATTGCCCCTAGCAAATCACAATTCACTTTAATAGCTCAAAGATCTACAACAATAATGACACCTTTGTGATACATTTATTTGGTGAAGATATGTTTTATGTGTGAAAATAATAGCTGATAATCATTAAATTGATTAACATAATAAGTGTTTACATTTTAATTAATATTTTTTATTAAAAAAAAACATATTTATATGAGTAATTTTTTATTTGCTATTCATCAATGTTACGAACTTGGGTTATAATTTTAACGGTTTAAAAATGACTCAATTCTTAAGCTCAAATCGTCCTCTTACGGTTCAAGAATTCGAAACAAACTAAATAACCGAAAATTATTAATCGATATTTAAAATTAAATCTCTCCTATTTTAACCAACAAAAAGGATAAATTAACAAAACAAATTATATAAAAAAAAGGTTTAGAATCTGCTAATGCCTTATACACATACTTAAAATTTTACCTCTTAATTTTAAATCTATTTTGATTTAAGCGTCGAAATGTTTTTGTAAATTATCTCCTACCATTCAATCGATTTTATTGAAAACCATAAAGTTCATCCAGCCAAATTATCTCATCTTTAAAGAAACTCATGAACAATCAACAATTTGCAATAGTTTTGTTTTGTAGTGAGATACTTATTATAATTTCATTAGATTTTGCTATCGAATGTTTAGGATATTTATTAACAAAATTTTATTTATTTATAGGGCTTAGTTAATAATGTATTTACATTTTAAAACGTTTGTTAAAACTAATACTATGATCTTGGTGAACAATATATTTGTCAAGTCTCATTTCTATTAATTATTTTTAATAATATAATAAACATAAAAAAATCATTTAACTTGGAGAGAGAAAGTTTGAATAAAATAGGTATTCTAAATATTCTAATCCTAGGAGAGATATAGCGAATTAGCAACAAATATTGGTTAGACGATTTGTTAAGATGTATGATTTGGGCTGATCTAAATTATTACATAACAAAAATGTTTAATAACAAAAAAATTAGTTAAAAATAGTTAAAATTTATCTTATTTAATTTTTATTAATTATTATAATAATTAATAAATTAAATAAAATAAATTTTAATTTTTCTTTTTTACACATTATAGGCTCTTGTCCAAACTATTTTAAGAGTTTAAATTTGTTAATAGGTAACCTGTCAAAAGCTAAGTGAGGATTCACCAAACCTATTTTCATGTTTAGAGAAATACCCAATAGTTAGTCAAAATATCTCATTTCTCATTATAATTGATATATAGATAAATAAATCTTTTATTGGTTTTTTTTTTTGTAAAACAGAATTTTGAATATATTTTTATCATTAAAATTTATATTATTATTAAATGATGCAAAAAAATAATTTAAAAAAAGACAATGATTGAAATTGAATGAAAATAGATAAATTAAACTTGAAATAAAAAATAAAAGAGATAAATTAAATTGAATATAAAGATAATTATTTTATTTTTATTTAATTTTTTTATACAACAAAAAAATGATTCGTTCGACTTAACTTATCCACACCATAGATTAGGAACTGAATATAAAATTATCACTCAACTTCCTATCCAATTTTTCTATGCAACAAGAAAAAGATTCACTCAACTTTACTTATCCACACCATGTTATTTCATCATGAAATCAAAAAGTGCTTTAACATTCTTTTAATCTCTTTATGATGACTACAAAAACTTACGAGGTATTTATAATCTCATATTATATTAAAATTAAAAAAAACTCCTAAATTCACTAACATAAAGTCTAATTTACAAATTAACTAAATAAAATTAAAATATATTAAATTAAAGAGGAGTGCTACACATACAAGTCATTTAGTTTACAAGTCATACAAGTTGGGAGAAACTTAACAAAAAGCACGCTGCCCCATATACGATTTCCATGGCATGCTTTGCGTTCTGTCTTCTCCTCCTCCTCTTCCTTCTTCTTCTCCTACTCTTCTTCTTTTTTCTCCATGAAAACGAGTTTTTTGTCAAATTTGTTCGATCTCCTTCGTGCGTTCTCTCTTTGCCTTTTCATTTGTTGTTTTATCTGCGTTTATCATTGGTATTCTTGCTTCGTTTTTTTTTCTTTTCGATTTTCACGGTTTCTAAAATCAAGCTTTGAAATCATTTTGAAGATAATGGAAGTTCAGAAATACACCCAAACGATTACATAAATACATCAAACCGATTACAGAAATACATCCAAACAGAAATACACCCAAACGGTTACAGGAATTCACCTAAACGATTATATAAATACACTCAAATGATTACAGAAATACACTCAAAGGATTATAAAAATACACCCAAAGAATTTAAAAAATACACACAAAATTCTTTGAAGTACACCTTATGCATAATTCAGAATTCTTCCTCTTTCTCCTCCTCATCTTCTGCTTCTTCTTCTTCTTCTTCTTCATTTTCTTATTTCATATTCTCATAATTCTTTTTGGGAGGAAAAAATTAAACAAAAAAATACATAATGTTGCAAAATCAAAAGAAGAACGAGGAGAAACATGACGATGAAGATGAAATACTTCAAAAACGAAAAAGAAAAAGAAGAGGCACGGAAAAAAAGAAAAGAAAAAGACGAGGCATGAAAAAAAAAGAAAAATAAATGACTTGTATGAGAAAATGTTTATATGTAAAAAATTTCTCTAAAATTAAATATTTCAATACTTGAAATATAAATTAATAATTACTAAATAATATTTAAATTTTTAATGTCACTAATATTTAAAGCATGTACCATTAATATTTGTCTTAATCAAAGTGATAAATAATAATAAAAGAGTAATCAAATAAAGTCCAAACTAGATCCAAACTTTTATACGATTATGGTCTAACTTTGGGCAAGGTGAATTATATTTGAACCCACACTCTACAATTTTGCAATTTTGGGCAAGGTGGTTTGCATTTGGACTCAAACTTCTATGCATGGTGCCAATTTTTGGGGAAGTTGATTTGTAAAATTGTATTTGAACTAAGTATTTTGGTAATGAAAACAAAAACAAAATATATCGCACGTGGAAGGTTTGTGCTTAAACTTGGAGTTGGAGAATCAAAAAGGAAACAACTAGGGTGTGGCCAAAGTAAGCATATATTTAGAGTAAAAAACAACTACAATATACAAAAATATTACGTGCACATAAAAAATTCTTAACCAAATCAATCATTCTATATTTGTATATACATAAAAGCATAGTTTATTTCATTTATAATATATATTTTATATGATGGACTAATTAATATTCATCTAGCATGATTCATGTTAAATGGTGGCATGAGAGGTGATATGATTTTTGGAGGGAGAGAAATAATGGATGGTCAGTTGATTAATGCTCTCCCCACTCAGCCCAGGCGTGGACATCCACTCCTACTTTTGGCATGCTTCAGTGTCACTAACACTAACTCAGACATAGATTCTCATGCTTTTTCATACCAGAGAGCAGACCAGACATATAGTATAAGAAAATTAAATTAAATTATCTCATTTATTTATGGCTACCACGATTTGGGGTTATTTATTCTTAGCATCTATAAAAAAAGAGATATGTCCTTTCACAGAAACAAAGATTTTCATGTGAGTAGTGACAGAGGCTTCTTGTCCTAGATGAGTTTTTGGATTTTTCTGCCTACAATATTTTTCACAATGTGACTCAAATCTCCACCGTGCATGGACATAGCACATAGAATGAATTATAGAAAGAAGACACCCTTCACTGTCATCCACCTCTTCACATTCCCATCTTTATATAAATAATAATAAACTACCATTTTAACTATCAAAAATAAAATAATTTAATTTTGTTAAAAGTTAAATCTGTTATAACCATTTTTTTTAGACTCCTCTAAAGCCTATCATCATCATTCATTCATTTCCCCAAACCCTTTCACCATAAAGGCAAAAAAATGCACGACCATTATCCTCGAATCTATTATTAAATTAAAATAAAAACTAGTTATTAGTCTCTTTCTCTTTCTCTTTCTCTTTCTCCATAATAAAAATAAAAAGAAAAACAAAACAGAGCATCCTCTGTTTCTCTGTGTACTCTGTTTTTTCCACCAAAAAATGGTGCGGATTATTCCCTTGCCCACCAACGCTATCACCGGAAAGCCTTCACCTTTGGAAACTTTTGTGGCCATACTCGTTCTCTGCATTCTGGGTTTCTATACCCTGTATTACCCTTACCCTGTTTCAACTTCAACCGCCATTGATCTCTTTCTCTCATCTGCTTCCAACTCCACCATCTCCTCCTACCTTCGCAGCCTCACCCTCCACCCTCACCTCGCCGGAACAAAGCTCGCCGCCGATACCACACGCCTCGTCATAAACCACTTCAGGTCCCTTAACCTTCCAACGCACACAACAACCTACACCACACTCCTCTCTTACCCTCTTCACTCCTCTGTTTCATTGCATTTCCCAAACGGTTCAGTTCTCAACCTTCCACTCACCGAACCCGTTCATTTCAGCGACCAGACCGGACAACCAGTGGTGCAACCTTACCACGCTTACTCGCCGTCCGGTTCGGCTTATGCGAGGGCGGTTTTCGTGAACTACGGCAGGGAGAGGGACTACCGTGCGCTTCGGGCGCAGGGGGTGCACGTTAGCGGCTGCGTCGTTGTGGTTCGTAAAGGCGGCGGGTTAGGGAGGGGAGCGGTGGTTGAGAAAGCTGAAGAGAATGGCGCGGTGGCAGTGCTGGTTTACGGGGACGGTGACACGTGGCGTGATGGGTTCGAGAGAGGTCACGTGATGAGGGGTGTGGGGGACCCTTTGAGTCCTGGTTGGGCTGGTGTTGATGGCGGTGAAACCTTGGGTTTGGATGATAGCGAGGTTTCGAAGAGGTTCCCCAAAATTCCATCTTTACCCTTGTCTGCTGAGGTTGCTGAGACTGTTTTGGGCTCCTTGGGTGGTGCTCCGGTGCCCCTTGAATGGAGGGGTACCCTAGGATCTAAGGTCAGGCACGTTGGTCCTGGTCCCACCATGCTCAATTTCTCTTACCAGGTTGGTGTTCTGTTTTGTTTGTACCTTTGTTTCATAACTGTAATTGGAATTTGACTTTTTTTCACTTTTGAGTCTTCCTTCAGAAGTGTCATTTTTTGTGTATTGACTTTTTTTCATTCTCTACAAATCAGGAAATTTGACATGTTTTTCTTACCTTAATTTCTATGCATTGTCAAAATAGTTTTAGACATGTGTTGGATTTATGAAGTTCTCTTAGTAGGAGTTCTTTAAGGGGAAGCCTTATGATGAAGTTTGGTGTGTGTATTTTGCAGGGAGAGAAGAAAGTGGCAACTATTCAGAATGTGTTTGCTGTGATAAAGGGTTGTGAGGAACCTGATAGGTATGTGTTGCTTGGGAACCATAGAGATGCATGGACTTTTGGTGCTGTTGATCCCAGCAGTGGGACAGCTGCCCTGCTTGACATTGCCCGGAGATTTTCGATTCTGTTAGGTTCCGGTTGGACTCCGAGGAGATCTATCATTCTCTGCAGCTGGGATGCTGAGGAATTCGGAATGGTAGGTAGTAGTAATTCCTTATTCACTCATTTTAACTATGATTCCCTTTAAGCAAGCAACCTCTTGAGTTTGTGGATGTTTCCAGCTCGAAGAATGAACCGAAACATGGTCAAGTTCTTTGCTTTTAATGATTTTGCTTCCTGTAATAATATGATTTGGAATCATGAATGAGGTTAATGTGTTTTATGTAGATAGGATCCACTGAGTGGGTTGAACAAAACCTTATCAATCTGAGTCCCAAAGCTGTGGCATACCTTAATGTGGACTGTGCTGTTCAAGGGCCTGGCCTCTTTGTTGGCTCAACTCCTCAGCTAGACAATCTTATTGTGGAGGTCACAAAGAAGGTATCTTTAGATCACTGTAATTTATAAATGCATTTGCATACATAATAAACTTATATATCATAATACCTGAACATCACTTAGCATTTGCATTGATTTCAGGTCAAGGATCCTGATTCTGAGGGTGCATCAATATATGAGAACTGGGCTGTCACTGGTGAAGACTACAATGTAAAGCTTTTGTTACTACTGCCAAGTATTTGTTTGCATTTGCTAACTCAAATCATGAAAAATTTTATATATTGTATCATATTAATGTGGATTTTGCCAAGGTTTGTTTTAAAAAGTGTGGTTTTTCGGTGGATTGCAGATTCAAAGGCTCAGTGCAGTTGATTCTGATTTTGCTCCATTTGTGCAACATGCAGGGGTTCCATCTATTGATGTTTATTATGGAAGAGGTACTTCTTTTTAAACTTATGGAGCCATTTACTATGGTTATACCATCTGTTATTATATCTCTTTGGACATTGATAAACCAGAGGCTAATTTAAATCAACCAGGTTCCAAATATATAAGACCACTTCCTAGATTCTTTAATTTTTGTAATCAAAATTAATTGTTCTAACACAATATGCCTAAATATGTCATGTTCTATAAAATGTATTGTAATAATCCTGCACCACTTCCCCCAGATTTTCCTGTCTATCACACGGCTTACGACTCGTATAACTGGATGACAGAGTATGGAGATCCATTTTTTCAGCGACACGTTGCCGGTTAGATTTCTTATCTAATTCCTGGTGATTTTGAGTGATTTTCTTATTGGTAAAAATATTTTTAATTTCATTTGGTAATCTCAAGATGTATCTTCTGTTCTTTGTTTTATTAGTTACTGGAATTTGGGGACTCCTAGCCCTTCACCTGGCCGACGATTCCATTCTTCCCTTCAATTACGTTTCCTATGCGAATCAATTATTGGTATGCATTCATAATCACCTAGTAGTTTATTAAAATTCTTGATAGCTATTATCTCTTTAACAAATCAATTGTTTCTATTTAATATGGAAGAAAAGAAGACTAACACTGATGTTACTTTGCAGTCTTACAAGAACAAGTTGAGCAACTTGTTAGATCAGCAAGTTTCTCTACATCCATTAACCATGTCAATTCAAGAATTTGCTTCTGCAGCCAAGCAAGTTGATGATGAATCAAAGGTAAACCAAACAATGCTTGCAAATGATGTATCTTTTAGTGCTAGAATCCCTTTTTTTTCTTCTTATTCCATTTCAATTCCAATTTATACTCATCTTTGTTCTGAATTGCAGCAACTGAGATTGCAAGAAACTGCAGGTGATATAGTAGATATGAAGAAGCGAGCGTTGAACGACAGACTAATCCTTGCTGAAAAAGGCTTCCTTGATGCAGATGGTCTTCATGGAAGGCAGTGGTTCAAGCATCTTGTGAGTGTGCTTGTGTTAGTTGACTTAGTTAATCGCTTTCATGTTACTAAACTTGACTTAATCACAATCCATGAATGCATCTTTTAGGTGTTTGGGCCTCCAAGGGACCAAGAAAACAAGCTAGATTTCTTCCCTGGGATTGCTGATTCAATAACACAGGGATCATCAAAGGCAACAAGTGAAAGAGAAAGGGTAGCAGCAATTCAACATGAAATCTGGAGAGTTGCAAGAGCCATTCAAACAGCTGCTTCTGCACTCAAAGGAGAATTCACCTAACTCATGCAAATCCATTTCTATGTTGAGTTACTCGTAAATATTCCACTCCAATAGTTTTGACACTTATAAATGTACATTAGCTTTCAAAAAGGGAGATGTTAATGTATTATGTCTTATATACTCTTATGTATGTATATAAGCAGTTTTTGTTATGGTTGGACACTTATTAATTATTAGGTGCATGCTACGGTGTCTATATATATTTGCCTAACTTACTAACTTACTAAAATGAGATAAAATTTAATATTTAAATTAAAAAATATAAAAGTAAATTATTTTTTAATATTTAAAACTTACCATAAAAGGTAACTTCCGCAATTTCGGCACCAAAGTTACAGACACCAGAGAATTGGCCTAATTATTATTCATACATGCCAAGTGAAGTGACAACACAGCATGAGAAATTCTTAGGCGTTTCTAATAGCAAGTCGGTGCTTTTGCTCTTGTGAATTAATTAACTAGAGTGAGATCCGTCTGTTAGTCTATTATATTGTTTAAAAATTAATTAAAATATATATAAATAATATTAAATTTGATGTATTTTTATTTAAAATATTTTGTAATATAAAATTTTTTGATATTGAAGTTGTGTAAGGTTATATTTTATTTTTTGATTTTATTTTCACATTTATTTTAATAAATTATAGTTAAAAATTAGTAAATAAAATTGTTAATGTTTAATTTTTAGTTATTNTTTTGTTTTATATCTTATCGTCTAATATAATTATTTTTAAGTAGATAGATTATTCTTTATTTATTGGTGTAAATGTTTTTTATAAACAAATTATGTAAATTTTAATAAATCAATTATCTGTTTGTTTGGCAATACTTTTTAAAGAATAGTATTTTATTGTGTAACTTTGAGATGCTTTATAGTTCACAAATAATTAAAAAGAAATAGAGTAAGAAAAAATTGATTAAAAATGAAGTAACAGTGGATTAGTGATCAGAGTCATATGTATGATATGTAAATAGATGCATGAAATTTGAATATTTATAATTTAAAATTTATTATGATTGATATTATTATTATGATATTTTTAATGTATATGTTTATTATATTAGTTAGTGTTTTATATTTTTATTGACTAATAATATGTAATAAATTAATTAATAATGGGGAGTTATAGTTTTAATTGGTTGTGACGGTTGTAGTGCATAGTGCATACCCATCAAAAGAGAGAAATAGAAAAACTTATGCTAATAAAAAAGTCACTATTAAATATAAATAAATAATAAATTAAACATGATATTCAAGAACAACACAAGAATATTAAAAAATAAATTCAAAATCTTATAAAACAGCTTATTATTTTTATTTTCTAAAAATATTTTACTAAAAATTGATTAATTAATTTTTAAATTTATTAATTAGTTAATTTTTAAATTTTGTCAAATAATCAAAATTACTCGAATGACAACATTAAAAGAGAAAATAAAACTTAATATAAAAGAAGTTGTTATCCATTATTGTATAATAAGAATCGGTTAATTGTCTTTCACGTTAGCATTATAGGTCCACTAATAAGAGTAGTGTGTGCATAAACATAAAACAATGCGAAAAATATAAAAAGAAATAAGAAACAAAGTCGCGCCAGGTAGGGGTCGAACCTACGACTTTCTGCTTAGGAAACAGACGCTCTATCCACTGAGCTACAGGCGCTTCACGAATTGACACACTCAATTTTGTTTTACTAATTCCTTTTTAAAAATTTGAAATTCCCGCCGAACTCCTCTTCTTCGAGAAGGAGCTGCAAAGGGGTATTCATTATTCACAGTTGTTGCAGAGAGAGAGAGAGAGAGAGAGAGAGAGAGAGAGAGAGAGAGAAACGAAGAAGAAGACGATGTCGGAGGATGCAATATGGAAATTCTGCAATGCGCTGGCATCATTCTGCAACCATCTTCAGTCCAATTCGGATGCTCTCAAATTATCTATAGATCGCCGCCCCATTCCTCTCGGTAAATCTTTCTCACAAAATTCAAATTCAAATTCAAATCAATCTTCAACCATCTCAGCACTTGAAATTTGTAATTTCAATTGCACTGTTCATCGCAGATTCTGCATCTTCCACCTTCGTTCAATCCCTTAACCGCCGCGTATCCACCTCAGCCGCGGACCTCGAGCTCCTGGACTCGATGTCGTTCGGCACCGTCTCCTTCGAAGAGCTGTTAGGTCACTGCAACGAACTCTATAAGAAAAACCACTCCGATCTACTTGAACTCGAAGATCGTCTCAAGAGCAGCTACGGCTACGTTCCAGGTGCTTCTTACTTCCTCTTCTCGCTCCTCTTTCCATTTTTATTTGCATTTTTTTCTTCCTTTGTTTTGTTGGGTTGAGAATTTTCCATTTCGGGAATTAGCTCCAGATTTTGAGGATGAAGAGGATGATGAAGAAGAAGAAGGAGAGATTTTAGCTCCTGTGCCGGATTCTAGTTTCAACGAAGATGATTTGTATCCTTCTCCGATTTTTGGCTCCTGAATAATTTTTAACATAGAACTGAAAAAAATGAAAATAAAAAATTCTGAAGATGAAATAGTGAAATTATGTTGATCTGCCACCCTGAATGATACCAAAATCAATTCACATATGATTGTGTTTTACATTTTTCATCCATTTGATTTATTTCTGTACTTTGTTTTCAGAAATTCTGTATTGAAGCCATGAAAACTGAAAAGATTAGGTGACGATATGATATTTTCATCCCGTTTAATTTTATTGGTGTCTGTCCCTTAATCTAATTCTCTTCAGATTTGATGAATCTATGAGTTTGAAACAACTTGGACTCTCAGATGCTTGTCTGGCCACGTTAGCATCTGGAGGTTAGTGATACTGATATGCCACTTGCCTCCATTGGCATTCTTGTTGGTTGTGAGAATTTCATGCATATGTTTTGGTTCCAATATTCTTCATTTTCTGGTTAAAAGGGATGTCACTTGATCTGGTCTTGTGGTCATGTTGATGTTGATTTCATGAAAACAAAACTTTTGCTTTAATTATTTGTTTGTTACTAACTCTATTTGTACCACTACCTTATTTTCTTGCACCGGTGCTGCTGATTTATTTCCACAAGAACCTGAGAAGTAAGTTAAAAGTTGTGAATATTATTTCCACATTTCTGTAGATGATTGCTGCAAGTTTCTCATTTTCTGAGCAATGGTTGAACAGGGAACAAGAGTTTAAGCTGCAGCAGCAACCTGTTGTAGACAAAACAGTGACATCTGAGGGGAGGAATTTCTTATCTGACGGTAATAGTTTTCTTTCTTGCTTCAATACTTCAAATCCCACCATAAGCCACGAAGAGATTTTTTTTAATGTATTATTTTTAAACTAAATTTAGAGCCAAACAAGGAGAATTTAGAGTCAGCTGAACCTTCCAGCTCTCTTATAAAGATATCGGAAAGAGAATTTGAATGTCTTCCTGGCTACATGAAGGGTCTAGCGACATGGGAGGTGAGGTTCTTTGTGTCTAACTAGATGTTTCTTTACAATTTACATGGATTATTGTTCTTTAGTGTTCTTTAAACTCTAGTAATTTGTCTGTCTTCACAGTCGTGTGTGCATTTACTTGATCTATTTAACACTTTTTTTGGGGGTTCTTTGTTCAACTTGATCTCCTAGGATTTACTTGTAGCTGTTGATAAAATCAATTCAAGCCTCAGGAAGAAAACCAATGGAGGCAACTACTTCCGGCAAGATGAAATCCCTTCATTTGATTTAGGTAGTCAAACTGTTCCATCTCTGCCCTTATCTGTTTTTTCTTTTTCTTATTCAACCACCACAAAATAACACTGCGAGATTACCCATTAAAATGCATTAGCCTTTCCATAAAATCCATTATCATAAATTTATATGAACATTTCCACCAACATTGTATTTTATTTTTTTTGCTTTTCAGGTCCTAAAGCAAGATCATATTTGCTGGTTTTGGTGCGCATGAACCGGTTGGTTGTTGAAACAATTGATGGAATACTATCGTACAGAGTATTGTAGATGTGAAAACCAATGAAGAACTGTGTTTCATGAAGAGGACAGGAAGAAAGCACATAGCTAGTTATAAAAGTCTCAGTAATTTCAATGAACTGTCTTTGAGGTTTTAAATTCTGTGATCCATTCCCATTTGAAGCTTGAGTGTAAAATCTGCATATACCTTCTCTTTGTAACGATAAAGGTATTTGTAGCTATTTGTTATTGAACAATGTTAATAACAGAAGTCGATAGGATTAGAAAGCATTTATATGAGAAAGCTCATCACCTTTTAGTTTTTGTGCCTATTAATACACTAGTAAATTAATTGTGCTGTGTCATTTTTCCTGTTTTTAATACCAAATGCAATATTTATCTTATAAATATAATAGATTGATACATAAGCAGAACGAAATTATTGTGTATGGTGGGTGCAATATGGAAGTAATTAAGATATGACATAACCATAACCATAACCATATCCCAGTTCCTTATCCATGTCCTTTTCTTCAAATCCCATTTGTACCTCTGCCATTTCCAAGTCTCTCTTTGCCAACTCAAGATCGATTTCTGCCACAGCCATTTTGGCTCTGAGCATCTTCATCTCAATCTCCAAACCAATCACATTCTCCTTTAGGGTCTTCGCTCTTTCCAAGTAGCCTTTCATGTCCAATGCAGATTCAACATGCGGCTCCAACCAACTCAGCTCGAATCCGAACAACTGAAGCTCCTCCCAAAGACATTGGAGTTTGTTGAATGCATTCTCATCCATGTCCTTTGCCTTTGTTGTCTTGAGGAAATGTAGAACTTGACCTAATGCTATGAATGCCCATTGAATGAATTTCGGACTCTTTCTCATTTGGCTTTGGATCAGCGAAGGGTGCCATGAACATACCTCTTCCAACAAGGGAACATAAGCTTTTTCTTCTTCTCCTAAGCTTTTCACATCTAGAATCTCACTAAGAGTAGTGTTTAAGGGCACTACTAAAGGTTCATCATCACATATAATAGTAGGATATAATAGAGGTGGTGCTGTAGGCACATAGTGTACTACATCATCTGAATTAGGTTGTAATGTTGTTATTCCATTAACATCATCTTCTTGGGTTGTGGTTGAAGTTGAACGGCTCAGTGTCTCATTTGAAGTTTGATTATTAGAGTGATGAGTAGATGATGAGACATTATTGTTATTATTAATGTTAAAAATGTTGGTGTCAAATGCAACATCGGAGACAGAGATTCGGACTTCAATGATGCAAACATTGTTGAGGAGATATCCTTGTTTAGGATCATAGAAGTCATTCAGAGCCACAAAGCTTGAACCCCAGCTACGGTATCCAGCATTGAACTTCTGTTGTGTCTCTGAACAATATTTTATATATTATTGCAAACATTAGAAATTAAATACATTTTAAAATGAAGTTAATTTTGATGCACCGTGAAAAGAATTACTTTTTACGTTAACTACGTGAATGATCATCTAAAAGAATTATATGATTGTTATAAAAAGTTTTACGTTATCAGAATATTAAAATTAATCTTTTCTAATATTTTATATAAAGATGATAATTAAAAATTATAAGATGATTTGATATATTTAATTAAATTATTTAATATAATATGTATTTTATTTTACATAATATTTTTATAATAAGATATTTTCACGTAAAAAGTCAACTCATAATTATGTTACATACACCGCAATTTTCTTTTAGAAATGAATTAGGGGCATGCGTGCAAATTCTATTTGCTTATTAACTAGCTGAAAAACACTCATAACAAATTAAAGGGACAGATCTATGGTGTCGCACTATTTTTTTCGAACTTGTTTCTCTTTTACATACCTTAATATGTAGAGGGAAGAAATTAAGATAAGAGGAGTAAGTTTCATAAGAGAAGTAAAATATTTCTTTTTTTATTTTATATAAAAAGTTGTTAATTAATACATGAACTGCTTATTTACTTATTAATATATGATTAGTATTCTCCTTTCTATTCCTTTTTGTCATTTTTTTAAAATATGCTAAATAATTTATTCTAATTGTATTATTATATTCAAAGTCAATTAGATAATATCATTTTAGATAAAAAAAATTAATAGTGAATAATATCCTGAAATGTTACTATTTTATTGGGTGAGTATATCTACATGGTATTTTATAAGATGATTATTAGATGATTTAATATATGAATTTAATTTTGATATACCATCAATGTAAAGTAATTTTATACGTACATCAAATTACGTTTGTCACATTAATAAAAATAATTATTTTTTATATTGATCACATGAATGGTCATCCAAAAAAACAAAGTCTGATTATACCACAGTGTCAGTATGACAGTGTATCAAAATTAAACTATGATTCATTGAATTTTTTGATATTTATGCGTCTATATTGAAAATGGATCTTCTCCAGTTTTTTAACAATTGACAAAATAGAGTATGATCTCTCACCTTTAATTCTATAAGTGGGACCAAAAATAAATAATTAGATTAAACACTAAACACCATCTAATTTTTTTTTTTATTAGAAAAAATCCACTCCTATCTACATTTTAGCTATCATTTTTGCACCAAGACATTTTTATGTGAGTACTCTTTGTTCTGCAAACAGTCAATATTCTCTTAAATTAACATCATTTAAATGACATAAATTATGAACGGTGATACAGAAGACACAATAATATAATTACTTTTTTTACTTTGAAACACCCAAAATAAAGTTATTTGTGAACACTCAACTTAATATCAAATGGTAAAACTTAGTCATGAAAAAAAAGTAAAACTTAAGTTGTGATAATTAATAAATATTAAATAAAATAAATTTTGGATATTTTTTTGTCTCTGCATTACCATAAATCATAATATGAATTCTGATTCAAGGTTAATAATCATAACAACAGTGACATATAAAGAAAGAAAATTAAAAGTAACCATTCATTAATGTAACATGCATACCTCTTACAACTGACTTTTGGGGATCCATATGATTAATTAGAGCTAAACTGAAATATGCATATTTGCTCCATCCAAATGATGGTACAGAACCTCCAACCTTCAAATACAATGATAAATACTCCATACCTTTTGCTTTTTCTATTCGATGCACATGTATCTGCCTAAGATTAACAAAAAATATCAATATTTCTCTAAATTGAGTTACCTATATAATATCTCCAATTAAATAAAAACTATATATATATGAACCATATGTCACAATTAACAAGTATCTATTACCATTTACAACCACCAACTTGGAAGGACTTGGATCGTAGCTTCTTGGTGTTCTTCTTTGAGAAATTTTCAATTACCCATGTGAACTTCTCAATCTCCTTTCCTTGCTGATAATTCTCCATAATCCCAATAGCTATGAAGCCAAATCTGCACCCTCAACAAATCAATAAAAGTCAACTAAATTGGGCCTATGAAATAATTGATGAACCTCAAACGAATTTAAAGCTTTCATAATCCGAAGCATTACTTCAATGAAATTTCTGAGAAAAGTGCTTCCAATATTATGGAAGTTGCCTATATATACTAACAGAACAAGGTACCAGAATTTCTAGCATTAGTTTAATTGTTTTGACTTCAGAGAAAATATATCTTAATCAACTAGAATTATATGTGCATAAATTAAAATGAAAAGTAGGTGCTGAGTTAATTGTTTTGCACCACAAAAGTCATACTAGTACTATATATGTCATTTAAATATATTTGAATTTGAATGCTACTACCTCAGTAGAACCTTAATTATAAAAAGTCTACTTATCGATTGGACACGGATATGAGATGAGTAATTCTATTTATGCACAAAATATAACTTAGGAAGGATAACATTTATTTGATGAACAAAGCTAAACAAAGATAAAGAGATACAAATTTGTTCAAATTCACATTTTAGAATAATAACATGAGAAAAAATCACATCTAACTCAAATCTTGAGGCAATAAATTAATAGGTTTCTCATCTTATAAACTCCTCATTCTTCTTTACTTTCTTCAATGTGAGACTAATTTTATACACTACTTCTTGCACTTGCAACATTAACATAGAAGGCAGCTAAATTTTCTATCTCCCACCATGATTTGGGACTAAAAGTGGATGAATAAGGAATGAAGAGGGTCCAAATAACACTATTGTTTACCTAAAACATGGAATAGCCTAACACATCATTCATATCTATCTCTTTGTAACCTTTTCTTGCCTCAGCCAAAGCTTTCCTTGCTTCCACAAACTCAGCTTCTGCAGCAGCAAGTTCTCCCCTCAGATTCTTCATCTTGATCTCAATGGCAACCAAATTGTCACTTAAATCATCCATACCCGCTGCTCTTTCCAAATGAGACTTCATTCCCAGTGCAGATTGAACATAAGGCTCCAACCAAGTTAAGTTGAATCCTGAGGACCTAACAAGCTCCTCCCATAAATCTTTCAGATAATTACAACCATCTTCATCCATGTCCTTCACCTTGCTTGTCTTGAGGAAATGCAGAACTTGGCCTAAAGATGTGAATGCCCATATTTTGAATCGTTCGCTTCGGTTCCTCTGGCTCTGTATTAGATCAGGATGCCACATGCAGGCATCTTCCACCAATGGAACAAAAGATGCTTCTTCTTTACCAAAACTGTCCAAATTTATGATGTCCTTTAGTGTTAAGTCTGAAAATTCATCTTCATCTTCAGTTCGACTAGACCTGCAGGTCGCGGAAGTAAGTGTCTCGCTCCCATCTGTTGATTCTGTTTCTTGATCATCAAGCAAGATAGAGATAGAGTCACTTGCTGGACTAATGCTACTGCTGGTTTTTCTTAATTTGATAGCATGAGGCGGAACATCAGAAACACAAACATGAGCTTCAATGATACATGTGTTATTGACTAGATACCCTTGGTTAGGATCATAGAAGTCACTGAGGGTAAGGAATGTTGAGCCCCAACTGCGATATCCTCCATTGAACTTCTGCTGAGTCTCTGGGGAAATTTTACAAACATCTGGTGTTAAAATTCCATGATCCAATAAAAATAACATCATGAGTGATAGATACATTTTCTGTTGTTGAGTGTAGACAAACGAATGAGTCTCACATGTAAGATGACAAATGGCGAATCCCAATTTGAAAATTTGTTCAACAAAGTTTGGAAATCTAAATGTGAGATATATTTTCAAAAGAGCACTCTACTGTACAGATTGGAGTGGTATAGAGAGAGAGTATAATTCTTTTTATAGTTATTTTTTATTATTTTATTATTATTCAAAATGTAGGTCCTACCTTTATTAATCTTTCTTCCATTCTATTAAAGGAAAAATCTGTAAACTTACATTTTTACCATATAATTCACCTTATATATGTGAAAAGCTATGTTTAAAAGGCTACAAGTTGTTACTTGTTCAAAAGTTGCAACTTATTAAAAGATTGTAACTCATTGAATTTATAAGTTGTTGCATGTTGCATATACTTAGTGCCCATAAATTCTGCTTATTTCATTATTTGTGGTAACTCTATCTCAATTCTCAACACTTTCTTTGTGCGTAGAAGAAAGAATATAAAATATCATTATTTAAACTATCATTTAGTGTAAGGCTTAATTGAGTGCAGAAATAAGTCAAGTGTTCTTTATTGTATCTTGTAAGAAATTCGCCAGAAACCTATTTTGCACACCATATTAAATTGGTGGGGATGAATTAATCCTAAGAGAGTGCGAAATACGCGCCTTGAAAAGTTGCATTATTATATTCTCTAATCTTTCTTGTTACCGTTTTAGTTCTATTGTTCTATCTCCCAAATCTCAAGTATTCCAACTAAAGGATTCACACTAAATAGCCAAAGTTGTTCCACTCTTAAGTATGTATATAGTGACAACCACATAACATGGATTAAAAAGTTGGAGAAGAAAATAAAACAAAGGGATGTGTGTACCCTTTACAATTGACTTGTTGGCATCAACCTGATTTGTAAGAATCAACTTGAAATATGTGTTTCTGCTCCAACCATAAGCCGGTAGAGAATCCGCAACCATCAAATACAACGAGAAATGGTTAACGTCCCTCCTTAATGGATACAAACGGATCCTCCTGTTAAGATAATTAAGAAGCACACCATAATTAACGAAATTAAAAGAGTTGTAGTAATTAACATTAAACAAGTGTATGTACTACTACCATTTATGATGTCCTATACGGAAAGCCTTGGATTGTAGATTCTTGATGTTCTGTTTAGAGAAGTTTTGGATTTTCCACGTGAATGTCTCAAAACTAATACTCATATTGTGAGTAAGTAAAGGATATGAAAACTGTAAAGGCAGATATGAAAAGAAAGTGGAATGAGAAGAAGGTGAATGGAGAATGGGAATGTAAGTCAAGTCAACCGTGTTGTAAGTTGTAACACCATCGTGTAATGTAAGGAATGACGTTTTTGTAGTAAAATTACATTGAAACTTGAGATTCATGAATGTCCACAATTAAATGGGACCATTGCTACATCACAAATAGGGTCCAGAAAATGAGATTTTTTTTTTTTTGAATAATAAAAAGAAAAAGGAAATTTCAATGAAGGAACTTGCAGGCTGCAGCATGCTTTAGAAATTACATCTCATTTTTATATTTGGAAATTAATTTTGTCAAGATATTACTTTTGTAGTTTCCCATATAGAACTTTAAGCATTATATTATGAGACCAACATCTTTTAAGAGCTCTCTATGGTTTGTAATTTATTTATTTATTTTACAGTTAAGAGCTCTCTGTTGAGATGGCCAAACTCAAATCCGATTGTAGGCTCAATGAATATTAATTAACTAATATAATAAAACTTAAAATGTTCAACAATGGTAAATAACTTATTTACTAATAGGTTAGTTTCTGCTTCTATTAATTTAATTTAGATAAGTAAAACTATTCACTGAAATGGAAATCATAATTGTACAAAAAGACTGGCTCATAATTTGGCTATAAACAATCTTCTCTTGAAGGAAAACATCATATCCAACATTTGTATACTGTCTACATATGTTCAACTCCGCTGATTGGTGTTAGCATGATTTTCAGTGGTGTTAGTGGTCGTAGAGTCCATGATTACACAGAGTGTTTGAAATGAAAAGAGATAAGTAAGATAATCAATTAACAGTGTTAGCCAAATCTCAGAATCCAACATAAACAGCCTTGCAATTTTAACCCTGAAATTTGAAAATGAAGGAGTCCATAAAATAATCAAGAAGTTCAATAAAACAGGAAATTAAATTAGTGAATTAGATTAGGACCTGCTGGCTCATTAGTATTTCCACTGCCACATTAAGATCACCTTCAGCAGCTGCCAGTGCTACCTCCACCTGTGTCTGAAAGCAGCCAAACACAAATGCATGAATAAAAAGAACTTATTTGTAGGGTTTAATCTACATTTGGTGCACATAATCCGAATCACACCTCACCAAATTTGAGAATATATTATTTAATTACATATATCACCTGACAACACTCAACAGCACCACATATTGTTCAACCATATTCTTTCTTTAGGTCAAAAAGTAGATTGAACTTATTTTTGAGACCAGCAATAAATATGAGAGGCAGACCAAGGTTGAACAACAGAATAACTTTAAACAATTGATCTCATAACCCTATTCTCAGACGTGTGAATATAATTATGCCACAGAGTTTCAGGTTATTTTCTTGATCTTGGAAAAGAATTAGAAATAGTTTTTTACCCTGTCAAAGCCCATTGATACCAGTTTCTTAATCTCCTCTTCTGAAGCAGTTGCACCCTGCAGATGAACCACATAATGAATATCAAATACCCAAATGAAGCACAAGAAAATAGGATTAGTAACAATGGAATGTAAAGGGACCTGATGCTGTGGAACATTAGCAGCCACTGTTGCTACATTACCAGCTGAATTCCTGAATTGAATCGGAAAAATAAAGTGAACATCCAAACAGGTCAACACTCAACAACACAAGCTTCCCAATATAGAATAGTAATCACTAATCGTCCCAAGCGAGAAATATTGTAATTTGATTTTGGCATAGTGGCCATTACATTCATAATTGTTCATGTTGAGAGTAAAGGGCACTATTAAAATTATCAAACACTTAACACCATCAGCATCTTAGTATTGACACAAAATGATTGCACTCAGCATATTGAAATTTTGCCTATAAAGCAACCACCATAAGTTATCAAGTATGCTCAACACTATCTTTCATACCTTCCTCCTGATAACTGTTGAGCAGTGCTGTGAGCAGATGAGTCTAAAGGTTGATCAGGGCTGCTATTATCCAAGAGTCTAGCTTGAAGACTTGAATCTGAATTTAGAGCAGAAGCTGCTTGACCTTGACCAGAACCAAGGGTCCTTCCCCTCCCAGGGAACCTACTGTCCTCAGTTGGCTTCAAGGTATCAACCGAATACAATTAAATTTTATTGAGAATAACATGGCCATGAATGCATAGAGAAACTAGCAATGGACAACAACTTGTACTGAGGGTAGAGAAAGTGGTCAGGTATACTACAGTTTAAGCTTTCAACATCACAATCCAATTTGACATAGCCCCAACAAAATAACTTCTTTCTTATGAGAGAAGAAACCCAATTTAGTTATTCCTAATTAGAATTGTTCATTCAAGCAAGTATGTAATATTTCACATATTCCCAATAATGAAGTAAACTTCTGAAGATAAGGAAAGTACATAATCATCTTATATATATATATATAAAATCAGAAGTCAACTATAAGATAGAAATAGTATTTGAAAACGAAAGAATCCATCTGAGTGTTGCCAGCTGCTTTAAATCCTGGGGAAATTCTCTTCTCAAGAACTAGTTACACAACAAAAGAAAAGGAAAATTTAAGTAACTGAAAGAGTTGCGGGAAATAAATAAAGTCAGACTAGTTTTGACACAGACTGTTAAGGCTATAATAAACATGTATTATACGAAACAATGATTATTCACTACATTGTTTTTACATAATGCACACATGAACTCTGCACAACTTCATACTTATATTCAGATAGCAACCAAGCTCATGCCAACAAGCAAGTAATCCTCTGGCACACCTAAGACAACAAAACTTGCATACCTGTGCGGCAGACACTTCTCTTTGCGGCATCAATGATGATAGGTTTCTCCAAACATTTCCAGAAAGTATTCCACTGCCAAGAAAGCATAGATTTAAATTAAGGCTTAGTATACACCAGTGCCACTGGCATGGTGCAATGTGAAAACTGGAAACCATAGTACTTACCCAGAAGTTGAATTTCGGCTTGTATGTGTAGGTATATAACCCGAAGTATTTCCACCAGTGCAAACAATAAATTTAGGACGTCTCACACACGATGACTGAAAGTCAATAGGACATAGACACAAATAAAGGTTAACATATATCGCATGTACGCATATATTTTCATGAGGTGAATGTCTATTTGATGCTTTTTCTATTTTTCTGTTAATTTAAAAACAAAAAATATAGAAGAAACCAAGATTTAATGCAGATGTTTTATAGTACAATTCAATCATAACTTTTTCAGTGAATCAATCCATGTCATCAATTCAATCAAGTAGTTAATTGAGGCAATATAAGGTTCAGAATTACATTAGTAATTACTCGAGTACTTTTTGTTGCTACAATAGAGTCAATCAATATTTGCTGAAATATTGTGTTTATATGAATTAATTTAGCATATCAAAGATCTTCAACATCAGTTCACCAATCAAGCAAAGCAGTGCCAGACAAATTCGTCAAACACATTCATGTTCGATAATAGAAGGAAATATAGGAAGCAAGTCACATATCAAGAGAATAAAAATAAGTTTGCTAAGTCCAATCATTTAACAGAATAAGGCAAGCTAATACATACATGCACACCTGGTATAACAAAACTATTACCAACTCCTCTTGAACATAAAAGTTACAACTTGTTGTAACATGGACAGATAGCAGAAACACATAGACAGCAAATTGGCAATAAATGGAAACAAAAAGCTCAGACATATAAAGATACGTACAAGCAAGGATGAAGCTTCAATGGAAGAATAAAAAGATGTCCCAGGTATTAGGATATTGAACAAGCCATATGTATCTGAAAATTCAAACACAGCAATATAAAAACCTGAGGTGAACCACTCATTATGCTAAAAAAAGAAATAGTGAAATCTGACATGCAAACCCAGATATAATGCCACAAAGGTGTCCAAGAAGTGAGACATTCTCCATGAGAAGCTGGAACACCACTAGCAAAAGGAATGGATACCTAAAGCAGAAATGCCCAATTTTTCATAAAAGTGAATCAACAAGATGAAGCAATCATCCCAAAAATAAAAACCATACTCACCATTTTGCCGGGACGTTAAACAAGCCAAAAACACTGCAGAATTCAAATAGAATGTTAATAAATTCACTAGCAAACGCTAATAAGTTCAGATGTTAAGATATCAGATATATGATATATCAAGTTTATACTGTCTTTATGGTGAAAAACAAGTGAGGAAAAACATTTCCATCTAAATTGGTTGTGACTATTTATAAAACAATATAGATTTCATAGTTACACTTGGTATCTAAATCTCTCACTTTGGAGATAACATTCTAAAACTACTCATTAGCATCATTTCTACTCCATGATAATATTCCTATCTGATTTTAAGTAGCATGAATATATCCCTATATGTGGTTTCAACCAAATTATTTTACAGGAAAAGGTGATTACTAACATATTAAACTGACTTTTTCAATAGTGGTAAATGCCCTGTACCAGCAATATTTATATAACCAACCTCCGAGATTGAGCTCCACTCAGGCTTGTCTCAATAACAATCATGGAAAACAGAACTCCCGAGAAGCCTATAGCACACTCATTCATGAAGTATTCTGACGATTGAATAGGATTGTGTGCCACCAGCAGTGCTACGAGAATGTGGAATATAGCATTGCTCGTGGCCAACAAAATCGTGACATATAGCAGGCGAACTGAACCCATGACCCTCTCCATCTCAGATCCCATGGGAACTAAGGCCATCATGTTGAAGAGAACATGAAGCAGCGAACCATGAAAAAGAATGGAGGTATAAATCCTGTAAACTGCATGCAAAACAGAAACAAAGCAAAGCCATCCGAAAATCATAACATGAAAGCAACCACAAATGAGAAACAATATTACAGCAACAGAATTAAAGCCAAGCCTATACTACCTTCTAGAATTGAATTTAACATGTTCAAGCTGAGAATTCAAAAAGCCACTAAATCAATTAACTGACTCTAAGCTTTATCCAATCAATAAAATACAAAACGATTCGAAGCAAAATGATTTACCTTGAAAACGTGATACAACAGCAGACGGCAAAAAGCATACCTCAGCAAATGAATCATATCCAACCAATAAACAAACCAAGTAAATAATTCCACAAAGAACCACAATAGCAGAAGTGAGGAACGGAATGCTTTCCCAATATTGATTCAACCTAGTAGAAACCCCAGCCTGCGTCCACCAAGTATATCAATTTTACAAATTCTACCACATTGGGTAATAATTTTTGAAATCAAAACCTAATTCATTTGAAATTGAGAGGAAGATATGGAAGAGAGAAGAGGAAACCTCAGAAACGATATTGGGACGCATGTTTCTGGGTCGTGGCATGCACCAAAGTAAACAAGTTAGAGTTGTTTGTAGAGTTCAGTTGCTGATTTCGTGATTCAGCTTCTCAAATCTGTGAAATTCAATTCCTTGCTTCGTGGTTGCGTACGGAGGATCTGATCCAACTGCAAACAATTCCAGAAGCCTCGTACGCTTACCAACTTTCTAATATGTTTCAAATGGGGCAAATTAAATTAAATTAATTAATCGTAGTTTACCTCGTCTTAAGAAAATAAACCTTGTTAAACTCGTCGAAACTTTTTATTCAAGTCAAGGAATTTTAATTTTTACAATTTTAAGTTTTTAACAATAGTTTTGCTAAGCATTGCTCATAAGACAATATTTAAGAAACAGGTTTCTATTACTTTGTTCCTTTACTTTATTGAATACATAGGTACTTAAAAGAGTATTTGAAACAGAAGAATTCTGAGGTTTGCCAACTGCTAAATCTTGGGGAAAATTTTCTTCTCAAAGTTAGTTACATTGCAAAAGAGAGGGAAAATTAAGCGACCAAACTAAACGAGTTGAAAGAGGTAAATAAAAGCAAGACTAATTATGAAAAGAAAAAAGCATTTATTACACTTAGACTTTAATCTATAGCATCAACCACTGGAATAAGGTGAATTATATGGTAAAATGTAAATTTACAGCCCCCTGGAATAATGCTTTATTTATGATTCAAATTACTGTCAAACTATTTTGAATTATTGATAAATTATAAAAATTGAAAATATGACAACTTTTATTTATACATGAGTTTCAATCAAATGACATCAATGTCAATTTAACTGAAATTACGCAACTCATCTTTTTTTTTAAACTTCTTATACCACTCGATAAGCCTGTATTGAAAACGTTGTTACAAAACAATCTGTTCAGTTGAAAGTCCATTTTTTAATTTTCTACTTTGATTAACAGATTAGATACTTCAAGTCCAAAAAAAAAAAAACAGATTAGATACTTAAATTTATTATGAGCTCTTTGGCAGCAATTCGTTACACGTGGTAAGATTAAAGACTAAGTTAATTGGAAAGTCATTAGGCATTTGCTTTGAGATTATTCGTTTGCTGCTATTATAACTTTGTAGTTCTGATTCTAACGACATGATTATGAATCAATGGGCACACCTTATGTCACAATAGAATGATGAACTTTTTTTCCCAGGAACAACTATGATTATAAATTAGGTCAAGGTTTGAAATCCACGAGGGATAAACTAAACAATTTCGTAATAATTAAAGAAAGCAGGGGCAAGAAACTCTAGTAGACTACTGACATTGGAAACAAAAATCTCGAAGCAACAAAATTGTTCATGACATGTAAATCCAGCAAAATAATACCAAGTAAAGGCCATACGCAAAAGTATATCCACCTTGTTTGGGAATTACACCTTTTTTTAATAAATGATGCTGAAAAAACAAAACAAAATAATTCTCATCACTAAGGCTACTTCCAAAAGCTGCTTAACGATTAGCCTTGGCGACTCTCTCTATCTCATCCTTTTTCTTGATAGCATAGCTGAAATGGAAATATTAATTTCAGCATTCATTAGTATGATGAAGAGTAAATGTAATAACGTAACTTTCTTGTCACTACACCGACAAAGAATTGCACTTAGATTTAAATTATAGATTACCTATTGGATGAACCTTTTGCTGCGTTAATAAGTTCATCAGCCAAGCATTCGGCAATTGTCTTAATGTTCCTGAAAGCAGCTTCTCGTGCACCTGTTGTTAGAAGATAGATGGCCTGATTGACACGGCGAAGAGGCGAGATATCAACAGCCTGCCTCCTAACAACTCCAGCAGACCCAATACGAGTTGCATCTTCACGAGGACCACTGAATAAAAAGATAGAATTCATATAAGTCAGCTTTAATAGTGTCAAAGGATTTCTCTTTGATGAAAATGCTGAAACATGAATTTAGTGAAATGTGAGCACTTTAATAAATTCAAGCAACAACCTGTATTTAAAAGTTAAAAAAATGTATTCCACAGAAGAACTTTACATAATCATGACAAAGCAAAAAATTTTCCCAGAGGAGGGGAGAAAAACTACAATCCCATGAACTAGTTATAATTTAGGAGAATGATCAGATAGAGCTAATACAAAATGCCATCATCCAGGCAATCAAACCAATAGGGAAACAATTAATCATCATTTCATTCTCCTGTACTAAATGTTTCATCAAGTTGAAATTTATTTCAAAATTACACATAGTTCAGAAATAACAGCAGAATGCGCTAGTACAAAAGCAATAGAGTCAATCTCCCAAGTAATAACAACAAAATCCAAAACCAAATTATATGTGGAGAATAATCAGATAGAGCTAATACAAGAAGCCATCATCCAGGCAATCAAACCAATAGGGAAAAAATTAATCATCATTTGATTCTCCAGCAGTACAAATTATATCGGGTTGGACTTTTTTGTTTAAAAATTACACATTTTAAACAATGGCCAGTAGCATAAAAGGTTAAAATAAAAACGCATCAAATTTCCGAACTAGATATATTTTCAACTGCAACTAAGTAATTATGCAATAATAACAAATGATGTGAGGAGAATGATCAGATAGAGCTAATACATAGTTGCCATCATGGAGGCAATCAAACCAATAGGGAAAACAACTAAACATCATTTCATTCTCCCAATTCTATCAGACTAAAACATGAATATAACAAAGAAAGGTTAAAATAAATGTCCATATAAAAACATATCAAGATAAAAACATTACATAAAAACTAATGCTCTTTTATTCTTCAGTCAATTAACAAGATAATATCGTATATCATTAAAGTTTCAAATCAAACGATGCATAAAGGACAAGGAGAATGGTCAGATAGAGCTAATACAAAATAGCCATCATTCAAGCAATCAAACCAATAGGGAAACAAATAATCCTCATTCCATTCTCCGAATCCAAAACACAATACCAAGCAGATTTTCAAGGCAAAACAGCAAAAATAAAAAACAATTATCTTCAGTTCCCGCAATTTCATCACACACAGCACTACACATTCGCCTAGCATTATGCCATTAACAAATTTATCCAGTAAACCATAGCAATAAAAATCCATAGATCTACAGACAAACAATCACTACCTGTTGATAACGGCATCAACGATGACTTGGATAGGGTTCTGGTCTGTAAGCAAGTGAATGATTTCCATGGCGTGTTTGATGATCCTAACAGCCATAAGCTTCTTACCGTTGTTTCTTCCATGCATCATAAGGGAGTTAGTGAGCCTCTCAACGATCGGGCACTGTGCCTTCCTGAAACGCTTCACTGAGTACCTACCGGCGGTGTGGGGAACGTACGTCGCATGCTTCGACGGCACCACTCCAATGTAATCAGCCAGGGAGATATCAGTCACCTGAATACAACAACAGAATTCCAAAACAAATCTAACATTTCAGATATTGTTTAATGCCTATAAATACAAAATAGCAGTAATAACAGAACAAAATTCAAATAAAAAAAGCCATTACAGAACCTACATTATTCTAATAGATCGAAAACGGAAAACAAGAACGGAAGGGAATGAGAATGGAGGACCTGGACATCGTCGAAGCTCCATCTGTTGAAGAGCTTAACGTCGAGCTGTGTGGGATCAACTTCGGTAGGAGCAGCAGCAGCAGCAGCAGCAGCCATGGCTGAAGAGAAAATTGTTCAACAGATAAGGTGAGTTAGGGTTAGATAAATCGAAGAAGTTGAAGGAATCAGAGAAGGAAGAAGTGGAACGAACTTGAGGAGAAGGAGGCGGCACTAAGCTTCGAAGCTCTCTCGCTCTTGTTGCAGCTCCGCTGTAGTGTGATAAACCCTAGTTTTAAGCTATTTATAAAATCGTTTTCTGAATCCCAAAAACTGTATAGAATTTAAGGAATAACATTTTTGGGCTAGGCCCATTAAAGTTTTAAAAACTTCAAACAACTGTTTTTGTGGATAAATCATAGTGTCGGCCCATATAAGATGGCTTTTCACAAGACAGAGACCAATTCCTTATACCCTAAAAATTTCTTACCGGGTTTAGGTGGTCTTCTTGTATGAAAAGCTTATTGTATAGTTTATTATAGTTTTATCACATTCTTAATTAAATTTTTATGGTTGAAAATTTGTAATTAAATTTTTATATTAAAATTTTTAATTAGAACATTTTAACTATTTTTATTGTATTTTTATGAAAAATAACAACCAGTAAAGATGTATTATAAATTTTTATATTGTATAAAAATCTAATTACAAACTTTAACTATAAAAAATTAATTTAAAATGTGGTGAGACAATGGAAATTAAAGAGTAGATCGTCACTCTTTCATTGGTTGATGAGGAATACTTCAGCGGTAAGCCAACTGAACACAATAACATGAGTATATGTAAAAAATATTTTGACGCTTAACTTAAATAAAAAAAGTGAATATAGTGATATATCTCAAAATTAAAGCATATCTTTTTTTCTCGAGCTTACAATATATTTTTATAACCTCTTTTGGGGGAAATCTTTATAAACCGAGCTAACATTGGGAATATTCAACCATATAGACATATATAACTTGGCATTATTTATACATAAATCTTTTTTCCATTACTGTTTTCGAATTTTAAAATATAACCATTTTCCTAACTATATCTCAAGTTAGAACCGAATTGTAACTAAGCGGATATGATGACAATACATTTTTCAACCACTTATATTTTTAAGAAATAAAGAAGAAACGCTTTTATTTTTCATTCCAATTCTACCAGCTTGACCCTGAACACTTTAGGCCTTCGAACAAATTCCAGCTAGGCAACATTATTATCAATTTATCATGCTAATACTTGGAATGGAGGAAAATAAAAATATAAAATACTAGCATACTAAGCACGTATTGGTATGTAGATCATAACATGGAAGAAATTGACATCTCATACAAATATTATGCTACTCTAATCAAGTTTGATTATTCATCAAACTAAATTATTTTACTCTCACTTGTTCTGGTAATGATTATAGTTAAAAGAATTGCTTAAATCAATATGCGTAAAGCACTTTTGTCAAATTAATGTTATATCCACTTAAGTGACAAATCCATTTTTCAAAACTTGAATCCCACGAAAGGAATAGTAAGGAGTTAAGACTAAGATTGAGATAAGAGAATAAATTGAAGTACTAAACTGAAACCCATACAAACTGGTTGAAGATATTGAACTGTTTCAGGGGGTAACAAAATCATTACATTATATGGCTGAGTTGCAGATATTTAAGACTTGAGGCCACATGTATGATCGAGAATTAAATATGAAAACACACTATATAGAAATCAAAACACATTAATCCATACTCTCATATCAATCTAATACACATTAAGCCAAAATTCAAATGGAAAAATAGGTGCAATAAAAACATAAAAAGAAAGCAATATAATTGGGAATTCACTGACTAACAAAACTCAAAGCAACATTACTTTGACTGCATTTGTAGGCAACAAAAGAAAACACTTCAACGCAACCTCCTTGCTTCTCTTTCAGATTCAAGCAGGGTGAGAACATCACCTTCTCTAACTGGTCCCTTCACATTCCTCATAATGTGACGGTTCTGATCATCCAAGAACTTCACTCTAACCTGAGTCACCTGACCTCTGGATCCAGTACGGCCAATAACTTTCACAACAACAGCATGCTTAATCCCAGAATCCATCCTGCAAAATCATAATATTAGGGTTCGAAGCAATTGCACTCGCAAAATTAACTCTATACATGGTAACAAGTAATTCAGGTTTTTCTAAGAAAAATAAAAAGAAATTTCACAAAAGATCAATCTACTTGAAAAGTACTGAATAATAGCGGAGACCCTAATGACCCTGATCAGCTATTGCAAACATAAATTAGATTGCTTTCTCATGTTAGAAGATTTAGGATTAAACTCTAAGACTATATTTGATTATATTTAAAATTCTATAGTATCCATAAAGGAAGAAGAAATCACAGGAATAACAGAAGGAAGAGGAGAAACGAACTTGTGGCACAGACGAGGTGGCGGAGGAAGAGGAGAAGGAGGCGGCCTAAGCTTCAAAGCTCTCTCGCTCTTGTTGCAGCTCCACCGTTGTGAGATAAACCCTAGTTTCAGCTATTTATATAATCGTTGTTTTTTGGACTTATTATAGAATCGCTTTTTGGATCCCATTTCACAAACGCTAGTTTTGGGGCAGGCCCATTTAACTTTGTGGACCAAAAATATGGCCATGATTAGTAATCTAATATTTACTAAAACAAAAATATTGGGTGTTTAAAGTTTTTTTACAAAAAGAAAAATAGCAAATAATCATGTCTATATTGAGAATACGACATAATAGATAAAGAAACTAAAAGTAGTGTTTTATGTTTTGCTTCGTGATAAATAAATATAAAATGAAAGAAATTATAAAAAAATTTAATTCATTTTTATTTTATTCCTCATACAAAATTTATAAATAAAATATAATTATTAAAATTTAATAAAGACAATAAAAAAATAAAAATATAAGTGGTGCCTTTTATTAATATTTTTTTTATCTTTTTTCTATCAAAAATAACACAAAATATATTAAATTAATGTTTCGTAACACAATGCTATGTTTATATCTCACTTATTAAATATGATTTTGTATTTTTTCGCATCCTTGTTTTATTGTTTTATGCTTATAAATAAACGCAACGTTTTTGGTAGCATTTTTCTTGATGGGAGTTGTATGTTAGATACTTAGATTGTTAGTTCACAAGGATGCACGACAATTTGCATGTGGAAAAATGTTTTCTACTCACACTTCAATATAATTGTTCCTAGGTCGATTCAACCACAAATCGTTTGATCTATAATGATTCCTAAAATGCAATTATTTTAGTGGTAATATGGAAATGAGTTTAATTAAATTCGACTTCGATCTAAATATTTTTTAATTAAAATTTCATTTTATATTAATCTTAAATAAATCAGGTTAATTATATATAATTTTATAATTTTTATATAATAAATTAATAAAATCTTATTTTTAAAGATTGTATTTAAAGTAAAAAATAATACTATATAACACTATTTTAATTTTTAAACTATATATAATAGTGAATATTGATAGAGTTTACTTTAAAGTAAAAATAATTTAATTGAAGTAAAAATATTGAATTTTTTATATTATATAGTCTTTTTGTTAATCAAATTCAATCAAGTTGATTTAACATAACAAAAATTAGTTATGACTAGAATTATTCCAAGATTTATTATTTAATTAGTTGGACTTGGTTTATAAAAAAATTTGAATATGTAGAATTACTCAAAAAATATACTTGGAGTTCGGGACGGTATTGAAAAACCATATATTTAAGTTAATAATTGTTAGAGTATAATTAGGATCAATTAGCATTATTTAGCATATCTAAATATTTATTATTGAATATTACATCTTTATTATTTCGATTATCTTAACACTTATAAATACCTTTTTATATTGTATCATTTTATAAAACTTAAGAATAAACAATCCTTTCTCCAATTTAGCTTCTTGTTTCTAACAATGATGATATTGGGAGTATATTAATCTCTTCTAAATGAGAATTATAATATGCAAGCTCTTCTCATTCACACATGACTATGACCTACAGAAACTATATAAAGTTATAAACTAATAAACATTACAATAGCCTCATTCAAAAAGAACAGAGGCCTCAAATTGCCAAAGAATTCCTATTCTAGTTTCTCTAACCAGAAGATGGTTCCTAATAGAAGCAACCTTATTAATTCATAGGCTAGCAATTGGCCTGAATGTGTTGGAATTAGGACTCTCAACATCAGCTGCAGAAATTGCATGGACAAAATCTAGATGTGCAAGGCTTAAATGAAATGCTTGTAAGACACTATGAGATGGAGTAGTTCTTCCTCTCCTTGGAGACAAATGTTGATGCTCTGGAATCCTAAAACTAAGCTTTGCAGGGTAGTCTCTCAAGCAACCAATTCTTGAACCAGAACCTGTTCTCCATTCAGTGGATAAGTGATTGCCCAACTGACATGACTTCATTCCTTTGTGTGAATCTATTCTCTTCATTATGTTTTCTTTTGGGATATGTCTTTCATTCTCTTCCTCTTCTTGTTCTTCAAACAAGTGGGATTTCGGAACCATGAATTCCTCCTCATCAGTAAAGGACTCTTCTGCTGTCCCATAGCCACTTTCTTCTAGAGAAGGATCATCGCCATTCGGCGTGTATACTTGCTCTTCAAAATTGTCAGACACATTGTCCATTTCTGATCCTAGTTTTGATGTCAATCTTGACAAGGGTGCATGAAAATCTAACTCAGCATTACAATCTTCATTTTCCATGTCAGGTAGAACTAGTTCTTGGGCTGAAGTTAAGTATGCCTCTAAAGGATTGTCTCCCAAGCAAATTCCGTTGTTCATTTTGGCTTTATCTTCTTCTTCATGGTCTATTCCGTGTTTCTGGATACAATGAAAATAGAATATTAGCATGAGAGGTGAAGAATTATTTGTTGTATGCAACATGTTAATTGAACCTTTTTGCATTTCTTTTACAGATGCTGTGTTTTGATTCTTTTACCTTTACATCTGTGAGTTTCACATTATGCTCCTCAAGGAATGACATGAATTCCTGGAAATTTTCCTCTGTTGGGAGATAATGTCCACTGTGAGCCCAAACTTCCTTTGGAGTTGTAAAAACAACAACACTATCAGCTTCCAAATCATGTCCAAAAAAGTCATATTATGAAATCAAGAGTTTAGTTTCCTTTTCATACCTTAATAACACCATCATCCACCACTAATCTACCAGCAGATAGTGTAGCACCACCTGCTAAGAAACTTGAATGTTGAAATGTACCCTTGTTCTTCTGCCCAATATATAATGTCTTTGATGTGCTAAGCACAAAAATCCACTTTAAATCTCTTGTTGTATTAATAGATTCCCCACTTTGCTTATAAAATAGTCTTCCATCCTCAATAGCCACTTCATAAATCTTTCTTTCCTCCTGCAAAAAGCAACAACATTTAGACTTGCAAACTTTTATGTAATAGAAAATTTTATATATTTACACATAATTGCATTCAGATATATTAAGAGGCCGAATAGAACTCACTGGACCCAAATACTTGATGCATTGCTGCTGAAGCTTTGATCTTGAACATCTCTCATCACTCACTTCCTTGCCTTCCCCAACATCAAGCCTACAAATAAGTACCAACATTGATAAATACTCATCGGTTGAAAAAAAGAGAATCAACTATGTGAGAAAAATATAATTCATTATTGATATTTTCTTCCTACCAATAGAAGAAAGGTTGATAACTGTCACATTGGAGCCATTTAACATAATAGAATTGAAGATTGTGGCCATAGCGATGCCTCGGGTCAATCTGTTAAATTTAACAACTAGTTAGCTTAACTTCGAGCTTTGTTTAAACAACATCACTTTAATTAGCTATGAGACTTACAGCTTCAAGCCAGTGCTGCAAAGCAAGTTTTCGAGCCCTCTCATCCTTCGATAGACCCTTTCCAAGCTGCCAAAAACAATCCTTGAACTTTAAACCACAAGAATAACACAATAATAGATACAGTGATTTATAGATATACCAAAAAGTGAGAGTAAGCTACCTTGGCAGCTCTGGTTCTTGCTCTAGACCAACGCGAAACAGCAGTCTCCTGCTTCTCAAAAAATGAGATAGAACTATGTTTTAGCTCAGCAAAATCTAAAACTTTCCACCTGTATTGAGTTTTTTATGGATTCAATTTTAGTATCATACACAAGCACAAGAGACATCTTTATCATTTAATGTTATCACTCAAAAAGTTCAAAACTAACCATCTCTGTTCAGCAAGGACTGCACAATCTGCTAGTTGCCTCCTTGTTCGGAAACTCTTGTAAACTTTCTGCAACTTAAGCGCAGCTTCATCCATTTCACTCCGCGACACTTGCGATGGTGTTTGGAATTTCTTCTCGGACAAGGAACTGCATGTTTCTAACTGATTCCCATTGAAGCTAAGTGATTCATTGAATACCATCTTCTCTGCACACTATAATAAGAAACGATGCTCAATATCTTCAATGGCAGAAGGTGGACATTGCATATATACACATCAATCATAAGACCAAGAATTTTGGCATTTCTAAACCTAGAACAAATTAAATGTCCCAATTCTAATACCAATGAGTCAATAACGTACCTTGATATGTGCCGGTGGGAGCAGAAAAGAAAATGTGCTCTACGAGAACCAGAGCCAAGAAAAAAAAAATGTGAGAGAATCAATGGAAGGGGCAAAGAATGAATGAGAACAATAAGGAAGAAAGTTGCACAAATATAGAGAAAGGTTTTGCAAATGTTATTAATGATACGTTTTTGCTATTTTTGCAATGTTCTCGGAGTCAATAGGATAACAGAATAACAAAAAAGCACCAATAAAAATAATAAGCACCAACTATATGGCTATCAGTTTAACATTTTCAAGTTTATTGTAACAAATATTAACCTAAATTAAAAATTAATCTCAATGCACGAGTAATAATTAAAGATTTAATCAATCACTTAATTATTTAATTTTAGAGTAATGCTACATATTCAAATATTTTTATGAATCAAGTTCAATTAAGATAAACAATAAGACTTAGAATAATATTAGTCATAACTGATCTCTGTTATGTTAGACCAATTTAGTTGAATTTAGTTAACAAAAAAAACTTAGATGTGTAATATTATTCTTAATGTTATTAGAACTTGTTTGGGAGAATTTTTAAAAAATGATTTTTTTTAAAAATTATATAGAAAAGTAAAAATAAAAATATATGTTTGAATATTTCATACAAAAAGATTTTTTTTATTTATCAATTATATTTGAGTATAATTATATAAAAGTATTTTTTGTTTATTTATTATGTAAAAAATATTTTTTTAAAATCTTTTAAAAAAGATATAAATTGTAACTTCTCAAAAAGGATTTTTTTTTATTTTTCTAATACTTTTACTTTTATTACTATAAATTTACAAAATACGCTAAAAAAATAAAAAAAGATATTTTTCATTAAAAATATATATTTTTTTAATCAATTAATGGCATTTAAACAAGTATTTAGTATACAACTTTTTTTTTTCACGATATCCTCTCACTCGATAGCTCAACAAATAGATAGCATATGCACATATTCGAATTCTTGATATTTATTTAAATGAACCACTTGGTCTATCTAAATTGATTTTTTTTTTTTTACCTAATCTAAATTGACTCTTTAATACACAATCTCTCTTTTCGACAGAATAAATGTCTACAAACCCAATATTTTTGGGTCGCAGCGAAGCCCTTTGACGTTTTGTTCGTGGGCTCTAGCCCTGTTACAATATAAAAAACTCAATAATACACTTTTGGGCCTAGATGAAGCCCAAGAGCCCATCCCTATATAACGGAAATTGTGCCCTAACCGCTCCTCCCAACTTCTGAATTTCCCGCAACCCGCTATCGACTGTGTCGAGCTTCAGCGGCAGAAATCCATCAACTAGCAAAACCTAATCTCCCCCCAGATTTCTCAGGTGTGTGTATCCTTTCACTCTTAATTTTTCAATCTCTCTTTTTTCCTGTCCTGCCAATCTGTTTTCGCAGTTATAAATATCCGAGTATTGTATAAATTCCGTAAGCGATTGTTTCTGTTCGTCTGAGGGTGCACACACTTAGGGAAACCTGGATGCATATATCGCTTTTCTTCATTGTTTTCTAATAGATTCGTTTTTCCAGAGCTTTTGACAAACGATGGCGTCAAGATTTTGGACCCAGGTTTGTTTCGAATTTCAGTGCCTCGTTGGTTTAATTTGTAATTTCATGGGATTGAAGAACACTCCGTTTCTTACGTTATTTTTTATAATACTAGGGTGCGAGCGATTCTGAGGAAGAAAGCAGTGACTTTGATGAGGTTGAAGAGACGACGGCTGGTGAGGTCGATCCCGCTACCACGAGCAAGTATTTGACAACTGAGGTGAGTGACAGCGATGACTCGGATAGCCAACGGCGGGTCGTCCGGTCGGCAAAGGATAAGCGATTTGAGGAGATGGCATCTACCGTTGATCAGATGAAGAATGCCATGAAGATCAATGATTGGGTGAGCTTGCAGGAGAGCTTTGATAAGATCAACAAGCAGCTTGAGAAGGTCATGCGTGTTACCGAGTCTGAGAAGGTCCCCAGTCTCTACATCAAGGCCCTGGTGATGTTGGAAGACTTTTTGGCTCAGGCTTTGGCCAATAAGGATGCCAAAAAGAAGATGAGTAGTAGCAATGCTAAGGCTTTGAACTCGATGAAGCAGAAGTTGAAGAAGAACAATAAGCAATATGAGGAACTGATTAACAAATGCAGGGAGAGCCCTGAGAGTGAAGAGGAGAAAGAAGAGGAGGAATCCGAGGAAGAGTATGAGAGTGATGGTGAGATTATTGAGCCGGATCAGCTTAAGGGAAGAGATGACCTGAAATCAGATTCTGAAGTCTCTCACTATGAAGATGAAAAGGTGGATGCTGGTGATGGACCCTGGGACCAAAAACTTAGCAAGAGAGACAGACTTATGGATAGGCAATTCATGAAAGACCCTAGCGAGATCACGTGGGACACAGTCAACAAGAAATTCAAGGAGGTTGTGGCAGCAAGGGGCAGGAAGGGAACTGGAAGGTTTGAGCAGGTTGAGCAACTTACTTTCCTTACAAAAGTTGCTAAAACACCTGCACAGAAGTTGGAGATCCTTTTTAGTGTGGTATCTGCCCAGTTTGATGTTAACCCTGGCCTAAGTGGGCACATGCCCATTAATGTTTGGAAAAAATGTGTGCATAACATGCTGGTCATTCTTGACATTTTAGTGCAATACACTAACATAGTTGTTGATGATGCCGTGGAGCCAGATGAGAATGAAACACAGAAGGGCCCTGACCATAATGGACCAATTCGCATTTGGGGAAACTTGGTCGCTTTCTTGGAAAGAATAGATTCCGAGTTTTTCAAGAGTTTGCAGTGCATAGATCCACATACTCGTGAGTATGTTGAGAGACTCAGGGATGAGCCAATGTTTCTTGTTCTTGCTCAGAATGTCCAGGAATACCTTGAAAGGGTTGGAGATTTCAAAGCTGCTTCTAAGGTGGCCTTGAGGAGGGTTGAACTCGTTTACTACAAACCACAGGAGGTTTATGATGCAATGAGAAAATTGGCCGAGTTGGCTGAAGATGGGGATAATGAAGGGGCTGGCGAGGAGAAAGGGTTTGAGGATACAAGAATTCCCACTCCATTTATTGCTACTCCTGAGCTTGTGCCCCGCAAACCTACCTTCCCTGAGAACAGCAGGACTCTAATGGACATATTGGTGACCCTGATATACAAGTATGGTGATGAGCGCACTAAAGCACGGGCAATGCTTTGTGACATATACCACCATGCTCTTCTTGACGAGTTCTCAATATCCCGTGATCTGCTGCTCATGAGCCACTTGCAAGACAGCGTCCAGCATATGGACATATCAACACAGATACTGTTTAACAGGGCTATGGCACAGTTGGGTCTATGTGCTTTTCGGGTTGGGTTGATTTCCGAAGCACATGGCTGTTTATCTGAACTTTATTCTGGTGGAAGGGTGAAGGAGTTGCTTGCACAAGGTGTGTCACAGAGTCGTTATCATGAAAAGACCCCAGAACAGGTCCCAATCTACCTCTTTATTTTCTGCATATATGGCTTATTTAGTTTTTTTGTTGTTAAAAATAGAGCTCTGTAGTTCCTTATTCAGAAGCAGAACTGATTATTTTCAGCTGCAAAATTCTATTTTCCATTTTTTTATTGAGCTATTATATGCACTGCATGATGTGTTTGCAAAAGTCTGCCAAAACTTCACAAGGGCAACAAATATTTGTTCAAGCCCACTCCCCAAAATAAATGTGCAAGTTGTTTTGTGAGAAATAGTTCTTAGTTATTTATTTAAAAGTAGAACTGCTTAATTTTTAAACTTCCTTTAACGAGTGCTTTTCATTTGTGCTTGACACATCAGCATTGTTGTCTCTGCATGATTCGCTTGCATTATATCTTTCAAAAACTCATATTTGCAAATTGTTATAGTTTTTTTTTTCTAATTTCCCAAGGCGTCATTTATTTATTTAATTGTAGAACTTGCATTGTTATACTTGACATCATACCCTATTTTCCCCTCTTCCAGGAAAGGTTGGAAAGAAGGCGTCAGATGCCATATCATATGCACATAAATCTTGAGCTCCTGGAGGCAGTGCATCTTACAACTGCCATGCTTCTTGAAGTTCCCAATATGGCAGCCAATGTTCATGATGCAAAGCGCAAAGTCATTAGTAAGAATTTCCGCCGCTTACTTGAGGTGAGTGACAAGCAAACATTTACTGGTCCACCTGAAAATGTCAGAGACCATGTTATGGCTGCCACAAGGGCTCTTGCCAAAGGAGACTTCAACAAGGCTTATGACATCATTGTGTCTCTTGACGTTTGGAAGTTTGTCAGAAACAGAGATACTGTACTTGCAATGCTGAAAGATAAGATCAAGGAGGAGGCATTGAGGACATATCTCTTTACGTTCTCATCATCTTATGATTCTTTGAGCCTTGATCAACTCACAAAAATTTTTGATCTCTCTGTTGCTCATACTCATAGCATTGTTAGTAGGATGATGATCAATGAAGAGCTTCATGCAAGCTGGGACCAGCCAACTGGCTGCATTATTTTCCAGGATGTGGAGTACTCTAGGTTGCAGGCATTGGCATTCCAGTTAACAGAGAAGTTATCCATCCTTGCCGAGAGTAATGAAAGAGCAATGGAGGCAACGATAGGTGGTGGTGGATTGGATCTTCCTATGAGGCGTAGGGATGGCCAGGATTATGCTGCTGCTGCTGCTGGTGGAACCAACACTGGGGGTGGCAGGTGGCAGGACTTGGGTTCTCAGACAAGACAAGGTGGTGGGCGATATGGTAGTGGAGGTGGAAGGCCATTGGCTTTAGGCCAAGCTGGTGGGGTTGGATATTCAAGGGACCGGGCAGGACGTGGATCTGGTCGGTATCAAGATTCTGCATATGGAGGTTCAGGCAGGACTCAAGGTGGATCCTCATTGAGGGGACCTCATGGAGATGTATCATCGCGCATGGTTAGCCTCAAGGGTGTGCGTGCTTAAATCTATCATATTGCTAGGCTTCGGAGAGTATTTATTTTAAAGTATTGTTGACAACGTTGTTTATCCTTGAAGATTGACATTTTCTGTTATGCTCAGTTTTGATAGTTCGGCTAATGCGGTATTATAACATTCAGTCTCTCTCATTTTTTTGCATCGTATTTTACATAAAGCTGCAACCTGCAACGAGGAATCCATTTCTTTATTTGATAGTTGCTCTTAACTTTTGGATTTGTACTGTGAGGTCGGTTTGTTGGCAATTTGTTGTGTGTGATATTAGTGAACTTAAGATCTTGCATGCTTTAACGAATGGTCAATTATCTCGAGTTGATTGACAAATCAACGTCTTTTTAAAATAATAATAAGGATAATGGTTATGATGGAGTGAAGATTTTCTTTTGGTAAAAAAATGTTAGTCCAAAAAATATATTATGTGAAATACATAAGTTTTTTTTATCAATTTAGTAAAAGATTTTTATTTTTTATTTAATTGTACTCTTCACTAAATAAAATTTTTAATTATAAACATAAAATCAGGTATAGGAGATGCTGAGACGAGAAGCGGATTTTTTATTTTAATATGGAAAAGTGGAGAGAGTTTTACGTTAATACAATACGCAGTACAATACTGACAATACGCAGTCTGCGAATTCTATAATCTCCATAATTTTGTAAAACACCATAATTTCCAATATTAAAGGATTATACTAATTTTTATTCAATATCCAAAAAAATTAACCGAAGCGAATTTTTTATTTTAATATGGAAGAGTGGAGAAAGTTTTATCTTAATATTGTAAAAAATAGAATTTTACAGTATTATAGGGGTTTAGGGTTGATATATTCGTATTTTATTTAGCTTGATTCTATATTTTGATAAGCCTGTTTCAGTCGTGTCAGTGTTAACTTCTAAGATGACATGATCTGAAGGGTGAGTTTTAGCATTAGCCTCACTTGAACCAGGTTAATAGTTAGCATGTACTTTTTGATACAGGTTACTGCCTATGTAACAGGTCTTTTGTCTAATTCAATTTTTTCAGAGATAACATACATGAGCTTTTTTTTTTTCAAGCCTTAGCTGGGATTTGAACCGGGTGTAGCTTGCAAGAGACATACAAACTTGATATTTACAATATGGTCCCGGTTTTGGACACATGGGCCGCGAGATAATGGATTTTCATGTAATGGCCCCAATACAGATTAATGCCAAAGTTTCCTATAATCGGTTTTCAAGAGAAGAAAAAACATGCAATTAATTACAAATGTTTATGAAACCAACGAGGTGTATGAAATCAGTGGATCTGGAAGATAGATAGGTGTACAAGATGTATTTTTTTTATTATTAGATAATGAATTATAGAATTTGATTTTATATATTATAAGAGTATTATTTTTTTAAAAGTGTGGTCAAATAAATAAAATACACTTTTAACACAAAATTCTTTATAAGAAAATATTTTTAACATCTTCGTTTGAGTATGTACCTAAACTTAGTGCATGTTTGGGCGCCATTATTTTGTTAAAAAAAGATCTTTTTTCAATGAAAAAAGATCTTTTTTTATTTTTTAACGTGTTTGGCAAATTTCTAGTAGTAAAAGTAAAAGCACTAGTAAAATAAAAAAAAGATCTTTTTTGAGAAGCTGTAATTTACATCTTTTTTTAAAAGATCTTTTTTCCTTAAAAAAAAGATGTTTTTCATGTAATAAATAAACAAAAAAGTACTTTTATATTGTTACACCCAAACATAATTGATAGATAAAAAGACCTTTTTACATGAGATATCCAAACATAAAATTACTTTTACTTCTCTATAAGATCTTTTAAAAAAAGATAACTCGAAAAAAGATCTTTTCTTAGAAGCTCACCCAAACAAACCCTTAATCCCTTGATACAGAAATTCACATATGATGCGTTTTTTTGATCTGGCACTTCTAGTTGTAAGATCCGGCCAACATGTAAAATGTGTCATATCACACTCTATCTCATTATAATGATTTCTGCCAAAATTAAATCCTACAATCTCTATCTACTTATCAAAAGAAATCGTCTTCATACAAAGATAATTATAGTATTTTCATCAGAATATCCACTAATTTATTAATATAAGAAACCTTAACAATTGCCTTTAAACAAAATATTTTAAAATAAATCAGCATATGCTCTTTTATTAAATACTTGTTATTCAAGGATGTGGTATATAAAGCTATGGATTTGTTATTATAATACATAAGGGGACACAGAAGGCATAACAATGATCGTAGCAAATCAAGTCAAATGATGTTTGGCAAAGCAACGTCCATTGAAGCTGGGGTAAACACAAATGCATCTTACGTTATCCGCGCACGTGCCTCTTGCACGTCCCAAGTTGTTTGAATAATCATGATCACACAATTTCTCACAATCCGTCCGAGTGCAATTAAGCACAGCTACTTTCGATCGACATTGAGTTATTATTGCCTCTACTAATAATCCACCATCTGCAACAATAAAACTATTATTTATTATTAATTAATTATTTTTACAACACATGACAAGGATGAATCATGCAAGAGATGATAAGCAATGTTACTTAGTAATACATACTAGAGGCAAAGAAGAGAACAACAAACAAAACTATAAGAGAAGTGGACATAATCTGATTCTTCATTGTTTCCTTGTATCACGAGAATTATATTGTGTATGAGGATGAGAATAAATATGATTATAAAGATAGAATTATCAACGCACCTATTTATTTAATTTATAGAGAGGAGGATAAGGCAAAAAATGATTTAACTTTAAATCGATACTAATTAGTCAACTAAAATTTATGATTTTATTTACTCGTAATCAACTATATTTAGGATAGTAATTTGTATTAGGTGTTATATATTAATAATTAATAATTAATTGATTGCATATAATATCCCTTTAATATGCATTTAATATCGATATCTATCTATCTATTCTATCTATATATTCCATTATATAAAAATTTAGTTTTTGTACTTGATGGTAAAATTAACGCTTCTAAAAGTGTTTTCTGATTTATTTATTTTTTAATTCATTAAATATAATTTATTACGATAAATTAATAATATCAACTAATTGATTTGATTAGATATTTAAGTATCACATAATTTAATACTATGGATATCAATTAATTGAATATAATAAATATAAATTAATTTAGTTAAAATTTCATGATTTTATAGTTTTATATATATATATATAAACATGATGGAATAAAATTGTAAAAATCTTTTTATCATTTTAGACAAGTAATAGTGAATATAAAATTATTTAGGATGGATAGAACTAAGCACATCTTTTTATTAAAAATACGAATTTAAAAATATTATATTCAATTCTCAATAGTCAACCTCTAATTGAACTATTATATGTTCAAAAGATTTTTGAATAAATGAAATAATTTTAGGTATATAATTTTCTTAAAATTTAATTAATTCAAAATATTTATGGTCATTGATTAAAAAAGTAAATTAAAATGATAATTTAATATTTTTATACTCTTAAAATATTATTTATTTATTTTTCTAGCTTTTATCATTTTCTATCATCTAATAATCATATTAATATAATTTAATTCAATAAAATTATTTATCACCATTTGATTGAATAAAAATTCTACTTTATTTAAAAATTTTAGGATTTCTCAACCTCAAGATCATCCATGTTAAATCACTAAGAAATATAACTGAAAGCGTAGAAGTGTCCTTTCATTCGAGAACATAGTTGAGATCAGATAACTTGGCTCTTATGATTCTTTGATCTTCGTCATTCAAAACCTTTTGTATCTCAAAAAGGACTAAATCGCAATTTTACAGTAGAAAAAGAGCTACAGAAGCAGGTTTAATGGGTTGGAGACTAAAATTTTGAAGTCATTATTTATATTTAAATGTGATACTCTTTAAAATTTAAAACCTAAATAAAACAATATCTCTAATTTTAATCTTATTTTCAAATAAAAAATAATAATAACTTATTTAATCTAATACTTTTGGCAATAAATAAAATCATTATTATATAAAAGGAATCTTCATACAAAGATAATTATAATAATATTTTCATTGAAATTTCCACTTCTTGTTAATATAACCTTAACAATTACCTTCGACTCTCACCATCTCCATCTGCATATGCTCTTTTACTAAATGCTTTTTATTCAAGGATGTGGTATTTAAAGCTATGGGTTTGTTATTATAATATATAAGGGGCTAGGGCAGACATAATAATAATGATTGGAGCAAATAAAATCAAAAGCAACGTCCGTTGAAGCTGGGGTAGATACAAATGCATCTTGTTCTATCCAAGCAAATGCCTTTTGCACGTCCCAAGTTACTTGAATATTGATCACACACTTTCTCACATTCCGTCTGAATGCACTGAATCATTGGTATTTCCGATCGACATTGAGTTACTTTTGCCTCTACTAATAATCCACCATCTGCAACAATAAAACTATTATTTATTATTAATTAATTATTTCTAGAACACATGACAAGAATGAATCATGAAGAGATGATAAATAATGTTACTTAGTAATACATACTAGAGACAAAGGAGAGAACAACAAACAAAATTATAAGAGAAGTAGACATAATCTGATTCTTCATTGTTTTCTGTATCACAAAAATTATTTTGTGTACGAGGATGAGAATAAGATTAACTAATCGCTACTGTATAGGTAGAATCATCAAGGCACCTATTTATTTAATTTATAGAAGAGAATAAGGAAAAAAATGATTCAGCTTTAATCGATACTAATTAGTTAACTAAAATTTATGATTTTATTTACTCGTAATATATTTAATCAATATAAATATTATTTTTATTTAATTAATGATTGATTTGTATTTAATATCTATTTATTATATATTAATTAATTGATTGCATATAATATCCATTTAATATGCATTTAATATCCAATATCTATTTTATCTATTCTATTCTATTATATAAAAATCGAATTTTTATACTTAATGATAAGGTTGATATAGCATGCATCTGTTTTCTGATTTATTTTCCTGATTTATTTTTTTAACTCGTTAAATATAATTTAATGCATATTGAATATTTTATCTTTTTTTTCTTTTTTTTTTCTCTTTACATGTAATTTTGTTGTGTATTAACTTTGTTTATTTAATGATAAAATTTAATCATGTTAGTTCTATCATATAATAGTTTATTTTTCTTCTATATATTTTGTTTTGTATAGTTACTATTGATTTTATTATTTTCGTTTTCTTCATTTGTTCTTTATTTTTTTATGACTTGATATGAAAAAAAAGGCAAAGAAAGAAAAAAAATATAATGGCCAAAGGAGGAAGCTAGAAGCCTAAAGCAGCAATATCATTTTTCAGCATTATATTATTAATATGATTTTTTTTCTAACTTTCTTTAATATGAGCTTCATTTTTTATTCTTTATTATTATTATTAATACTTTTATTTTTTCTTTAATTATAAATCTCTTTATAATAATTTTTTGATAGAATATTTTTTTGGTCTAATAGATTTTTTCTATTTTTTGTCAAAAATAATATATATTAGGAGAAAAAAGAAGATAAAAATTAAATTTTAAAATTTAAATTTAAATAAGATGTGCAAAGGACAATTATTTAATTGAGATCTAGAATTTATTTAATAGATTTAAACTCTTTGATTTATTGTCATTGAAAATTTAAATACTATTATAAAATTCTAGATATTTTTTATCTTATTATTCTTAAATTATACATTATACCGTATATTTGAAGAGTTTTTTTTTTAAATAAGTGCGACATTATATACTTTTTTGGATACAAAGAGATAATGAAACTAAAGTGAGTAACAAAATTAATTGTATAATAAAATACAAATTTTTAGAATTTCTAGCATAATTAAAAAAAATTTAGTTTCAAAATAAGTTTTTACTATACTTTTTATCTTTTATTTGATTTTTTTATAATTTTTCTTGATTTTCTTAATTAATTGTAATAATTCATCACAAATTTGTATTTTGTAAAAAATATTGTCAATCATATAATATGAAAGACGTAACCAAAAAAATTTAAAAATATTGGTTAATTACAAAATAAAAAATTATGAATTGTATTTTAATTATGTTGTAAAATATAAATTGAGGTTATTTAAAATTAATTTTTTATCATTAATGTTAAATTATAATAAGGTAAAAAATAAAAATTGTATATAATAATTTAATTTAATTATTTATACTACTAAAATTATTCTTTATTATATCTCATTTTTTTATTCATTGATGATCTTTAATTGTCGATTTAAAATAAAAATTTGAATTAATTGAATTGATTTTTTTTCATTTAGTAATATAATTATTGTGACATTTGTTTTACTCAATAATATTTTCTAACTTATTTAATCCGATTAATCATCTTTTTCTTATTTTATACCAATTTAAGTAATTAAAGTTAATAAATTTTAGTTATTTTAATTCTTGCAACTTTTTATTCCAATAATATATTTTAATTAATGCATTAATACAATTTTAATATTTATATGTAGTTAATAATAATAATCTCATTTTAAAATGACATTTTATCCCCAATAAATATATAATATGTCTAATTGTAAAACTATTTTTTTATATGATTATATTAGACATATTTACATTCAATTTATTTGATTATTTAATTAGAGTTAATTATATTAAAACAATAAATTAAAATTATGATAGAATAATTATATTGTTATAATTAATTATATTTTTTTTATTTTTTATATTAATTCAGATATTTAGTTTCTTATTATTATTATTATTATTATTTTTATTCTACGTGTTTATTCTCATAAATCTTATTAATTTACTTTAATTTATATATTTGTTCTTATTACACCTAGAATTTCTTATTTATGTGTAATATATATTTTTATATGTTATACAAATATGATTTGATTCCATTAATTTGTAAATTTGTTTTGAAAAATCTAAAGCTAAAGCACAAAAAAATATTTATAGATATTTTACTTTTTTTAACTAAAAAATATAATTTTTTTATATTTGTTAAAATTCTAAGTTAAATATGAATATTAATTTTTGAAATAGAATAAATATATTTTAAATTTTTTGTATCTAAAAATAATATTCTATCAATGTTAGAATTATTTAAATGGATAAGTAATAGTGAATACATAATTATAAATATTAAAATTATTTAGATGGATAAGTAATAGTGAATATAGAATTATTTAGGATGGATAAAACTAAATACATTTTTTTATTGAAAATACGAATTTAAAAATATTATATTCAATTCTCAATAATCAACCTCTAATTGAAGCATTGTATATTTAAAAGATTTTCAAATAATGAAATAATTGTACGTATATACTTTTTTAAAGTTTAATTAATTCAAGATATTTATTGTCATTAATTAAAAAAGTAAATTAAAATGACAATTTAATATTTTATACTCTTAAAATATTATTTATTTATTTTTCTAGCATTCTCTGTTATCCAATTATCACGTTAATATAATTTAATTTAATAAAATTATTTATCATCATTTAATTGAATAAAAATTCTATTTTATCTGAAAATTTTAAGATTTCTCAACTTCAATATCATTCATGTTAAATCATTAAAAAATATAACTAAGAGTACAGAAGAGTCCCTTCATTCGAGAGTATGATTAAGATTAGAGAGCTTGGCTCTTGTGGTTCTTTGACCTTTGTCAATCAAAACCTTTTGTTTGTGGAAAAAAAGCTACGGAGGCGAGTTTGATGTGTTAGGAAGCAAAATTCTAAGTCATTATTCATATTTGAGTGTGACACTCATTAAACCTGAAAATCTAAATAAAATAGTATCTCTGATTTTAATTTCATTTATCCAAATAAAAAATAATAATGACTTATTTAATTCAACATTTATGACAATAAATGAGATCATCGTTATATAAGTCATTTAATGTGAAATTACTTAATTTGTGATTATAATTAATATATGTATTGCCAATAAATATATTAAGAAATAATAATTTCCTAACAATCTTTCACTTGGACTATACATATATATATATATTTCTAAGATAATCATATCTTATAAAATTTATGCGTACATCTGAATGTTATTTTCCTAATCTATTATATCTATTATATTCTATTATATTATATAAAAATCAGATTTTTGTACTTAATAACGAAGCTGATGTGACATACTTCATTCTAAAAGTATTTTTCGATTTATTTTTTTAACTCATTAAATATAATTTACTACGATAAATTAACTATATCAATTTATTTTGGTAGTATTTTTTAATTTATTTCTTTTAATATTCTGATAGTATTTTTTAATTTATTTCTTTTAATTTATTAAACCAAATTAATTATAATAATTATATATATATTTATTAATTGATTTGATTAATTTATTAATCAATAAAATAATAAATTTATGAATATACTAGACAATGAAATATTTTCAATTAATAATCATATCAAATCAAATCATATCTACTATGTCAAATTCAAATCATGTAAATTAAGGATAAAATTAAAATAAAATAATATCTTACTTATTCAAATTAAATGTAATAAATACAAATTAATTTTATTAGATAATCATGATCTTTTGATCTTTTATATATAGATGATCAAATAAATTTATAAGAGTATCTCTAATGTTTGGTATTAATTTTATTTTATTTTAGGTTTCACATCAAGATGCCACATAAATATTTATGGATTATATATCATAAAAACTTGATTTAAAATTTAACGTAAAATTTGTCACTCCAATGCTTAGTTTTATTTCAATTTAAAATTTAAATTATTTTTTATTATTTTAAATAAATTTAATTAAATTGTGAAAATATAACTAAAAAAATATAAAATTATAAAATTAATAATTATATACCATATTTGATTGAGAAAAAAATTTAAATTTTATAAATAATTAAAGTTAAATTGATTTGATCCATTTTTCTACCAAATTGATAAGATGATAAAAAATAAAATTTAAAGTACAAATTAATACATCTAATTTATTTGAGTAAATTTTAATTGAATATTTGTTACAATGTTACAATAAATAACATTGCAACGTTACAATAACACTATTAATGTTTATTTAATGGATGGCTTTAAACAAGCGACAATATTTTACTTTTTTTTTGTTTGTAAAGTGAGACGGTATTTCTTTATTAATATTAATATCCAATGCAAGTTTTAATTTTAAATTAGTTTATTTACTGTACATTTCAAAATTAATATCTAAAATTGATCTATTACTTATTAGACTTGCTCTAAGAATTATCATTTTTAAAATTCTTATTATTTTAACTCTTTTTTTAGATATAATTTCTTTTATATATAAATGTATTCAAAATGAGAAGATATAGATGGATATTTTGTTGATTGTTTGTTTGACGAATATCAAATATTAAAAATGACTCAATTTAAGCATCTTACCGCTATTAATGAAAGTTAGATCTGTAGTAATTAAGGTGACTAGTATATTTTTTTATAGTATTAGATAGAAGAATATTTATTAAAATAAATATACTCATTATAATATTTTTTTTGTCAATTTGTTATTTTTTACCTAAAAAATATTATTCATGTAAATATATTATTTTTTATCAGAAGTCATGCATAATTGATTGATAAATTTGTGTAAAAATACTCCTATGGTAATTAAACATCGTACCATTAACTCGCTAAAGTTAATTCCCCTATGATTATTTCAATGTATAATACTATTAGATAGAAAATTATTAGATTATATTTGTTTCTAATGAGGTGAACGAATTTTTAGACCTAATCACAGTTAGAGTTAAAAAAATTAGAAAAATACTAATAATATAAATACGGTTTGTTTTTAATATCCAACAATAATAATATATAAATTAAAACTAATATTGTTCGATACAAAATAATAAAACTTATATTATATTTGAATAATGAGAATTTTCTTACAAATCACATTAAATACATCATTTAATTTGCTTACATATAATTTTAAGTTTTCATTTGCTATTAACATTCTTCGTGTCTTTAATTTTAACATGTTATTTTTCGTAATAAATATATTATGAATTATGTTGAATTATATTAAATTAATTATTTTATAATTATTAAAATCAAAGAATATTTATAGATAATTGTGGGTATCTATATTTTCTAATAAGAGGATAATTAAATACATACTTAGACAAAAATAAGGAGGAAATAGAGGATATTTTTTTAAAACAGGATAAAAAAGAAAATCTGTCGGGCCTACACGAATATCCATTACCATCTCTAACTAATAACAAAAATTTAATTTGAGCCAATTTGAGATGGAACACGTAGACTTCATCTGTATTGACTATTGAGTCCTAAGATAATAAAAGTAATTTAGATTTGGGATTTAAACAATGAATTTAAGTTAATCTTACTCATTTAAATTAATATTTTTAGTCATTGTTATAACAAATATTATACTATTAAATATTATTATATTTAATATATATAAAAATTAGATAATTACAAAAAAAATTTAATCAAACTAAAAAATTATAATTATATATATTTTTTAGTCATAAATATTATTTACTAACGTAAGACAAAAAATGAATAATAATAATAATAATATACTATCCCAACAGTGCGGTTTCCATGATCCTTCCGACTCCTCCTGTTAAGGAAAAGGATGCTGGTACGGGAAAGGATCTTAACTCGCTGTTTTGCGAGAAATCTTGAATTCTCCTTATGTTAGATGTTTGGAATGACCTGATCTATGAATCTTATAACAAATTTTTTTTTAGTAATAATTGATAGTTTTTCGAACACTTTTGTCTTTTATTTTAGTTATTTCCATAACTTTTATAAAGTAATGCTCAAAATTTTCTATGTCAGAGAACCCTTAATTTGCACAACTTCACGTCTCGGCAACTTTGTTGAGTTATAAATTATTAGTTTTTTTTACAGCATTGACTTGGAGTAGTCCATCTTTATTAAGTTATTTTTAGGGCTCGATCCGATCTTATTGAAATTGTTTTGTACGAGTTGTTTGTATTTCTTATATTAATTTGTATTTCATCGTTTGATTTTAAATAATATTTAACTCAACTAATTTGAGTTGATTGAATGATCATTTTACTTATTTGTTTAAACAAATATCAGGAATTTGAATTTTATCTTATGTGTGTAGCAACTCATTAATTAGCAACAGACTCTTAAATGAAGTTTTAATTCGTGGTAGATTAGTCTTCAGTGTGCCAAGTTAAAAAATATTGTGAAAAAGATAGTATTTATCTTTATGGCTGGTATGCCGAATTGAAAAATATTATAAAAAGAAATAATATTTATCTTTAAAGTATAATAATTTTTCATCGATAGCAGTATTTATGGAGATTTATTATTGTTAAAATTCACCTGGGATAATTTTATTTATCGGTATCATATTCATTTTTTAAGTAAAACAAAATTATCAACGTTTGTACCTGGTAGAAGTTCATATTTTATGACATAATTTCTAAGCTTTCAAACTTATATAGACTTATGTCATTACAAAAACTATTACTTTGGTTGATATTTTTTGGTAACATTACTGAACATCATCGTTGAGAATTAGTTTGTGCGAAGAAAAACCGTAATAACTTTTGTTATTTAATAATTTATTCATTTGAAAAATGAATTATTATCCTTTGAATTGGTAAATATATTTTTCTCTAATTCCTTACACTATTTTGTTTGACAATAATTATCATAAAAAAATAAATAACCACAATATCCTATAATATGATGCAGAAAATAATTTTTTATTTTAAAAAAAATTCTGAATTGAGAAATAGAATTTAAAATAATATTTTTATTTTGTTATTAAAATTTGAATTTGAATTGGAATTTATTAACAACTTAATTTTTTAATTTCAATAGCAAAAACAAAATTATTTTACAAAATATTTAGCATCATCCAAAAGTGACTACACAGCAAAAAGTAGAGGCTAATGGTGAGCCTAGTTCAGGTGAGACTAATGCAAAAACTTGAGTTAAATATTAAAATAGTCTTTGAAATTGGCGTCGAGCACTAAAATCATTCCTGATATTCTAATTGCACTAATTATTTGAGATTGACAAAAATGCACTGTTAGTTTCTGACCCATTTTTCATTAACGACATGACAATATTGCTTGATGTCGTGGGTTGTTAATGATACGTGTCACTCCATGATTTAACTACGTGTAATGGTATGATGATGTGTTGACCAGTGACACATGACATGTTGATATGGATGGTTGTGTCACGTGTCCATTTGTTCCACATGTTGTAACAATATTCGTCCACGTATCATTCATTGTGTCATCATTATAGATGCACAAAATTAGTCCCTCACTTTGTATTAAGTTACTCATTTTAGTTCTTAAAATTGAATGTCTTGCACCAAACTCGTCCCTTCACCAGTTTTTTCTCCTTTTTTTAATTTAACATGTTCAATATCTTGGATGCACTAATTTCAATTCTATTTTTTCATATATCGTTTAAATACGAATGATTTCTAAAGACTTTTAAGATTTTAGTTTTGATTATATAATTTTTTTCTATAATAATTTAACATTAGTAATTTTTGTAGTATATAAGTATGTTATTATAAAAAAAGAATTATACGATTAATTAAGACACATTTTTCATAAAAATATATGTATTTTTAAACAAGAAATCAATAATTAAAATAAACATTTTTTTGTTCTTGTAAAATACACATTTCTATTGTGTGTAAATGGTCTAGATCGGAGGCATTTCAAGCACCCTCACTACCATCTCCGACCTCTTTCGTCCAACTTCAAGACGGCGATTAGTGGTATTTGCAAGAGAAAAAATATTTCATAAAAGTAGTGAAAGAGGTCAAAGATGGTAGTAAGATACTTGAAATGCCTTTACATCAACTCCAAGACGGTGGTTAGGGGTATCTGCAAGAGAAAAATATTTTATAAAAGCTAAGCACTTCTATTTGAATAACATGTGAAAAAATAGAATTGAAATAAATGCATTCAAAGATATCGAGAATTTTGAATTTATTAAAAAAATGGAAAAAAACTAATGAAGTGACTAGTTTGGTGTACAACATTCAATTTCAGAGACTAAAATGAGTCACTTAATGCAAAGTGAATGGCTAATTTAGTGCATCTACAATAATAATATAATGGATAACACGTTGACGAATACTGTTACGACACGTGGCACAAATGGACACATGACCAAATAGTTTTGTGACACGTGGCACAACCATTCACATCAGTATGTCACGTGTTACTGGTCACCACATCATCCTACCATTACACGTGTCCAAACTATGGAGTGACACATGTCACTAATAACCCATGTTATGAAGCCATGTCATCACGTCATTAATAGAAAATAGATCAGGGACTAATATGGTACACTTTTGTCAATCTCAAAGACATAATTGATGCAATTGAAATCTCAGAAATTTCAGTGCACAGAAACCATTTTGGAGTTTAACTCACTAAAACTCACCAATCTGAAGAAGTCACACTAATCGTCCGTCGATGTTTAGCGATTTCAACTCTCTTCAATTTTCCTGTGAGGTTGTCTAAGATATAGTTAAATAGTTAGTTAAGAAAAATGAGTTTGCCATCAATTCTAATGAAACTAGAAAAAATGATAGAACATTCTAATATAAAGTTAAATTCTAAATTTGTTCTGAAATAAGTTACTATTCTGCCAATAGTATTGCTTAGACCGAAAAATGTTTAATATGGCTATTATTCTCTTTCCAACACGAACCCATGGTTTTTCTTTTTTTTTTTCCCCTTGAAACAATTCAACATTATTGGCAGATGCATGTCTGCAAAAGATACAATGGTCAATACTCAACTGGAGAATATTAATTCTGCAAGAAAAAATAGCTCAAAAATAGGTTGTATATCAGCCTTTCACTGACATCACTCTCCATAGCATATCCTTTATCATCCATGACATGAGCTTTATCAGATAAATGTTGAACTTTTGAAGCTTGAAGTTGTAGTTTTTCTTCTAAATCTTCATCGTCGATATCTTTGTTGTTAACATTGTGCTGTGCATTAGAGTTAGTTTCCATTTTTGGATTCTGTATCCTTTGTTCATTATCTTCATCTTCAAAGCTATTAGATCCAATATGTTTATTTACGGTGCTATTCTCTGCACTGTCCTCATTTGCGGCACTAATTTCTCCTTTGTCTGATAAATTTTTCATATTTGTCTGGGTGCTCTCCTCATTGCCCTTGAATTTATATTCACCATTACCTTCACCATCTTTGGTTTTGATGTACATCTGCACACCGTCCATGTTCATAAGGCTAGTTTCATCTTCATTTGATAAACTAGCCATAATTGGATTCTGTTTATCAACTTCGTTGCTCTTGCTTTCAATGCAACTCTGTGTTCTTTCTTCGCTGCCATTGCTTTCAATGTGAATCGTTTCCCTCTCGTTGCTCTTCCTGCTTTCAATGTGACTATGTTTGCCATCTTTGTTCTCAGTATTCTCTGAACTATCCATATGGATGATACCGCGCGCTTCAACTTTTTCTAGTAAATCTACCATATCTAAAGCCTCTGTGCTCTCTTCACTGCCCTTCTCATTGGTTGTAATATCTAAGCTATCTTTTTTATCAGCACTCACTTCAGTTGTATATAAATTTACCATATGTAGAGCATTTGTGCTCTCTTCACTGCCATTTGTATTGGTAACACTACTTCTCCCATCGTCGTATTCGGCAACAGTCTCTGCGATATTTTTCTTCTCAAAACTCCGTTCAGCTTTATTGGATGAATTTCCCATATCTGGAGCCTTTGTGCTCTCTCCACTGCCCTTTGCATTGGCAACACTATTTCCCCCATTGTTGTTATTAGCGATAGTCTCTACACTATTTTTCTTCTCAGCACTGACTTCAGCTTGATGTGATGAATTTATCAAATCTGGAGTCTTTGAGCTTTCTTCACTGCCGTTTGCATTGGTGGCAACATTTTTCCCACCATTGTTTTTGGTGAGAGTCTCTGTGCTATTTTTTTTCGCAGAACCCAACTCAAAAGGCCCTAGCTTAGCTTCAATATCCTTGACAACAAAGTTTAGAGATCTCACATCCCGGGCCTCTGCTAACCTGCTGCCTGGTGATGCCTAAAACAAGAAACCATATGTTTGAACATTGAATATACAACTTTATCTAATGAGTTCTCCTAGTAAATGCTTTAGCTAAACTGACCTGTACAATTTGCTGTACCCGTCTTTGAAGATCTTCCCCAGATGCTTGCTTGTACATGCCTTTAAGCAAGTGCCACAAGTGAGAACGAACATCATCTGCGCAGTGCTTTTCGATCACACATTGTGCTATAGCAGATCGACAACCTAACGAATGAAATGGACAATCTACAAGCTTCATGGGACAAACAGTGATACAGTGTCTGTCCATTGCACGCCTCATAATGCTATCTGAACACTTCTGCTCACATGGAATTATTTTGAAAGGACAAATTGAGTCATGCTTTTCCAAATGTTTTGCAATTAACCTTGCATTGCATCCCTCATTTTCGCAGAATAGAGGTCTGAAGTTACAATGGAAAGCATGAACAGCAAGATCATCTACAGATCTGAACTTCATAGCACAATGAAATTCATTCTTGATGTCAACATTCTTTAGAATCGCCTCTGCAATCGTTTCTCTTCTTTCCAGTGGCCAAAAACCAGTCAGTTCCATCTCCTGCATGAAATCATCAATCTTGTCTTCTCTCATATCAGTGAGTAGCAATCCAGAAACCCGGGTAAATAAATTCCTCTTTGAAATAGCAAAGTCATCAACAAAGTTAGAAATGATATCAAAAGGATGATCCGATTCTTCACCATTAGGACCACCATCCAAGACAATAGACTCAGCGACAAACGTTTCGCTTCTCTGCGTAATATAGATTATCATTTCCTTTCTCAAATCAACAGCCACTGAACCAGGAGTCTTGAAGCTCCCAGCTGTGCTATCAACACAGGAAGTTGCTAGCCCTGGAAGCAACATTTGCGCCAACTTGTAAACTACTTCTGTATCACAAAGATCACAATAAAGCATAGAACCCCCTTCCATTTTCTCTTCTTCAACCCTCTCTGAATTGAGATCCACCTTGAAGTCTATCGTGGGCGGATTCATGCTTATTAACTTCTAGAAGAAGAAAAGGAAAAAAGTGAAGCTTCAGAAATAACATATCATTTTACACTCTTTGATATGCCCAAAAAGAAAAATTCAAAGTTCTATTAACTCATCATTCTTATGCTGTCTGGTGAGTAATTTCTAATTTCTATCCTATTCTATAAGACAACAGAAATAAGCATATAAAGCACAAAATTGAAGAGACATCGCACAATTTGAAATTCCAGATGCTATCATCATTTACTAAAAACCTAAAAAGTCTAAGATACTAAAACCTAACAAGTCTAAGATGAAATTATAGATCGGTAGCTAAACGAACAAGTAGTTTATAGCAACCAACAAATTTTCACATGTCAGCTTTCTGATTTCTCAACATTTAACCTAATTGAATTGAGTAAAATCAAACCTTCTACGACCAGAACCAATGCCATTAAATCTGAAGCCTCGGCAACCCTTCTTAATTATTATTATTATTGTTTTTAACATCTCAAAATTATAATGTAAAAGAATTGCAGAAAAAAAAAAGCTTACCGAAGTTGCGATCTTTACCGAAGTTGCGATCTTTAAACAATGTGAATCATTAATTGCACAATGCTTGTGCTTGAGAATTTTGAAGGAACATTCGCCTTTTTAGCTGGCCGAATGGCACAACCTCCATTCCAATTTTCTTGTATCTATGATCTCTTTGTTTTGCCAAATCTTCTAATTCTACAATATTTGTAGTCTTTGACTGTTTAATTAATTTGTGAAACTTATATATATTTTTTTCAATTAGATTTATATCTAACATCATTGTTATAAGTACGTTAAAAAAATAAAATGAAGAAATAGATACCAATATCGTTTATTTTGATCCTTCATTTTTATAATCATGTATTAAGTATTAACTATTAAAATTAATTAATATATATTTATATATTAATATATAATAATTAATTTTAACGGTTGATAGTATTTTTCAATATATTTCTATCACTGTCTATCTGAGAAGGGACACTTTAATGAGTTGTCGTGTCTGCGTGTCGGACATATTTTGGACACGACACTCACTGACACTCGTCTGACACGCGTGTCTGTGTCTAATCGTGTCTTAATAAAAAATAAATTTTTTTTTTCCATACACATTTGGATACACCTAAATACCATCACGTATCAGCGTGTCCAATCTTATTCTTAACATATATTCTTAAAATAAATTTAGATATAGTATATATTATTATTTATTAAAATAAAAAATATTTTAAATACTTGATATAATTAAAATAAGATATTAAAAATAATTTAAAAAATTAATTTATATTTTAATATTAATAAAATATTAAAATATTATTACGGTTTATCTAAAAACTACTTTATATTTTATATGTATGCATGTCACAGTGTCATGTAAGATTTTAAAATTCGCGTGTTAGCGTGTCCTGTATCCATGTCAGTGTTCGTGTATTATAGATAAATTATGCTTTAAATTTATATCATCTTATTATAAAGAAGGATAAATACGATAGAATAATAAAATGTTATATTTTTTCTTAACGCTGTTATTGCTCGATGAAAGAAATGTCAACAATTGATATGTTGATGTTAGTTTAGCAATTTCTGAGATTTAAGGAAGACTTGATTGAAAGAGAATTGGTAAAAAAATTTAACATTTGTTTGTATGTTATTGATTTATAAAAGACTCAAGTTAGTATTGATAGTATGGTGCGATTTGATTTGAAATTGATTTCGACTAGATAGTAAGACAGTTTTTTAAAATCAGGGAACATAGCTTAGGAGACAATTATCAAATTGTATTTGGCAAAAACAATTATTTTTGAGTTATGGTCATCGAACTTTATATTTTATATGTATACGTATTTTCGTATCAATGTAAAATTTTAAAATTCATGTATGTGTTAACATGTCCCATATCATATTGTATCTTGTATTCGTGTCAACGTCGATGCATTATAACTGTCTATAACAATAAAGTTCTGAGGCAGCACAACATGCAATTGTTGACCATTAAAAAATAGTTTCATGTCAAATTATTTCTTCTTTGGTAATCAAGGTTCCCAGGAAATTTTAAAAAGCCACTCATTATTGCATTAATTAAAGGCTTAAACCGATAAGCTTTTCTCACGTGTTTATGAAGATGAAGGAAAACTAAATGATTGAGTGGTTTTATGTGAAATATTAATTAAAAATGGTTAAATAAAAATTTAATTAAATATATTAAATTATTTAATATTTTTTAATTAATAATTTTACGTAAAAATAAGTACAGTACTTGAGTGTTTATCGAACGGTTAATACACGCCACTTCAAATTCTTCATTTTCAGTTGAATTTTCTTCTTGTTCTAAATTTTCCTTTTGCAGATGCTAGAGGGGTCCTGCAGCTATTACCTACTATATGCAGTGATCCATTGCTATTTGAGAAACTCCGAAATTTAAAACACATACGAACTAAGATGTACGAAACCGACACGGATGATACAATACGAGATATATTGATATATGAATTTTAAAATCTTAGATAATATAAAAATACGCATATAATATAAAGTATTTTTTAGATAAATGGTAATGATATTTTAATGTTTTATTGATATTAAAATATAAATTAATTTTTTAATTATTTTTAATGTCTTATTTGAGTTATATAAAGTATTTAAAATATTTTTTGTTTTAATAAATAATAATATATACTATTTCTAATTTTATTTTAACAATATATATTAAGAATAAGATTGGATATACTGATACGTGATGATATTTAAGTGTGTTTAAGCTTGTTTAGAAAAGAATTTTTTATTTTTTATTAAGACACGATTGTACACAATAGACACGAGTGTCGGTGAATATCGTGTCCAAAATGTGTCCGATACGCAAACACAGCAACTCAGTAAAATAGATGTGCTTTGTAGTATATGTGAGTTAGAAAAATATCTATAAATATTTTTGTTAATAAAAAACGAATATAAAAAAAATAATGTTACATAGCGTTAAATATTATTATTTTTGTCAGTAATAATTTTTATTTATATTTATAGATGTTTGTATATAAAAATTATATAATTTGTATTTATATTTGTTAAAATTTTGTGCATATAAATTAATATAATTTGTATCTATATTTTTTAAAATTTATATATATAAATTAATAAATTTTATTTATTAAAAATAATTTAATATTTGTGTTGACTAAATAATAACTAAAAATACTAAAAGTTGTTAACTTTCAAGAGTTTTTCTAAAAAAATGTATTAAAAATCAATTATTTACATAAAATAATATAAATAATACAAATAAGATCAAACTAAATATATATTTTAATAATTATATTAAGTATAATGATTAATTTTTAACATATCACTCCAATGTTTGTTTTTTTTCCTTTTTGATCGTAACATATCAATTTTGTTTTTTTGTTGAAAGATAGTAACATATCAATGAAAAAGGAAAGTACAGTAGATAAGTAGGCCAAGAACATCAAACCCTAGGAAAGAAAACAATTAAGAGCAGAAAAGAAAATTTGAATCCCATGGGTATCTAGTATCTAGATTAAAATTGATAAATAGAGTTTGTCTTAAATTGATTTTTTAAATTTGATTTTGATAAAAAAAAAGTTATTATTAATGTAATTTATATTTAAAATTTTA
>NC_029777.3:9301011-9319467 GCF_000817695.3 Arachis duranensis | reverse complement strand
TTAATTTAATCTTTTTAATAGAATCAATAATTTATATTATAAAAAATTAACAATAATAAATCAAGTACATTTTAATTTAAGAAGTTATGGTAAAAATTATACAAAATTTAACAACAAATAATAAAAAAATCTATTAAAAAATATAGTAGTAAAAATAATTAAAAAAGATTTATACGAAGAATGAGTATTTAAAATTTCATTAAAAAAAGACCATAATATATATAAGATAACATTAAAAAATATATTTTCAGAAAGACAATAATTATTGAGAATTCTTATGATTATTCTTTTTGTCTCATATTATGACCCAATATTAAAGTTAGATTTAAAATAAGTAAGTCCTGTCTATAAAAAAGAGAAAGACCTCGAAAAACTTTTCTAAATCACTCAATTTATTAAAAAAATAAATTTATTAGTTAATTTATCTGATCTGATTTAATGACAAAAAGAGACTCTCAACTACACTGATATATATTTATAATCTTATCTATCATTTAAAATATCGAATAATAAATTTTCTAAATATTAAAAAATAACTACTTACCATTATAAATAAAAGACTTACAGACCAATAATCAAGTTTTTCACTCTAATTATATAAAAGTATATTTAAATTTAATTCATAAAAAAATTATTATAAATTCTCACTAACTTAAACATTAAATTTTTTTTTATAAAGGACATCTTCATTCTCACTCAAAAAATCCATTTGGCTTTGTCTTTCTAACAAAGATATCGGAATCCTCAGTCAATCCATGAGAGAAGGAAAACAATTTTTTTTAATTGTAACTATTAAATACAAAAACTATAATGTATTGTTTCATGTAAATTAGAATTGGAATATAGAATCACATCTGGGTTTAGAAAAAAAAGGGTTGAGAAGTTACTAATATTTAGGGTTCGTTTGAAAAATTTTAGAAATATTTTTTTTTAATTTTTGACTTATGAAAAGTAATAGTATTATTGTTTGGTGTAATTTTTAAAATTAAAGTGTAATTTTTTAAGAAGCTATTTAGAAACTTATAAAAAAGTTAAAAAATGACTTCTCTTATAATATTTTTATTTTTTATCACATTTCTATAAAATAAATACTTTTAAAATATCAAAAAAATTTAATTAAGTTGGTTATTTAAACTGGGTCTTAAACGTTGGCTAAGGCTTATCCATCTTGAGCGCTCTTAGCCTGCCACGTATGCAAACATTTCTACGTGGCTACCATCCACAAGACTACAACTCCATCTTTTCTTTTGGTACGTCTATCATCTTAAACCCCCTCTCCACCTAAATTATCAGGGTGATGTATGTTCATATGTTATTGTGCATTCAGGATCCAAGATCTTGTTAAAGATATATCATTGAATTATTCTTGAGTTTAGAGCTACGGGTCGAATGTAATTATTAGTATGATTTTATTGTTGCCAACTATTATGAATCAATCAATCAACTATCCAATCCCTACACCATATTAATAACTATTCACATTATCATATCTTTATATAAAATAATATCTTAATATATAAATACATATTATATTAAATAGTTTAATAATTATTTTTACACATAAATATTTTTAAGATATTATTGTTTTTTAAAACTTGGATAAATATATAAATACATGTATTTCTCCAATACCAACTATATATTTGGTAGTTATACAAGTAATTTGTTAATAGAACAAAGTATTATTTTTATCTTTAATATTTAGAATAAGTTTTATTTATATTTTTAATGTTTAATTCATCATATTTATATTAATATTACTCTGTCGTTAACTATACTAATAAATTGGATTATATTTTTCAATAATTTTTATTTAAATATATTTATTTTTAATTAGGTCTTATTTAAATATGTTCGATATTAATACTGTACCAATTATTTGTGTTCAGGTTAAATTATATTCCTAAAAAAATAAATTATATAAATTTAATAGGAATTAGTTTTAACTTTTGATAAATTATTATTCAAAATAGATTATTAGTTATGTCCTAAATATTTGTATTCTAACTTTAACAAAAAATTTTAAAAACTCTAACTAAAATTCATTATATGTAATTGATGATAAAATAACATTAAATTATTTTTACAAATATTAAAAATACAAATAAAACAATTTAAATATCAAAAACACAAATAAAACTTATTCTGAACATTAATAACAAAAACTATACATTACTCTTTGTTAATAATAGTTGGCCAAATAATAACATTATTGGACATATCTTTAGAATTACATCAAGATTCTTGTTAAAAAAAATCTAAAGTGATATTATTGATTTTCTCAAAGTATATTACTAGTACAAACAATCTAATCAAATTGCACCACTCCAATCTTTTACTCTTCCTCTTCCTACTTCCAATTCCCATAATCTCTCTCTCAAACATCCTTCATTCCAAGAATGGAGAAACAGGTTGGGATCATAGGTGCTGGAATCAGTGGCCTCATTGCTTGCAAGTACATCAAAGCAAAAGGGTTTCATCCAATTGTTTTTGAGGCCACAAACACCATTGGAGGAGTGTGGACCAAAACCTTAAACTCCACAAAACTCCAAACTCCCAAAGTGATGTACCAGTTCTCAGATTTTCCATGGCCATCTTCTGTAACACAAGATTTCCCTGACCACAACGAGGTGCTTGATTATATCAAAGAATATGCCCAGCACTTTGACCTGATTAAGCACATCAAGTTCAATACTCGAGTTGAGGGAATTGAGTACCAAGGACCTTCCATGGAAGAGATCCAAGCATGGCATCTATGGAATGGAACCGGTGAGGCTTTCAGCACAAGAGGGAAATGGAAAGTTTCAGTGACGGATACACAAAACGGTTTAAATTCAATTGAGGTATGATGATGAACCATGATGGTTTAATTTGGCTCTATATGAATAGTATTAGAAGCATAACTCTGATATGTGATTGCAGGTATATACATTAGACTTTGTGATCCTCTGCATAGGGAGGTTCAGCGATGTTCCAAACATTCCAGAATTTCCTTCAGATAAAGGACCAGAGGTCTTTGGAGGCCAAGTCATACACTCAATGGAGTATGCTTCTATGGATTCTCAGACTGCAACTGAGTTCATAAAAGGGAAGCAAGTCACTGTCGTTGGATTTCAGAAATCTGCTCTAGACACCGCAATGGAGTGCTCTACAGTAAATGGTAAACGATAAGATAGCATGCCAAATAAGGCGGCTACCCATGTGAAGATAGAACTGTCAAAATGGGCTACACTCATTGTGTCAGTCTACTTATGTCTTTAAATATACAGACTTTGCATCTAAACAAAGTCCCTTAAAATTTTGGACTAAATATGCTGAGCCCAATTAACTAAAAAAAATGACGGGTTAAATAAATGGGTTATTTTTTATATTCTTTCATAAAAGTAGCATTTTAGGACAATATTTTCACTGATTCGACCAAAAAATACAACCCATCAACAATATATTTATGGTAGAAACTTAGGTATGTGAAGTTGATAACTGAGGGCCGTTGTATGATTTGACTAAATTTTTATCTAATGGCTCTCGACTATCAACTTCACGTGAAGTCGATTGCACTTGAGTTTTCACCTATATTTATATATATTGTTTGTTTGAGGTTTTTGACTTAAAAATAATATTTTTTGTTAATTATTTTTAAAAATAAAATAAAAAAAATTAACGGATCAGCTATTTAACTTATTTGGCTAGCCATAAGTAGTTTGAATTGAAAAATTATAGCCCGTGAATAAAATAGGTTTAAACGACCCTCAAATTTAAACGGGCTGAGTTTAAATGGGTCGGATTGACCCGTTTGACCGTTTTATGTAAAAATGATAAATGTGAATTGTTAAATGATTTAATATTCTTGACCAAATAATTTTAGCTGTTTTCTTCGTATTTTCATGTGAGTAACATATAATAGATTATGAATGCCACTAATAACACAACAAAAACAAACATGATTCTTGTGTTTTGATGGGATTCACTATGCTGTTTTTTCAAATTGTATTAATTGGCATACAATGTAGGTGTTGATCATCCATGCCGAGTGCTATACAAAACAGAACATTGGAACCTTCCAGATTACCTGCCATGGGGCATTCCTCTGGCTTATCTATACCTTAATCGTTTTGCCGAGCTTATGGTTCATAAGCCCGGCGAAAGCTTCTTCCTGAGTTTGGTTGCCACTGTTCTTGCACCTCTGGTAATCATTGTTTGTGACCTTGTTATATGTTATGTTCATTGTTATTACTTTATCCCACGCCATAAATTTTGTGCTGTATTTATTTATTTGGAATCTTTATGTTATAGATTATGGTCATTACTCGTATGAAAATATTTTCATGTAATACACATGTTATAACTAATGAATTATAACTCAAATGACATAGTTTTTTCATTTTTACTTAGAAGTTTTGGGTACGAATCTCACTCTTAACTTTAAATATGACTTTTTTTTTTGTTAATAGAGATGGGTGTTCTCAAAGTTTGTTGAAAGCCACATAGATAGGAAACTTGGGTTATCAGAGGTTGGGATGGTACCAAGTCATAGCTTTCACCGAGAAATCAACAATTGTTTGATCTCTACTGTCCCTGATAATTTCTTTGACAAGGTTAAAGAGGGAAGTATTGTATTGAAGAAAGCTCCAAGATTTTGGTTCTCCAAAGAAGGTGTTGTGATTGATGGAGAAGAAGCCTCTCCTCTAAAGACTGATTTGGTAATATTAGCTACTGGCTTCAAGGGTGACATCAAACTCAGAAACATATTTGTGTCTCCCACTTTCCAAAATCTCATACTTGGCTCTCCAAATTCAACTGTTCCATTATACAGGTGAGATTGAAGTTGAACCAAGTCATAAAGGTAGAAACTCAAGTGCAGTTAACTTCATGTAAAGTTGATAGTTAAAAATCGTTAAATAATTTCATAGATTTGACTAAATTATTATATATCAATTCTCAATTATTAAACTGCACTCGAGTTTCCACCTAATCCAAAACATAATCTAATACTTGTATATTTGTACATAACAGCCTAAACTCTTTAGCAGAAGTTGTTGGTATGTATATAAATTTGATATATTTGATTTGATTTGATTTATTACTAAACAGGGAATGCATCCAGCCAGAAATCCCACAAGTGGCTGTGATTGGATTCTCTGAAAGTGTAGCAAATTTGTATACATCAGAAATGAGGTGCCGTTGGGTTGCAGAGCTTGTGGATGGAAGATTCAAGCTACCAAGCATTGAGGAAATGAAGAAAGATATAAGAAAATGGGATGAATACATGAAGAAATACTCAGGGCATTACTATAGAAGATCATGCATAGCTGCATTGCACATATGGTATAATGATCAACTATGCAAGGACATGGGTTGGAACCATAGAAGGAAGAAAGGCATATTTTCAGAGCTATTTCAACCTTATGGTCCTCTAGATTATTCTTTTTAAATGCCTTCACTTTCACATCAAATAATTGAGGTTTAATTATTCTGTCGGTCTCCTATAGTTTCACTAAATTTTTAATTAGGTTTTTATACATTTTTTTTCGATTGAGTCTTTATACCATATCAGATTTTATAAGTGATAAAAACGATGAAATTAACAGAATATTCCGTTAAACAAATTGAATATATCTAACACTTTACTGAACATTCTGTATAATTTAATAGAATATTCTGTTAATTTAAACGTTTTTGTCATAGTAAAAACTTATTTATAAAATCTAATATAGTATAAGAATTTAATTGAAAAAAAAAGTATAAAAAATTAATTGAAAATTTAGTGAAATTATATAATTGACACAGTAATTAAACCTAATTGAGCCAAATTAGATTGCTTATGTATTTTATTTAAAGAATATTAAAAATTAACATAAAATTATCTTTATACAAAGATAATAATTAAAAAATTATTAAATAATAATTAAAAAATATATGTAAGTTTTATTTAATTCAATAATTTTAAGAGAACATTTTCATTGATTTATGAAATAAATTTTCTCTCTCTCATTCTAATTGCTATTATGATAAGTTTTTCTTTTAATTTCTTCAGAAATATCGAATTTCATTTTATTGATATCCAACATCATACAAGAAGTTTGATATATTGAACCATTTATAAGCATTTGCAATTTGGATACCTAATCGGTTGTTGAAGTGTCTATTCAAGATATTAGAGTGTAAAGTATCATCCCACCATATATCTTAATCTCATGTAGTAATGTGAATATTGATTCCTAAATGTAGACATAGACACGTATTTTATCACTTTGTTATAGAACATATGAGTTCATTCTTATGCCATGATTCCCTAAGCCCCAAATTGAGTAGACTTTTTTTTTTTGGAATTTATATGAATTTTGCATAAGTTTTAATCATACGTTAATATATTGAGTTTAGTTTTTATGTAAAACATTTTAATTATAATTATTTTTTAAGGATGAATACCCAATTTGCCGAAAGGATAATAAGATTTAAAAAAAAATATCATTTTCGACCACTAATTTTTCTGAGTTAACAATAAAAAATATTAATAAATGGACTAATCAATCCTATGAAAGTAAATATTAAGTATTGAAAATGATATTTTTTTTGTTAAGAGTTTTATTGTCTTTCGAAGTGATTGTTAAAATCTGTTTATAATTTTTTTTGAATTATTATTTATACAATTAATATAAAAACTAATTATATTTATTAATGTAACGTTATTTAATTTAAATACACGTATAAAATAATTTTATATTGATAATATATTAAAATTAAATTTTTAAATCTTATAGTATATTATATCATAAAATTATTATCTCAAATATTTAAACTAAAAAAATACATAAATAATTATATATAACAAATATGTTACTCATAATTCAACATAAATTCTTGAATATATCTTCACTCCAATTAGAAACCATCATTTTGTTTTGGTTCGGTGATCTTATCATAACTTTGGCAATAATATTCAAGTGATTCTCCTCCAATTTGATTTTCAAGATACAATCACTCCTATAATTATCGATTTTTTCCCATAATTAAATTTAATACTAATTACTAAACTATAGGTTCAACTCTAAATATTTTTAATTTTTATATTCCGTAAAAGCGAAAAGTTAAAATAGAATTGGAAATAAAAAATGAATCAACTTTACACACAAAACCAAGTATTATTTTTCATTTTGTTGGAGCTTTGTAATTTAAAATTAAATTAAGTAGTCGTGTAAGTTCATGATAATCGAGCATGTCTGGAAAACCCTCTTCGTTTTGGTTGAATGAGTATGAAATGAAGTATGCATGATGGTAGCAAGAGAAATGACAAGTTAGTTAAATTTCTTCAACAACCAATCACCAATCGTCACTTCAATTTTTGTTTCTTTCTTCATCTTCAAAACCTAAACTGTTCCAAGCTTCAAGCTATCGTCAATGGCGGTTTCGGAGGAAGAGTGTTCTTCCGCGAAGCCAGGACCGTCTTCGTATCCCTCCACGAAGCCCTACTATCTCTCCAAGTGCGTTCTCAGAGGCAGTGCCGTTCTTCAGGTTCTTTATGGTCACATCCGTTCACCTTCATCGAACGACGTAGTTTTCGGCAAGGTTCAACCCTCTCTCTCTCTCTCCCCGTTACTCCATTTACTTACCTTTAGAATCTTCTGTCTTATTGGCTTCTGATGCTGCAGTGATTTTCTAGAGTTATTGAATTGCAAGCTTTTGTTTGTTTGCGGTGACTCGTTTCAGCTACATTGGTTTAGTTTCCTAATTATAGTCTTAAGCTTTGAATTAGGGTTCATTAAGGTCGGAGGGAATCTGCTAATTGGAACTGAAATGCTAGCTGAAGGAAATGCTGAATTGCACCTTATTTATTGATTTATTTGGTGTTTAACTGAAGCATAACACTTAATGATTATAATGGAAATGGAAATTGGGAAAGGAATGGACCTGAATTAGGCACAAATACTTTAATTAAGCTGAAGTATGTATTTTGTTGTTAATGTTTCAGGAGACATCAATAGAATTGGTGGTCATTGGTGAGGATGGGATTGTACAATCAGTGTGTGATCAACCAGTTTTTGGCATTATCAAAGATCTTGCAATATTGCCATGGAATGCCAAATTCCAAATGCGGGATCCGCAGGTATTAATCGCTTCATCTGTAGTGAGCTCAAGCTGATTGTGGTCTTTTATTGTTTTTCCCCTCCTTTTCCTGGGTTTCCTTTTGGCCAAAGTAGAACCTTAGTTGGTGCTTGTTTTCTTCTTGGTCTGTAGATGTGGGGTAAAGATCTTTTGATTGCTTTATCCGATTCTGGGAAGCTTTCATTCCTCACATTTTGCAATGAAATGCACAGGTGAACCCTCTCTTTATCTCTACTAAATTTCCTTGTATGTCTATTATTGATAATTGAGATTCCAGTTTGGTTCATTAATGCAATTTTATGCATCATTGTAGATTTTTCCCTGTAACACATGTTCATCTATCTAGTCCTGGAAACACAAGGGATCTCCCTGGAAGATTGCTAGCAGTTGATTCTAGGTGAATTTTCTACTTATCTGGAATCTGGATAATATTGTGCTTTCAAAATATAATGCACCATGTTAAAATGGACAAATGTGAAGTGTGTAAACTATTGTGAGTATTTCCAATTCTCATGTTTGTCTTTTTTCAGTGGTTGTTTTGTTGCTGCCAGTGCATATGAAGATCGGTTGGCTCTATTTTCTGTGTCAGGGATTGGCAATGATATTGTTGATGAGGTCTGGAACTGCTTTGCCATTATGTATTTTAGATAGGCTTCATATTGGGGTGTGTTGGTAAAAGGTTGTGTGTCTTTTGATTTATGGGTTATACGATAGAAACATGTAGGGCAAGTTGGAGGGATTTGTTATCCTGGTCTCTTCTTTACACATTCTCTCTCTCTCTCTCTCTCTCTCTCTCATTTTCGAATGCTCTCATACTTGAAGCAATATATATTACTATAATTTTATGATTTTCCTAGTTAGCTTATTCTTGATAAATTATTGTTTTATTTGGAGAAATGTACTCACATGGTCTCATTTGCTCAACTCCAGAGGATAATGTATCCTACTGAAAGTGAAGGGACTGCAAGTATTTCTACAAGTAATCACAGAAGCACTTTAAGTGGTACTATTTGGAGCATGTGCTTTATTTCACAAGATTCCAAGCAATCAAACAAGGAGCATAATCCTATACTAGCTGTTGTTCTAAATAGGTATGATTGTTTGCAAGTCTTATTATAAAAATGATTATTTTTGAAATCAGCTTGTCTTTCTTTTGGCTTTGTTTGTAATGATTAGCTACTTAGTACATTTTTTTGGCCTGGCAGGAGGGGAAAACCTCAAAATGATTTGATACTGTTGGAATGGAATATTAAAGCACGTACAATCTCTGTCATTTCTCAGTTTGTTGAAGCTGAAGCTGGGTTTCTAGCACTTAACATTGTTGAAGTTCCTAACTCTCATGGACTTGCATTTCTATTCAGAGAAGGTGATGCTCTTTTGATGGATTTAAGAGACGCTTGCAACCCATGTTGCGTCTATAGGACTAACTTAAACTTTTTACCCAATGCCATGGAGGAGCAGACTTATATTGAGGACTCTTGTAAATTACAAGATGTTGACGATGAACGCTTTAATGTTGCTGCCTGTGCTTTGTTGGAGCTGAGTGATTATGATCCTATGTGCATAGACAATGACAGTGCCAGTACTAATCCAAGTTTCAAGTATGTATGCTCATGGAGTTGGGAACCTGAAAATAATAAAGATCCCAGGATGATCTTGTCTGTAAATACTGGAGAATTTTTTATGATTGAAATTCTTTTTGAATCTGATGGCCTTAAAGTTAGTATCTCTGAGTGTCTTTATAAAGGTATGCCTTGTAAAGCACTTTTGTGGGTTAAAGGTGGATATATAGCTGCCTTTATAGAAATGGGAGATGGCATGGTTCTGAAATTGGAAGATGGAAGGCTATGCTATACAAACCCTATTCAAAATATTACACCAATACTGGACATGGCAGTTGTGGATTATCATGATGAGAAACATGATCAAGTGTTTGCCTGCAGTGGTGAGGCACCTGAGGGGTCGTTAAGGATAATTCGGAGTGGTATCAGTGTAGACAAGCTAATTAGGACTGCTCCCATATATCAGGGGGTCTATGGCGCTTGGACTGTTCGAATGAAAATTACTGATTCATATCATTCTTTTCTAGTGCTATCATTTGTTGAGCAGACAAGAATATTGTCAGTTGGATTAAGTTTTACAGACGTGACTGATTCAGTTGGTTTCCAACCTAATGTATGTACCTTGGCATGTGGCCTTTTTAGTGATGGTCTGCTTGTCCAGATCCACAAATCTACTGTTAGGCTTTGTTTGCCTACCAAGGGTGCTCATGCTGAAGGTATATCCATGTCCTCTCCTATTTGCACATCTTGGTCTCCAGATAACATGACCATCAATTTGGGGGCAGTTGGGCACAATTTCATAGTTGTGTCCACCTCTAACCCATGCTTCTTGTTTATTCTAGGGGTAAGGTTGCTATCAGCTTATCATTATGAAATTTATGAAATGCATCATTTAGGACTGCAGAATGAATTGTCATGCATTTCCATCCCTAGACAAAAAACTGAGCAGAAACAACCAAATTCATCTTCTGCAAATAAAAGAAGTACTTCTTCCCTTGTTAGTGGAGTTGACATCAATAAAACCTTTGTTATTGGTACACACAAGCCATCTGTTGAAATTTTGTCTTGTGGTCCTGATGGAGTTACGGTGGTTGCTTGTGGGACAATTTCATTAACAAATACAATGGGGACTACCTTAAGTGGCTGTGTACCTGAAGCTGTGCAGCTTGTATTTGTTGATAAGTATTATGTTCTTGCTGGATTGAGGAATGGAATGCTTCTTCGCTTTGAGTGGCCAACAAGATCATCTTCAATACCATTGACTGTGGATAATGCTGATTTATGTTCCACAAATTTGGTGAATTCTGTGGCCAATGCTTTTGACAAGAGAAATGACCTGCCTTCCGTGCTTCAGTTGATTGCCATTCGTCGTATTGGTGTTACTCCAGTTTTCTTGGTGCCCTTGGATGACTCGCTTGATGCTGATATAATTGTTCTATGTGAGAGACCTTGGTTGTTGCATAGCGCAAGACACAGCCTTTCCTATACTTCTATTTCATTTCAGCCATCCACACATGTTACTCCTGTTTGCTCCATTGAGTTTCCTAAAGGAATACTATTTGTTGCAGAAAACAGTTTACATCTTGTAAGGAAATCATTCTCCAGTAGTGCTTGATTTTTGTATTTCTATATTACTTTATTCTTTGGTTTCTCTTTATTTATTGTTTACTGAAAGGCGTCTTTACATTAGAGATTTCAATGCACAGAGAAGTACTAAGATATAAGCATGTGTTATGATTACTGTGAAATAGTTTAATTTGTCTGAAGCTGGATTTAAGTTGCTGGCTAAAAATGCAAGCTAATAAAAAATGTTTTTCATGGTGTCTACTACTTGTTCTTGTTTGTTATTTCATTTACATGATTTAGGAAATAACTACTATCTTATCATTCCTTATTCATGGTGGGTTCTTTGTTTGTAAATTGCTATTTTTAACTTGTACTTAATTCATCATGTGATGCTTTAGGTGGAGATGGTGCACAGTAAGAGAATTAATGCACAGAAGTTTCATTTAGAAGGCACTCTACGCAAGATCCTGTATCACAATGAAAGCAGGATGTTGCTTGTGTTGAGGACTGGACTGAATTATGGTACATGCTCGTCTGACATATGTTTTGTGGATCCCACAAGTGGGTCAGTGCATTCATCTTTTAGACTCGAACCTGGAGAAACAGGAAAATCCATGGAATTAGTAAGGGTTGGAAGTGAGCAGGCTCTTGTAGTTGGAACTAGTCTGTCTTCTGGTCCGGCCATAATGCCCAGTGGGGAAGCTGAGAGGTATGCCATTTAGTTCTCCTCTTTTCTATTTTCCTTCTAAGTTGTATCAGTTGACAGTGTTTCTGCCTCGAACTATGAAATTGCTTGTGAACTGTCCTTCTTGAATTACATCTAGCTTTTATGGGTTGAACGAACCAAGCTGTCGGTGAGCTTTTTGCAAGTTTCTTTTCATGGTGGCATGGTGTGTACCCACCTCAACTTGCTTATAATGCGACTTACACAACTTTGGGTCTCACAAGTGTGCATAATGCAATATCTTTAGTAAAGTAAAATTTCAGAAATAAGCATTGCGTAGTAGTAACCAGTAACCACCATCAACTGCACATGCTTTTCCCAATGAATATGGGACCTAATATTTATAACCTAAAACTTTTCTTTTCCATTGTTGAAGTCTGGTATTATACATTTGCTTCGAGGTATCTATTCTTCTTAATATGCATTTTTGTTTCCTGATTGATCCAAACTGAAGGGCACTTCAATTTTTGCAACATTGTATGTGGCATGTCTGGCTTGTTTAACAAACTATCATCTATTAGAATTTTGTAAAATAACGATAAGGTGTACTCAAAGTTAAGAGTATCCCAAACTGCATTTAAACAATAACTATTGAATCTATAAAAACATGTAGGAAGCTGTTTGGCCTCTGTGATGTTAAACATCACAAGTCAACCGGTTTACTCATGCACCAACAATCATAATTTTGAGCTGATCTTTTGCCTAATGGGGTATTCTCTTCTGTATCCTTGTCTATGGTTAGCTATGATTATTTCGGAATACAGCCATCAAAACTCAATTCTGTCACCTCTTTAAATAGTATTGCATAGTCATTACTTTTTAACTAACTTTTTCTGCAATGAAGATATTCAAATGATCTGAATTCTCTCTAGCAATATATTGTTCTACTATGTATATGCTAGCAAGCATTTTCAGTGTATAGAATCCGACCTTAGCGGAATCGAGATAGTATGTTCATACCATTGTCAAATAATTATAATTTTTGGAAATGTATACATGTCAGATTGGTTACTGTATTTTTATTGTATGGCAGTGCTAGGGGTCGCCTTCTTGTTCTTTGCCTTGATCATGTGCAAAATTCAGATAGTGGTTCAATGACATTATGTTCAAAGGCAGGATCGTCATCTCTACGAACTTCACCATTTCATGAAATTGTTACATATGCTCCCGAACAGTTATCAGGCAGCAGTCTTGGCAGCAGCCCCGATGATAATAGTTCCGATGGGATCAAACTAGATGAAAATGAAGTATGGCAGTTCCGGTTTGCTTATGGCAATACATGGCAGGGAATGGTGCTTGCAATCTGTCCTTATCTTGATCGTTACTTCCTGGCATCAGCTGGCAATACTGTAATTCATGAAACTTGCCCGTTTTGTGCATTTATTCTGTCACTTCCACACTGCCACCCCATCCTTTCTCAAGATTTTCTTTTCATTCAGTTGTATCTATGTTCTTATATAGTCTACTCATTAAGATATTTTCTTGAATGCAGTTTTATGTTTGTGGTTTCCCAAATGACAATCCCCAAAGAGTGAGAAAGTTTGCGCAGGGAAGGACACGTTTCTTGGTAACATCATTGACTGTACATTTCACTAGAATCGCTGTTGGTGATTGTCGTGATGGTGTCCTTTTCTATTCCTACCACGAGGTGAGTGGTACTGTGGTCTCTATTGTGGACCCCCATCCTTCCCCCAACAACTTTCCCTTCTTTTTTTTCTTAAAAGAAAAAAAAAATAAAAGATAAATGGAAATAAGAACTCAATTTTGAGGTTTACTTTAAATTGGATCTTCTTGGTAGAAAGGCAGAGATATTAGAGAGCATTTTCTGCATTAATATTGTTTAGGTTTTCTGCTTTAGTTATGGATGCTTACACATTATTTTTGTATCCTATGTTTGGTATAGTAGGATAAAAATCCACTTATGTTGATATGTTTTGAGGAGGTTGGTAAAGTGATAAAGTAAGACTTTAATCATCCTTGAATTAAGATAGTAGGGCTCACAACTAATAAAAGTTACAAATTCAAAGGTGATTAAAGCTTTACTTTTCGACTTTACCAAACCTCCACATTTTAGATGATCTTTTTCCCTCTTCATTAGCAGAACTGTTTCACTTATAAATTCTAATTTAGGATACAAAAAAATTGGAGCAACTTTACTCTGACCCATCGCTGAGGTTAGTTGCTGATTGCATTCTTATGGATGCTGAAACGGCTGTCGTTTCGGATCGTAAAGGAAGCATTGCTGTTTTATGTTCAGATCATTTGGAAGGTTAGCCTTCTGTTAAATCAGCTTCTCCTTAACGATTTTCTAATCTAGGGTTTACCATTGTATTTGCCATCTTATCTTCTCAGTGTCCAAGAACTATTTCCAGTGTGTTTGGAAAGTTTTTTAATGTGAGAAAAGAATTCTATTTCATTAAGAAAAGAATTTATTTCTATTTGAAACTTAATTCCATGATTTGGAATGACTTTGATATATTAGTAAAATGGAATTCAATTCTTTGGTTTGGAATGTCTTATAAATGAGTTGAATTCTCTTCTTTACAATTTTACCCTTGCATTGAACATTAACTTATAAATAGGGATAATTTTTTACATTTCAAATGTTAACTATGATTGTTGTGAGAATTGATTTGGAAATCAGACCACTTTTGATAAACATGAGAATTGGAATTCCCAAATGAATTAAAATCATTCTTTTTTTTTTTCCAAAGCATGAGAAAGAATTCCATTCTTGAGTGATTCTAATTCTAGCTAGAAACTAAAATATACATGAGTGTACATTTGGTTGTGTTAGAACCCAACAGAAGAACATCAAATCAATTTCATCAAGATATGCCTGTCTATATTATAAAGTGTGATATTCTTAGTTACTTGTGAATTATTCAATTTGATTTGCAAATATCGAGAAAGACCTTGTTTACCAAATATGGAGGCTTTGCTAATTATCCTTTTCTTTCAACTTGATTATCACCAACCTTTTTAATTCAAGGTTATGAAAAGTGGACTAGTCATTGAACCAGTGAATTTTGAGGTTCAAAAGTTTGACAGGAGTTCAACTGGATATAATAAAATAAAAATAATTTTTTGAATTTTTTAATCAATTTTTTGAACCAGTTAACCATAAAGGCCACCATTATTTCAACTGTTTCACTGGTTTTCTTGCAGCCTGTTTTTAGGCTACAGCCTGCCTGGTCAGATTCTCAGAACAGTTCCTTTTATAATGCGGCTGGATTGTGCATTCATGTGGCATATTTTTCATATTACAATGGTGTTTAACATTTTTACCATAGCCTATATTCATGTTATTAGCATGCATCAAGCTATTTGCTTATTGATTTTTTTTTCCCTCCTGAAACAATATTCTAATTTATAACCATATTTTGCTACTGTTTTTTGTCTCAGATAATGCAAGTCCAGAATGCAATCTGTCACTAAATTGTGCTTATTTCATGGGTGAAATAGCCATGAGCATTCAGAAGGTAGATCCTTTAAATGCTATCAGCTTCTGTTGAAATTTGATTCAAAAGCAGAATTGTAGAATGCAGATCTACTATGGCGTAATAAATATATGATAAAACATGTTGAATTAGTGAAGCTCCGTTCTGTAACTTATTGTTGTTGATGTAATGTTTCTAGCACTTGTTTTATTAAGTTTTGTTTTGAAATTTATTTTATAATGCAGGGTTCATATTCATACCGTCTTCCAGCTGACGATGCTCTGCAAGGAGCCAATTGGCCCAAGACAAACATTGATTCACTACAAAATACAATTATTGCTAGTACTCTGTTAGGAAGCATCATGATCTTCATCCCTTTATCAAGGTAATCATTAATTATGGCAGCACCCCTAAATAATTTTCAAGGGTTCCCAAATTGATTTAGTGGATCAAGTTATGCAGCCCAAGACGTTCCATTCAAATTGGTATCTAGTTGACTCACATCAAAAAGTTGTGTTGGATAAAATGGGACAGTTGTTGTTACTTAAAATATATATACAGGAGTTTTATAAGGTTTTTTACTATAAGATCATATGACAAGGAGTTTACAAAATCAATTAGTTGTACAGGAGTTCTATAAGATTTTTTGTTTTGGAAACATTTTTTGTATATATATTTTTGTAGATATATGTGCTACTGTTTCGAGAGGACATTTTTTTTTCATAAGTTGTATAGGAGGTGGCATGTTTCGAATGTGAATACTCCTGAAAATGTGGCTCAAATTGAAGATAAACAAATTTAGAAAAGTTCAAAAAAAGAATGTAGCTTTTTGGAAGGTTAGGACCGGGATAAAGGCATAAAGGTGATTGAGGTATGGTAAAGAGGTTAGGTAAGAACTCTGCATTTGGGAAGTGTTGGTTTGTGGATTGACTGGTTTCTGCGGCTCTATTCTAACCTTTTTTCCTCCTTTCTTTTCAATCTGAATTTTGTGTATATTTAGTCTTCATGATAATTGCATATTTCTTTAAGTAAGCTACTACTATTATTTGTTGATGTCACGGCCCCTTGATGGCAATTTGTAAGATCTGCCAATAAAGGCTTTCCAATATGTGGTGGATTACAACCTGAAAAAGATGAATTTTATCTTCTGTATAGGGAAGAATATGAGCTCTTAGAAGCAGTGCAAACAAGACTTGCTGTACATCATTTGACTGCACCTATTCTTGGGAACGATCATAATGAGTTTCGCAGCCGTGAAAATCCAGTAAGAACCAGAAATTGAATTTAGTTAAAGCTGGCATGCTTTCAATTATTGTATGTGATACATTAAGAATATAGAATGAGTTTTGCTCCTCTATCTTCATTTTGTTAGGCCGGAACACCCAAAATACTTGATGGTGATATGTTGACTCAGTTTCTGGAGTTGACAAGCATGCAACAACAGATCATTTTATCATCCGACCCACCGGAAATGGTAAAATCAAGTTTGAAGTCACTCCTACCTCCACATGTTCCTATTAATCAGGTTGTTCAACTTCTTGAACGAGTTCATTATGCGCTGAACTAAACATAAATACACCTTTCTAGCCCGGTCCTCTTTTCCCCTAACAACGGTAAATGAAAAGCGGGACAATCCATATCTAGTCATAATCATTGTTGGCCGTAAATTGTTACTTCCCTTGCAATGTGGTGTTGGATATGGTGTTTGATATGGAACATGACATGAGACAGTACCAACATGTGAAGAGGAGCTATTAACTCGTGGCTGCAAGATCCCACAATTAGCGGTGTAGTATTAACAATCAATCACAGGGTAAGCTTGGTCACAGAATCACGGCCTCCATCTAATGCTGTTGTTGAGTTTGGGTCGAAGCTGCTCAGGCATGACAGTTGGGCCAAGATTTCAGTCTTCTTAAATGGTTAGTCTCTTGTATCTGTTGTAGTTTCAGAAACTTATACAGTAGAAAAAGGACACGACACAATAAAATTGTACAATAGCGAGATTAGTATGTCCAGCATTTTTTTTTTCTCTTGGGAAAGAAGGGTGGTGGTGGCAGCGGCGACAGTGTTTGCCGGGTGGGGGTCGTCTTAAATTACAATATTGTACATTAATAATTTAGAAAGAAAAGAGTTCATTTTCGTGTGAATTTTTGGCTCCTTACATATTCTCTCAAGTGAAGTATCATTTGTTCTCACTTGGGTAAAATGATTGCTCTATTCAGCAGAACATTGATGTTTATAGACTTGATTAAGAGGAACAACAACAACAACAACAACAAAGCCTTGTCCCACTAAGTGGGGTCGGCTACATGAATCAAACGACGCCATTGTGCTCTGTCATGTATCATGTCTACAGTGAGACCGTTTATATGTAGATCTCGTTTGACCACCTCATGGATGGTCTTCTTAGGTCTTCCTCTGCCTTTCGCCCTTTGTCCATCTTCCATCTCATCCACCCTCCTGACTGGATGTTCTATCGGTCTTCTTCTGACATGTCCAAACCACCTGAGACGCGATTCAACCATCTTTTCCACAATGGGTGCTACTCCAACTCTCTCCCTTATATCTTCATTCCTTATTTTATCCAATCGCGTATGACCACTCATCCATCTCAACATCTTCATCTCTGCCACACTCAGCTTATGTTCGTGCTCCCCTTTAGCCGCCCAACACTCCGTACCATACAGCATAGCCGGTCTTATAGCGGTGCGATAGAATTTACCTTTAAGTTTTAAAGGCACTTTTTTGTCGCATATAAAACCAGATGCACTCCGCCATTTTGACCAACCTGCTTGGATCCTATGATTTACATCATGTTCAATCTCTCCATTATCCTGTATGATGCACCCAAGATACTTAAAACTTTTAACTTTTCGTAGGGTGTTCTCTCCAATTTTCACCTCTATATTGGAGTTTTCCCTTCTCAGACTGAACTTACATTCCATATATTCCGTCATGCAACAGCATATGTGCAAACCATACACTTCTAAAGCTTCTCTCCATAACTCCAACTTCTTATTTAGATCTTCCCATGACTCTCCCATAAGGACGATATCATCGG
>NC_029777.3:9272355-9300770 GCF_000817695.3 Arachis duranensis | reverse complement strand
CCATAACTTCATGGTATGACTCATAAGCTTGATCTCTCTATAGTTTCCGCAACTTTGTATATCCCCCTTATTCTTGTAGATAGGTACCAAGGTGCTCTTTCTCCACTCATCAGGCATCTTCTTTGACCTTAAAATCTCATTAAAAAGCTTGGTTAACCAGTTGATGCCTTTTCCTCCAAGACCCTTCCAAACCTCAATCGGGATATTATCAGGTCCTACTGCCCTGCCATTTTTCATCTGCTTTAGAGCCTCTTTTACCTCGAAGTCTCGAATCCTTCGATAGTAGTCAAAGTTTTGATCTTCTTCCCTTGTGCATAATCGACCAAGGCTCGGAAGAGTCTTCTGTCCCTCATTAAATAACTCGTAGAAGTAGCTCTTCCACCTTTCATTAATCTTCTCCTCTTGAGCCAACACCTCTCCATCCTTATCCTTTATGCACTTAACCTGATCCAAATCTCTCGTTCTTCTTTCCCGGCTCTTTGCAATTCTATATATACCTTTTTCTCCTTCTTTCGTGCCTAAAGACTGGTAGAGGAACATCCTTAGAAAATTTTCTGCATAATTCTACGAGTAAATTATTATTTCTATCCATGAAAGATGAAAACGCTGATATTTCTACCCATAGAAGATGGAAATTGAAGTTATACTCATGAATGATGGCTTCTATGTGTCGAAACAACCTCATCGTTAGTTTGGCGTTGACACCATTACTAACTCTTCCTATGTGGCATGTTTATGGCATTATGTGGTTTTGGGGGATTATCATGCGTGGCATTGTGAGCTGTGTAACCATTATAAAAAATTCTAAACCCAAAATTTTTAAAATTTTAAAATTTTTACAGAAATTCTGTTAGTCTACGAATATATGTGAAGATTTTTTAAAGCTATGGTTGGTATTTGGGGTGAATTTCTGGGAAAATCTCAAAATTTAGAAAATTTTTGGGTTTAGAGTTTTTTAAAACGGTTACACAGCTCACAATGCCACACATGATGACCTCTTAAGTCACATAATGCCTAACATGCCCTATAGAAAGGGTTATTAACAAAGTCAACACTAGACTAATGATGGGTAGTTTCGACACAAGGAGACCATTTATGGGTATAATTTCAATTTTCGTCTTCTATAAATAAAAATGTCAGTGTATTTATCTTTTATGAATAAAAATAGTAGTTTACTCTAATTCTACCCAATACTTACAATTTTGTAAGTTTTATCCTGCCAGATTTTATAGAAGGTTTATGAATCTGATGTCTTGTGCTCTACTTTGATTAATGCAAAAATTATGTGGAGAAACTTTTGAATAACAATTCCAAACTTAATTAGGTGGTTCTACCATTTTGAACACTTGTTACTTAGTTTTCAGCATGTGTAGCTGTTTACCTCGGCCATGTCATAAAGCGGGGGCTTAAAGATTGGCAGTGCATCGATCTCTCATCATTGGTAGGGGTGGCAACGGGGCGGGTAGGGGCGGGTTTTTGCTCTACCCGACCCCGCCCCGCCCTAATAACCCGCATAAAATCTGCCCTGCTTCTACATGCGGGTAGTAAAAGGTTGAACCCTAACCCACCCTGTGAGTACCCGTTCCGTCCCTATAATTATTAAAATCTAAGAAATAAAATAAAATTTCAAAATTTATATAACATCATCACATCATAATATAAATTAAAGTAAAAATTTAAATATGATACAATATTATTAATCATTTTATTAATTTTTTTAATTTATTACACATATTATATATTAAAATTATTTATATGCCGGGCGGGTATCATCTAAACCCGTCATTGGTCAGCGTCTCATAGTCATAGATCCAACACCACTGTGATTGTTTTGCTCGACATTTTTTGTATGCTTCTGGTTCCACTTAGATTTCGTTTACTTCACTTGATCTCTCCATTCACCGAGGTTATGCAAGAAGGTACAAGGAAAAAAAAAAGAACAATTTATATAAAAAGGAAAATCTTAGGGACAGCATTTTTAATAGGAAAAAAAAAAGAAGGAAAATTGCTAACGTTAACTCAGATATAAGATAATACAATATATATTAATTTCTTAACATTTGTGATATAAAAATTCAACAAAATTTTCAGTATATTTGCAATGCATTTATTGAATAATTTTAGAAATATAGTTGTGTCGAAATTAAACTAGAATAAATTTATAAAAATAATAAGGGTCATTTTTAGATAAGTTCATAAGTAATTTCTTTAATTTATGAAAAGTTACAGTATTAATGTTTAGTATAATTTTTTAAACTAATTTGTGACTTTTTAAAAGGTCATTTAAAGTGTTTATAGAAAAGTTAAAAAAAATGTCTTCTCCTATAATAAAAGATTTTTTATCAATTTCTTTTTAAAATAAGTATTTTTATGATTAAAATGTTAAATACGAAATAATTTATTTATAAGTTATTTTTAATTTAAGTTCTTATGTTTTAAGTTTTTTTTTCTAAAAGAGTTTACTTGAGTTGTATATCCAAATTGAGACTAAATATAAAATAATGATCAACCAACATAAATTTTGAATCATTTTAAATTTTAAATATATAATTCTTTGTTTTCTTATACCAAAGATAGGGAGACTCGGATATGTAACCTCCTAAATAAGTATGAAAAGATTATGGTATTTGAGTTATAACTCATTAGTTTAAATATATATAATTCTTTTAATGTGCAAATTGTGTATTGATTAATTATTGGTTGATTTTTATTGTTGTTCATCGAATTATTCCTTTCTCTGATTTGAGGAAAGGTAACCTTTTTTTTTTTTTTCAGAAAACAACGAGCATTGAATTCGGATGTTCTTGCCAACTGATAGCAATAAATATAAAAAGCTCACAATATCTATCAATATTGAATTCAAGGGCCGGCAAGTTTGTTGATTGCAATAATGCTACTTTTATTGGGGCTGCTATTCATATCATCTCGTGAATTGACCTAAGGAAAAAACAATATCAGACATCTTACCTTGTGTGATTATGAGATCATATTCCAAATGCATTGTAATTGTTATGGAATTAAAATATCAAACTAACCAATTTGAATTAGTTTAATAGTTAGCTTACTAGTCTGATTAAACAAGTGTTGAATTGCTGCATATATATATATAAGGCAAGATTCAAAATCCTAACCCTTATTTTAGCATACTAGTGAACTAACCATTAGATTAACCCAAATTGATTAGTGACTGCTGCATAGTATTTACTAGTTTACTAATACTTGGTAAACACTATGATTAATTATTAATTTATCTTGCTGGAATAAAAAAATAGTGATTCTATTAATTAAAAAATGTTAAAAAGCTAATATTTTTTTATTAAATATTAGGTAATACTTTAAATTAATACTTTATTTTTATAATATTAAAATTTATAGTTTAAAATTTAAGTATAAAAATATTTTTATTTATTAAGTATTAACAAAAATAATAAATTTTAGTCACTTAGCATTGCACTATTAATTATATATGTGAATGTGAAGTAAGCCACATAGTCATGCTCATGGTGACCCATTTCTGCAGGCACTTAGGGAGTTATTTGTCAGCATTTTGTTTTATTCTGAATGAAACAAGTTTAAATATTGAAGCAGCTACCTGGCTTAATTAACACACACTCACTATACTCATAATCCCGGAGTACAGTGATATGATAATTTATTTATTTGTGTGTATTCATTTGCGAATTTTTCTTTATTTACTATTATATAAGATGAAGTGTGTGTTTTTTCTTATTTAAAGTTAAACTCATATTTTATCTTATAGTAATAAAAAATAAAATGATAAGTATTTAAATAGACAGATGAACATATCTAATGAGTTACATCATCTCGAAAAAAATATAATATTTGATTTTTAATAGAAAATAAATTCTCTTACTCTACAGTAATATATTGCATTATATATATACTTATTATCAGTCCATAAAAAAATAGAAAAGAATAATGTTCATACGACCAATTCTGTTAAATTTAAACGTTAAAAAATAACTAATTATTATCATTAGTAAAATTATTTTTTGCAGGCCATGTGAATATATATATTTAATACCTTGGGTTGTTGTTATGTACTTATGTGTAGCAGCTTGCATAGACTTTGTAAAAGGTTGTTTGAAGATGACAAAATCAACAAATTCATATATTGCAAGCTGAAAATTCAGGTGTAGTTGACTTTACATGAAGTTAATAGTTGAATGTCGTTAGATGAAAATTTAATCAAATCAGTCAAATTATTTAACAATTTTCTGTTATTAATTTCACTTAAAGTCGACTGTACCTGAGTTTTCATCTATATACAATTATATTAGGTTAAAAGTGGTTTATAAATTATAAGTTAAAGATTAAAAAGTTTAGTTAGAACTATATATATATATATGTCATGTTGACATGAGTGCAAGTGGTGCACATACATATATAATATGGTTAAGTACCTTTCACTATCTGCTTTCATACACATTTCTAATAATAAATTTCTTGCTTCATTTTTTTTCTTCTAGTTTTCTTGGAATATATATAGAAGCCTTGAATCTCTCTGGAAATTAGGGCAAGCTAGTTACTAGACTAATTAATTAGCTAATTGGGTAAACAAAAATGAGAACAAGTTGTGATTTTGGAGGAGGTGGCATAGTTAATGTCCTTAATGCTAACATGTATGGAAATGGATCACAAACATTGGTTCTTGCTCATGGATATGGAACAGATCAAACAGTGTGGCATTTCCTCATTCCTTACCTTGCATTATACTTCAAAGTCTTGGTTTTTGACTTGGCTTTCTCACCAAATGTGAGGCCTCAAGTTTATAATGAAAGCAAGTATGGTTCAAGTTATGATGGATATGCTGCTGACTTGGTGTGCCTTCTTGATGAACTCAATTTGAATGAGACTATATATTTGGGTCACTCCATGTCTGCCATGATTGGATGCTTGGCTGCAACAAAGAGACCAGAACTCTTTAAGCATCTAATCTTACTCAGTGGTTCTCCAAGGTGATATATGTTAGGTTTAATTCTCTTTTGATTAATTTGTTCAATATTTATTGCATAAACATGCATATATCTATTATTTCTTATTTAATTTGGTCCATCCACAATTCTCCATGCATATATAGCAGTTCAATATTTATTATTCTCAGTTGATGACTACCAATCATAAATATTGCTGGCCTCTAGCATTGCTCTTTCTACTCTATAGCTAATTGAAACACAAACCGTTCACATTTAAGTCACGCTAACAACTATACCATCAGAGGTCAAAAACAATATTTCGAATCTTCTTTCTTGGGTTAACATAGCAGAAGGAGTAATTCTCATCGTATTCTACCTATTAACATCTTCACATGAAGAATTTTTATCTTTCATATATTTAATTTATTATTTGAAGATTAGATAATTATTGACATACTAGTATATCAATAAAGTACACTGGCATGTGTGAAAATCTTCATATAACTTAATATAATTTTACCAAATAAATTAAAACTAAAGAAATAGTATCCTAAACTTTAGCTATTAGGTAGTAGTTAGTAGATACAGTTAATATATTTGGAATTTTACAAAGTAATAAATTTATTCTTCATTTAATTAGAGAAACATCAAGAATGATAGATTACCAAAACAATAAGGTTATTTGAATATATTTTTGCGGTAAACACTTTTAAATATCTATATGCATCTTATTTTTTATTATTATATATAACAAAGTTTTGACAACAAAAATAAAAATATAATATTTTAAGAAAAAATTTAAATGAATACTTTTTTTATTTTATCTTACATTTAAACTAATATAAACCAACTTTTTTTTTCATTTTTATATTAAAAGTATTAGGGTAATTAAGTTTGGATTGACTTTTAAAAAAAATTAATTTTTTTATCTTTTAAAAAAAATAAATAAAAACTATTTTAAATTTCAATAAAATTTTAAAAAAATAAATATTAGACTCATAAAACAAACTAACTAAACCTACTAATTGTTTATAGGTACCTGAATGGAGAAGGATACAAAGGAGGGTTTGAGAGATCAGTTTTGGACACAATCTTCAAATCAATAAAGCAAGATTTCCCAAGTTGGGTACACACCTTTGCTCCAACCGCTATTGGTGTAAAGAACCATCCATCTGCTGTTGCTGAGTTTGAAGACAGCCTTCTAAGAATGAAACCAGAAGTGGCACTTAGTGTTGCCAAAACTGTGTTCTTAAGTGACCAAAGATGGGTTCTGCCACATGTTTTTGTTCCTTGCACCATAATCCAATCCAAAAAAGACCCTGTTGTTCCAAAACATGTTGCATTTTACATGAAGAGAAACCTTAGTAATAATGGTGCTAATAATAGTGCCAACAAGGTCAAGATTCTCAAAACTCAAGGTCATTTTCCTCAGCTCACTGCTTACCCTTTGTTGTTGAAAGTTCTCAAGGATGAATTCTTTGCTTGAAATTAGAGCATGACTATTATCAGATTATTATTCACATGATAATATATTTACATGAGACGATAAATGAGAATTGTTAGATAATTTAATTAAACGATTGTTAATATATATAATATGTGTGAATGTGTCAATATTTAAATTATCATCTTCAGATGAATAGCTGCTTTATGTTCATACTCTAGAATCTGAATTTATATCTATGTATCACATATTTATTATTAGACAAAATTTGAGTAGTGGTCTAAATATTGGTGGTGTTGATGAAATATATGTGACATCCCTTAGATGGAGAATAGTAGTATCTCTCTAATGATCCATTTTTATTGTAACTTATTGTGGGAGAAAATTCTTGATAGATCAATAGCATTTAAATATGTACAAACAATCATTGGTTAGATAGACTAAGTCACAGTCAAATTGGTTAACTTACCGGCCAATTTATTTAAATAAGTGTTGAATGTCCAAATTCTATCTTGTAGATACAATAATAATTGACTATCAATAATACTTAAATAGAGATCTGATCCACAGTAAATTAATTTTTAATCTACCAAAAATGGGAGATAATTACTAATTAGCAAAAAAAAGACAGAACAAGTCACAATTGTTGGCTCAACTCCATATGAAAGAACAGAAAGATGCAAGTCATAAGTTTGCTTTTGGTAATTGTATATGTATACTTAGTTGTCTCCTTTAAAGTAAGACAATAAAAAACTATTCATTTTAGGTTATTTTATAAGATCATATATATGAAAGTTGTTCAACATGGATTAATTTCATAATTTTTATTTTATAAATCTCCTTATCTTAAAAGAATTAAATTCTACAAGATTAATAGTTTTTCTAATCTAGTGTTAAAGCTTTTTCACATCCAAATGAGAACTGAACAATCAACACTTAATCAAGAAAAGATAAAATCCCTTTGAGTTTAACCACAGAATGTTCAATTATCTTATTTTCTTATCTCAACAATTTTTTTTTATTTTTCATTTTTTTTTGTCGAGAATTCATTAATCATACATACTATCATAGACTTGTATTTGTATAGGAATAGCACCTTCACCCCAATGCGCACAATAGACTGTATTTTTGGGTCACGATGAGCGCAATAGAATTTAGTGTTTTTCTTTTTCGGTACTTCTCCAAAGTCTAAATTGATTAGAAAAATTGAAAGCACAATGTTTTTGGGCCGTTTACCATAACCCAAAGACTAATGGGCTACATCTATTTTTAGCTTTTCTACAAAGAAGTTTGAAATCAGACACAAAAACTTATTGGGCCTACCCATCACTATCAAAAATTCACACACAAAAAAAGCACCAGAAAATTGAAACTCCATGACCAAAAAGTGTGGGACTACTTTTAATTATAGTTAAAATTCCTAACCAAATTGGGTTGGTCTAGTGGTTAGCTCACTAGTCTGCTTAAGTAAGTGTCGGGAGTTCGAATCCCGCCTTGTGTATGCAGCAACCCATTGACCAGCGACAAACCCTTAAATAGAGCTCAGTACCGTAGCAGATTAGTCCTTGACCTGCCGAGTTGGGAGATACCGTGGGAAACAAAAAAAAAAAATTCCTAAGCACTATAATTCGATGCCCAAAGAAAACAAAAAAACATTACTATAATTCACCTATTGTTATTTGAGGAGTTTGTAATTGGAAAGTGAATCTATCTTCTCCCATATTTCTTAATGGGATAATAATTTTGTTTTTGAATTCATGTAGTAATTAGTAAATCAAAGTAACTAAAACAACTGTGTGTATAATCATTGCACTTACAATTTTAAACAAATAAAGTAGCAATTTTTATCTCAATAAAAAATTACGTGGCCCAGCGTGATTGGAAGGAATGAAGTCTTTCCCTCGTTATAACCGCAAGCAAATTCAAAAAAATCCAAATAATAATAATAATAATAATAATAAATAATGAATTATTGGACACCGTGCAATTCAAGCGCTATAGAAAGCACTTTCTTGCAACTTCACGCGCCCTCTTTCTTTTTCTCTCTCCATTTTTGGAGGTTGCTCTCGTTCATTCTCGACACTACCTCACTCTGACACCCTTCACGGCGAAAATCGCCACCGCTGAATCAATCTTTCTCCGCCTAGGGTTAGGGTTTCCCCTAATCCCCCGACGCACAAGCACCTTTCGCCGTCGCGCTTCCGATTCTGCAGAGAGAGGACCACCACGATGGGCGCAAATTCGTTGCCATCTGACTCCACTCATGATCTCGACGAGCAGATCTCGCAGCTCATGCAGTGCAAGCCACTTTCTGAGCAACAGGTTTGATTCGATTTGGCCTCAATGCTCAGGATCTGCTTCCTTCCCGAACAAAATCGTTCTCGCATGTATACGCAATAATTAACCTTGATTTTTCTGTTTAGTAATTAGTTTTTGGCTCTTTCTCGCTGCGAATTAGGAATGTATTTGTTGTCGATGAAAATCCATGAGTGAAACTATGCTTAATTTCGGGAAATGAGAGTGAGATGATGATATTGATTTGCTGTGATCTGTTGTAGATCAAATAGGAATTGATAAAGTAGTTTTTGGTTCACGAGAAGCGATTTTTTCAGCTGCGAAATTGGCTTCAAGATTTGTGCGGAGATTTATGTTACTGTGTTACGAATTTGGAAGCTTCGCATAAGAAGGCGCAGGTTCTCTGTTTTTGACACTGCGTTTTAGATTCTTGGAACTATTGCTGGTTCTTAAGATACTTGAGAAAGCGAGGTAATTTAGTGAATAAAATCAGGTGGTGAGAATTATAAAAAAATCTGGCTCTGTTTGCGTCATGTTGGATACTTGGATCAGGCGTTGGCTCACTGTGGGCTGTGTTTAATACATTATGTGGGGTGCCGCCATCTCTGATCTGTTGCTTTTTGTATTTGACAATTTTCCTTGTTTTCCTTGCAACATTCTGAAAAGTATTGAGATTAGAGATGGCAAAAATGTTTGGGTTTCATTGATAAATGTTATTTATTCTCCATATAAAGAGTATCCTTTCGTATTGATTGGCTTTGTGTTGTTTATTTTAAGCAATATGTTTTTTATGTTCTTTATTCGGGAGTATTTTCAAATATCATTTACTTCTCTTATCATCGGTTTATTTTGCAAAATAATTTTTTTTCCTTCTATGTGTGTAGGTTAGAGTTTTATGTGAGAAGGCTAAGGAGATTTTAATGGATGAAAGTAATGTGCAGGTGCAACTCTCGTTACTTTAACCATTTCAGACTTTCAGTTATATATTATCCCCTTGTTTGGGTTCATTAGTCTGATATAATTACTTTCTATACTTGATTTTCTTTCTATATAGCTTTTTGCCAACACTAACCATATCACTTTAGTTCAGTGAGACTTCTAATTTTGTTCTTATTTAGAGAGATAAATCATTAATTTTATCTGGTGTCTCTCCTCTACCACAGCCTGTGAAAAGCCCCGTGACAATTTGTGGTGATATTCATGGGCAGTTTCATGATCTTGCTGAACTATTTCGGATTGGAGGGAAGGTACCACTTTCTGACTATGACCTTCTTTTTGTATCCAGTCTTATGTTCCAGCTGGGGAATAAATATTTTTACTAAATAGTTGAGACCTGACAAAGAATATGATTTTAAAGATTAAGTGCATCATAGGTATTTTGGAGTATATTGCAAAAAATGCAGGAATCACTCATTCCCTTCACTGGAAACCTAATATCCCTAGCATTTTAATTTTGCAAAATGATATTCATATTCATGTTCATGATAACGATACATCTTTCTGTCAGTTTCTGTTAATATTCTTAGCACATTATTATCTGGATGTGGAATCTAAATACACCCCTTATGTTTACAGTGTCCAGATACTAATTACTTGTTTATGGGTGATTACGTGGACCGAGGATATTATTCAGTTGAGACTGTAACGGTAAGCTCAATCGAGATAAAAAATTTGATCTTCACCTTTTGGTAGTTATTTTGTTGAATCCCCCTCATCTCTCTCCCCCTCTGCCAACCTTTATAAGGTACCTTTATAAGGTGCATATATGATATTCATAAATTAGGTTGAGTTTATGATATTCAAATGACCCTAAACTCTAGATGAGCTAATAAGTTATTCTTTGCAGCTGCTTGTGGCACTGAAAGTGCGGTATCCTCAACGAATAACCATTCTTAGAGGAAACCATGAAAGCCGTCAGGTATGCATTTTCACTCTTAATTGATCAAAACTATAATTTGACTATGTTTGCTGAGGTCATTTATGGAATTTATGTTTGAACTTGTATAGTACTCATATTCTTGAGTGGCACAAAAACTAGCTAGGCAGTAGGCTCAGAAGCTTTTGTTTATTATAGTTGTTATTGCTTGACAAGTAAGCACTTTTGGCATTTGATTCAAAGACTTGCTTTGGTGTATGTTTCTTGTTGAGCTAATTGTTCATCTCTGTTGTTGATTTTATGCAGATCACACAAGTATATGGATTTTACGATGAGTGCCTAAGAAAGTGAGTTTACAACATCATCATTAAGAGATCCAATTGGGCAAAACTGTAGGAGTTTCTGTTTTGACAAAGATTTGTATGCATATTTTGCTGTAAATTGTTTCAACTGAAGTTCACAAGCAATTGGATCTACATTCAGATCCAGTTTGTCTTGTGCTCAATTGATCTGTTGATCGTGGATGTCACTGTGTTGTTTTGGTTTCATGCACTGAAACAATCACATTTCTTGTTTATTCATTATCTATTTTGCAGGTATGGTAGTGCTAATGTCTGGAAGATCTTTACAGACCTTTTTGATTTTTTTCCTCTGACCGCATTGGTTAGTACTTTCTTTTTGCCTTGTATTTATGACTTTATTCTATGATATGTTTGTACATGTAACTTGTGACTTATTCTATCCGTGTATAACAATGCAAGATCGCCAATAATTAGCTTTTTTTTTTTAAAGTTAGCTTTTGTTTAAAGAGATTCAAATAATTCCTTTGTATATATCTACTTGTCAATAAATTCCCTGTGTTGGAAAAAATACTAAATAAATTAGGAATCGTTGTTCAAAAATTGCTGTGTTGGTTACAGCCTTTTGGTAATCTTGCCTCTAATTTAATGCATGTCCCTTCCAGGTGGAGTCTGAAATTTTCTGTCTGCATGGTGGACTTTCACCTTCAATTGAGACCCTTGATAACATAAGGAGCTTTGATCGTGTTCAAGAGGTTCCTCATGAAGGGGCCATGTGTGATCTTCTGTGGTCTGATCCAGATGACAGATGTGGCTGGGGAATTTCTCCACGGGGTGCTGGATATACTTTTGGCCAGGTAGTGATAGCTTTTAGCTTCTCTACTCCACGTTGAATATGTTTGGTATATCAATATGTCTTTTATACTTTTATTGACCACATTTGTCCTTTCAGGATATATCTGAACAATTTAATCACACAAACAGTCTGAAGCTGATTGCTAGAGCTCATCAGCTGGTTATGGATGGATTTAACTGGGCTCATGTAATTCTCATTCCCGTTGAGTGATCTTCATTTTCTTGCTCTAGAATTATTGGATAAGTTTCAGCTGTGCATTGTTTTGTGGAAATAGGAACAAAAGGTGGTTACGATTTTCAGTGCACCCAACTACTGTTACCGATGTGGGAACATGGCTTCCATATTGGAGGTTGATGATTGCAAGGGCCACACATTTATCCAGGTCTCTCTCACACACACAACTTGTTTGCTCTTGCTCTGCTTTGGTTTGTCTGTGCATAAGTTTGAAATGTCTCTTGCAGTTCGAACCTGCTCCAAGGAGAGGAGAACCTGATGTTACCCGTAGAACTCCCGATTACTTCCTATAATCTAGCTGCTTACTGCCATACTGGTATCGTGGTTATCTATTACTTGTGCACTAATTTCAGATAGATGTGCATTCTCCTTGGTGAGATTGCTGTAAGCATTTAAATCCATGGAGGTATACACGTCCCATGCTTTTTGTGATTGTCCAAAAAGACTGCTTTGATGTATAATAGGGCAGGTAAACATTCCACTGATCTGTGCTCAAGAACTTGCTGGACACACACCCCGTTTGGAGAAGTCGCCAAGATGTGATGACTATATCAGAATATGTATTTTTCCAGCAAAATGTTGATATTTTTTGTTTTTCTTTTCTGTCTTTATTTCTTCGTATGTTTTATACCTCCCATTTCATGCTTTAGAAGCTATGAATGGATTTTATCTCATGGATGCTTTTGCTGTGTTTTATTAATTCTGACTATATAATTTGCATGATAATAGTTATTGCTGCTTATTCTTTCTCTCCGCTCTCCCATACAAATTATTTTTAATTTAATCATCATCGATCATCGGTATATCCATCTGCCGTCGTGTGATAACTTGTCATCTTACGATCCTTGACCTCCTCCTATTCAGGTAGCTGCTGTTCTTATTAAATTTTCATTCATGCCTAAGCTTACTCAGCCTTCTCTTGCAGCGATATTATTTCCCCCACTTATCTGGGGCGCAAATTCTTAGCTATACACCAGATGATACTCCAAAGATTATTTGTAGTTTACATTTACATATTTAAATCCAGTGTTTCTACAACTGTATCAAGTACAATCCTTGAGCCAAAATTATTTCTACTCACCGGCTATTGGGTTTCTTTTGAAAGAAGAGAGAGAAAAAAGGAAAAAGGGGGGGGGATTTTGGCCTGAAAATCTTTTTTGTATTCATAAAAGTATTAAAATCAAATTGTAATAAATAAATAAAAATTTATGTATCTATTAGCTAACATTATATACTGAGAAATGAATTTCAGTTTCTATGGCCAGAAGGGGGTATTCCCCTTAGCTATACAAAATTGTGTGTTTAGATAGAGCAACACGTGTGAGAAATCAGTCAAATCACAAACTCAAGTATGTAAAAAGAGATGGCACAAGATCTACTACAGACCATGCAAGGCCAGTATACTGAACAAATCTAATTCCGGTATCAACATCAAATGAGTCCTGCGTTGAAAGCAGCTTTTGGAAGTAACCTTCTTTAGGCTTATTTCCCGTGACTAATGGATTCAATTTCGGGATATAGCTGCTTGACTTTATTGGAATGCCCAATGTGTTTGCAACCACTGGAATCGTCCATTTTGCTAGAGCCTTGCTGCAGAATTTCACAATCAAAATTGTTGGAATCCCCACCAACACTCTTCCCGCAAATACAAGTATCTTCATTTCTGAAGTGAACAAACGAGGCACAAATTCACTGTGAAATTGATGATAAGTTAGCTGTACCCCCGTTACCTGAACATCATTAGCATTTACATCAATATACACGGTACAACGTAATAACAACTTACTAGGAAATAGTACAGCATTGATCACTCCAGTTTTTCCTACTCTAAAATATCCGCTCAGAATAATGTTCATAAATTTAGCTTATCTGAGAAAAACCCTGGGGGTTGTAGTAGATTCTACTTCAGATTCTTATACTATTGACACTACAAACTTGTGGTGATGTGAAATTGTGAACAACATTGCAAACATTTCAAACATCTGATGTTTCCTTGAGCATATTCAACTGTAACAGTGTAACATGCTAATCTATGGCTGTATCAATTTGACTAAGTATATTTACAATTAGGTATATGACAGCCTACATAGAATTTACGACTAGCCGGAGGTCCCTAACAACATTTAAAATTCAAATTATGTAGCCTCAATATAGAAAGGTTTTGAGATCCAGGAAATAACAATGAATGAATCTCCCATTCTCCCTAACACCTTTTCTTTTGATTTATGGCTACTTCCTAACTTTTGTTTACACTCATTATATCTAAGCCTACACCAAGATGAAATATTTCAGTATTGTTAAAACGGTAAGAAACTGCTTACAATTCCCAATGCAACACCATTGAAACAAGTGTGATATTCAAAACTCGGAGTTGGAATCTCTGGAGTTGGATAAGCAAAAAGCAAGAGGAAGCTCAAGCCAGCCCAAAATGATATAACTGCAACAAAAACAGATAAAGATGAAACAAAGCCATCTTTGCTGAAGAATATAACTTTTCTACTATTGCTAATCATATAGGAAAATGCTATTCTATGGTAAATTTAGTACTTAGAATAATACCGTTTTGTCCAGAGACCACAAAATTGTCTATGTATTCATCAACTGAAAGCCAAAGTGCAAGGATCCCAAGTCCAAAAAGAAGCCCAGCAATGATATCAATCACACTGTGCATGCCAAGATAGACTCTTGCTACAAAAAAGACCAAAATTTTTCATTGCTTCTGTGCAGCAGGATAACAATAGGAAGCTGCTAATAATGTATCAGAAGACCTACCGAAGCCAATGAGAGTCACCAACAATACAACAAGAGGAACTCCAATATAGGTAGCATGGACACCATCTATTTGAGTATGATACAGCACATAGTGCAAAAGGTAGCTGATAAAATACACATTCCAGAGGGAAAAAAAAAAACCCATTAATAACAAGACCAAGGAATTGAAAGCAAAAAGGCTTCATCTTTCTCAAAGGATAATGTGACTTTGAAACATAACATATGTGATTATAAATACATTATCAAGCTCTTATATTGGTTATTTTGACCTCAGTTCATCCCAAAAAAAAAAACACAGATAGACTAATCATTACTAGTAAGTAGCAACCATATACTTGACCTACAAGTCATGCCACATGTCAATTCTCTAGTAGTACATATCTAACATCATTCTCAACAGCTCCACCATACAGTTAACATCATTTGTAACTACACCATAGAATTCATTCATGAAATTTTCCACCCCATTCTTAAAACCCAACCAACACATACAAGAACAAAAGTCAAGTGAAAATGATACTTACCCGGATAAGCAAACTGTGTTAAGAGTATGAGAAGAAGGGAGTCCATATTCTAAAGCATTATCTTCTTCATCTTTTGTAGCAGTAATTCTATGGACAGGGGGAGAAGGGGGTCTTGGAGCAGAAACCACATCCTGTTGAATCACAAAAAGTCAAAACCCCCCAACAAAAGCATTTAATTTAACAGGTAAAACCGGTTAATTATACATAAATAAAAGACTGAATCTACTAATTTCATATCAAAAGATAAGTTCACAATATACCTTTATGCAGTTTCCAGTGTAATCACAAAACGCAATCAACAACGTCATCTGTCTCGCCAATTTACCATGGCCACTCTATAAAGACACAAAAAAAGTAAATTTCTTCACCACAACATCAAAATTATGTTTATATATAAAAAATCCCACGTGTTGATGAGAATCTAATATGATCAACAGTTACACACCCAAAAAAGCAGAGGGAGGAAACCAGTGTAGAAGGGCACAGAAACAACGCAAGACAAACCCGAGAACAATGCATCCAGGAAGCCAAACCGGTAATTCTGCAACACCCCAAAAACGAAAATCGAATAGTAATCAGCATTCATGAATAAAAAAATCGAAAAGATTAGAAATTTGAGAGAATAAGAATCTGGGTATTTTCTGTTTCCGTTACCTGGATCTGAAGGATGAAAGGGACTCCAATATCGACATGGTGAGAAACCCAAGGTTGAAGGAAAGATCTAAGCTTGAGAGTAACATCGAGGAATGAAGCTGTGACAACCCATATCACTATTCCACCCAAAACCGCACCTTGCCACACTGCTGCATCTGCAGCCTCCATTTTTATTATTATTATTATTATTATTATTCTCTGCCCAAAATAATCTCCTTAGGAGCAATAGAGAGAGAAGAGAACAAAACGAGATGGGTGAATCAAATTCAAAAGTAGACCATGAATGTTGGAAAAAACCGGTGCTGCAAATATTCAACTTTATTTCTTCGTATCTGAAAATAAAAATAAATTGAAAACTAGGAAACTAAATAATAAAGCTGAAGGTTTTGATTTTGAACCATGAATATTATTATAATATTAAAAATATAATATTGGTTTGGAGAATTGGTACTTCTGGAAGAAAAAATTCGTTGGAAGCTAGCTGGCAGATTTAGGAATGTGCATAGAAACTATGGAGATTGGAGAGAGAAGTAAATACTGGTGGCTCCTACTAACGTGTGTACTAACTTTCTAAGCCACACGGCTTACTTAGTAAATTAATTAATTTTAAAATTAAGCTTCTTAATCAAAAAGAACAATTCACTTCAAAAAATTAATTTTTAATTTTATCAATTGTAATCAACGTTTGTTTGGTCTCATTTTTTAAAAGATATTTTTTAATAATATTTTTTTTAAAATTTTTTTATAAAAATAAAAGTAATTTTATATTTAAATATTTAATGTAAAAAATATTTCTATCTATCAATTATATTTGGATAAAATAAGATAAAAATATTTTTTGTATATTTATTATGTGAAAAATATCTTTTTTAAGAAAAAAATATCTTTTAAAAAAGAGTGAATATTCCACCCAACTTCTGATAATTATCTCGAATGGACTACGAGATCCTTGACAAAAAAAATATTCAACCCAACAGGATCTTTTTTTTGAACTGCTTTGTACAAAAAAACAACATTGATTTTTTTGGCACAGAAACTAATCAGTCCATAAAAGTAAAGTTCAGGAATCAGGTTGGATATTTTTTTGTCAAGGGTTTCGTTGTCTTTCAAGGTAATTATCAGGAGCTGTTTATGATTTTTTCTCTTAAAAAAAGATGCAAATTATAACTTCTCAAAAAATATGTTTTTTTATTTTTTTTAGTGGCTTTCCTTTTATTATTAGAAATTTGTCAAACACACTAAAAATATAAAAAAATCTTTTTTCAATGAAATTTTTTTTTATTGATTTAATGACATTCAAATAAGTATTTAATTTTTTTATAATTATTTTTGTACTCTAATATTCATAATTTTCTTTTTCATCTCTAAATTTTAAATCTTTTGATAAGAAGAAAATTAAAAAAATATATATTTAAAAATTAATTAATATTGATTAATAAAAGATTAATGTTTTATACATTTCCTATAATTAAATATAAATTTATTGCAATAATATATAAGTTTTCATTTATTACAATAATAATATATAATATTTAAATTTGGTGTGAAATTGTATCATCTCTTTGTTTGTGGAAGTTACCTGACATGGCATTATTAGGCCGTCCAAAATTTATTGTAAACACCAAACAAACAAAACTTATAATTTTAATGTTTATATACAATTCTGATCTGTGAGGCATGCAATTGTTTGGGGAAAAAAAAATAAATGAAAATATCTATAATCAATAGTAGAAGTTGTAATTTTTGAAAATCTTACATGATCAAACAATTAAAATTTAACTAAAAAGCTCAATTGAAAGAACAAATTAAAGTTTAATCCAACTCATCTCAACACAACTCATGAACACCCTCTATTGTCATGCTCCTATATCATCACTTATTGTATTGCATTATATTAAATTAAATATGAATTAATGATTTCCTTATAATAATATTTAAACATTGGAATCGTCCCCACTAATCAACTTGTTTATGAAGATATTTTTGAGGGAAGCAATGAAGGTCAACGGTGTGGACTGAGGACTCTTGAGTCAAGTTGGCGCCATAGAAACCTTCCAGTCAATACCTGCCAACTGCCTCTCTTCGTATTATCTACTTCCCTGAAAAAACAGTTAAAAATATTAATTATATCTACTAACTCTCAAATTTTGTATATTATTCATTTTAGTTCACTTAATTCATAGTTATTTCTAATTTTTATATGGTTAATTATTTGTTTTAAATATAGAAATTAATTTTTAATTAGTTAATATTATTTTTTTAGAATTTAAAATTAAAAATTAAGATTCAGTGTTTAAAAATTAGGTTTTAGAGTTTTATGCTAAAATATATTTTTAAAAAGTTTGCAGATATTAGTAGAAAAAAGCAAGGTTTTGGAAATTTAATTGGTGATTGAACTAATATAATTAAAGGTTTAAAGGTTGGATCGAGATTTAATTGGGATTAAACTATATACATAAAATAATATATTTATGTATAAAATATAATTTTTTAAGAAAAAAATGATTTTTTTTGTAATTTCATATTATTTTCTCTTTCTCTCTCCACTCTTGTTAATTTTTTGTAAACTATAATTTGACTAATGACCATAGTTTTTACTTTTATTTTTTTAATTTGCTAAACATATGTATTAGGTGATTGTGTGATTGTATTTATTAATTTTTTAATTTTTTAATAATTATATTGTATTCATTATTAGTTACTTTGTCGTTTACATATCATTTTTTTTTCAATAATTTATATTTTTTAATAACATTTAGTTGTAATAATATTCTTGAAAATATATATTATCATGATTCATAAAAAATAAAATTAGAAAATTGAATGTCATTTTTAATTATCAAAATATTAATAATATTCATATAGTATTTTATCTAATAGTATCATCATTGTATTATATTATTTAAATATAATCTAAAAAAGATAAAAAAACAAAAATAAACATCAATCGTTACAAAATTTAAATTAGTTTTGATATATCACTAAACAAAATTTTAAACCTTTTTAATCAATTAAATTTACTGCATATCATTACTTAACTGAATTATAAAATAATAATTAAATACAACTATTATCTATATTAAAATTGTATATCTTTTCTTTGTATTTTTTTATATAATAATAATATTGAATCATATATAAATTGCCAAATGGATGTATTGTACAATATTTTTTATAAATTAGCTTCCAAATTTAACATTACCTTTACATATCGTCTAATCTATCCCTAACAACAATATATCATTTTAAATTAGTTATAATAATTTTAAGTGGGATCATTTACTTATAGAATGAAGATTCAGAATTTGTGTATGTACTTAAATGAATGAGAAAACATTGTACTTGCAAGGATCAAGGGACCAAGAATCCAAGATCACCTAAGAATCAAACTACACTAATCTGGTTTACCAACAAATATTAATTTGACTTAGGTGAGTGTCAATTTCATCTAGTACTAATAGATCATGTGCATTATCAACCACTCATTCCACCAATACAGCACGGAATTAATGACTTGTGGGTTCCATGAATCATGGTTTGAATTTGAATCATTCAAAGCAAAATAGTATTCTGTAATACACACCAACCATACAATTTTCTTTTGCACTCACTTTTTCCACAAACACAAAAACACATGACATCACTAGTGAATTCTCTACCAAAGGAAATAGTCAGAAATTTGATTGTTCATAAATTACAGTGGGATGTTGAAACTTGAAAACCTTACTCATCATGTGGTTCTAGCCATTTTTCTACCAAGTAAAGAAGGAAAATAAAACTATATATATTCTATTTATATATTTTTATTACAGTTAGTTGCAAATGTTGAAATAAGGCACATGATTGATGATTCAATCTCACTAACTACCCATCCCTCTTCCTTTCATGACATGTCTCCTTAGACCTGGTATGTGGACATTGGTTATGTAATTTCCCCAATCTATGCTCTTTGCATCAAATCCAAAGTCCCTCTTTTCTTCTTCAGACATGCTCTCAATCAATTTTTGAGTATTGCTGTTATCAAACCTGCACCAACAAGGGACTAAGAATTTATTTAATCATTCTTTTAATTTATTCTTCAAAAAATGTATGATTGAAATTTCTTTAGTAAGTATCTAACCTTCCACCATAAAATGTATATGGCTCATAGATATTAGCCAAGTACTTTGCTTGTTCCACTGATTTTCTGCATATATTTTCAAGCTTTTGAGACACTTCTTTTGAGAGTGTTATATCAGTAAGGCCACTCTTCTGAATAGCATCTTTCCAAATGTGATCAGAGAATTCTTGAGTGGAGCTAAAAAGCTTCATCATTGGAACTTGGATTGGCCTACCATTTGAGTCAATGCATGGTGAGGAGCTGTAATGTTCATAGAGCAATCTTGCCAATTCCCTGAAGACTAAAGGGTTCACCACAGATGAAGCAATTTGGTAGACATTGATCTCTGGCTTCTTGCTGATTCCATGCATTGCCATTGCTGCTAACATTGCATTAACTACCATGTCTGCTGGCACCTGTGCATTCAGGTTCATCCAAAGAACTATGGTTATATATGAATGCAATTTTGTGCTTTTCCCATTTGTTTTTCTTGTGAAAGAATCAAACTTTTAAGTCTCACTAACTTACTACGTCGAGCACTCCATTCGGGTCTACCAAGAAACCAGTTAGCTGCCCTTTACCATAGCAAAGAACTATTGGATCCATCATCCTAATTGTGGCAAGAAAAATGTGAGTTATTGTATAGAAATTTCGCCAGCGAGCTCCAGCTTTCGTAAGGAACAAGCTACTAGACAAGTTCCATTAGTCTTTCACTTTGGTGTTACTTTTCTTTAGAGGGAGATGGATAGTACCTGTTTCCTTCCATCCAACCAGGAAATGGCTCCTTGAAGGTGCTTTCTATAACACTTGGTCGAATTATGACAACCGGAATATCCTCCCTCACTTTGTCTATCATCATTTCTCCCATGGCCTTGGTGAAAACATAAGTATCCTGCCATCCATGTCTTCTAGCCCTATTATGACATTCACTTGCATCAAAATATATTATGCATCTTAAGAATCATCTACAATTTGTGTGATCAAAATCTATATAGGAGACAGAACGTTTCTGAGTTTCCTAAGGGCAAAATATTAGGACACTCAATACCTTTCTAGACCCAACTCCCTCATCTTTTGAGCTAAGATGTTGTCCTCAAAGTTTCCCCTGTAATTCGAAACCAGATTGATTTCGCTTTCGATATCCAATGTGGGAAGGACTTTTGATGAACTTTTAGGCAAAGAGTTTTCGCTTGCTATGCAATCTCCAATGCTGAAAGGCTTTTCCAATATTCTACCATGTCTTTGTCCATTAACATAAGCTGCAAAATCACAAGAAAGAATATGGGGTAACCAATGTGACATTACTTCTTTCAATAGTTATAGTTTCTGATAATCTTCCGCACTTTTCGACCTACTGGTGTCATTTTACCTGTTGAAACTTGTAGAAAAAGCTTAAGCCTCTTGCATTTTTTGGCAATGCTCATAAGGTTGCATGGTCCTCTGGTGTTTATGTTGATAGCAGTGTCATATCTGAGATTATAGTCAAATTATATAACTCTAAGAAAATGGGGAAACTTTAACAGTGATGGAGAAGTAATCTGGTGAATTAGAAGATAATAACCTTTCATCAAATGTAGTATTAGCTGCTGAATTCACAATTACATCCACCTCATCTGCAATAACAGCAGAAGAATCCTCATCTAGTCCAAGATTGGATTCACAAATATTTCCTACAACCGGAACTAGCTTGCTCATCATAAAGGTTTTGAATGTTTTTCCATGGATTTGCCGAAGGCATCCGAAAAGTTCTGTATTTATGATCTAAATCATAAAAAAGAAACAAAAAAAGATCATAAAATCAGGAAGTAAAAGTGTAAAACCATGAAACCTGACAAATGTAAACTGAGGATACAAAATATCAGAAAAGCATACTTCATTGTTCAATCTATCTATTGCAGCTTGCTTATTCTCTGCCTTAATCAAAAGGTACATCTTGCTGACATCCGGTTCTGTCCTTAAAATCTTCTCAATAAGAACTAAGATTAATAGCAAATGAGTGTTAATTGTGCATCATAATTTTAAAAGCAGTAGAACCATGGTCCAAATTCCATAATCATAGATAGACTAATACCTTTTGCTAGAAAGCCAGTTGCACCAGTTATAAAAAACTTCTTCCCTCTTAGAAACTTGACAATTCCTATGCCATCTTCCACTCCTATTAATGCATTGGATGCTGATCCACCATAACTCACCAAATCCTTCACTACAATCTCTCCGTGGCTTTTCGCATTTTGCGACAAGACGAAGCTTCCCGGATCCATGATAGTAGTTGCAGTGTGTTCTGTGTTGATAAATGTAGGTCTTTCTTGTAATATAGAAGAAAGGCCAGAAGAATTTTTCACATTTCCACCCCCTTGACAATGCACAATGTTTGTCCTTCTTGTAAAGGACAAGTGGTTGTTATTGTTCTGATTCACTCTGGTGATTTTATGGGGTAGAGTTGAGGAAGAACTAAGGGAGAAAATTCCCATGATTAGAAGGGAAAATGAGAATCCAGTTCAAGAGAAAAGATTGCTGCACCTAAAGATGATGCAGGTAAAAATGGTTGACTTGAAACCTTAGCTAATTCTTTCCTAAACAATAACAAAAACAATTTAGTGGAGGTAAAAAAAGAAAGGTAGAATGAATTTGGTTGGTCTGATATAAAGAATACAAAGTAGAATGGATTTAGGATGAAGGAATTGGATGTTTGAGTACTTATAATAATACTAACTATTTTATGAAATGTTAATAGTATCTTATATCGGCTCTCTTTTTGCCACCCCTTCATTTTCTTTCCCTTTTTTGATTAATCTTCTTAAGTAAGTGGAGTTTTCTATGATTTCTTCTTTCCTGGAAAATATAGGGGAAGAAAGGGTGTGGGAGATTTTGAGCTAAAATATAGATGTAGTGTAGATTAAATGATAATAGTATTGTTATGTAAATGTGATAATAAATAGTTAACACTAAATATATCTACTATGATTGAATTTATTTATTTGTTTTTAAATTTTTCTTCTTATCTCAGAAGAAATCTTATAACTCCAGCATACCTTTTTCCAAGCAGAGAGAAAATTACATGTCTAACTCTGTAGGTTCACACTTTAAACCAGATTCCACAAATGAGAAACATGAGATAATGATTTCTCATTTCTTTGGAAGAGAAATAGTCCCATATTTATTTTAATATTTACCATAAGAACATAAGAGTTTGTTCGGTTTGTATTTTTTAGATTCTGTTTTCTATGTCAGTTTTTCTGATTTTAGAATTTTGTAAGTGAAAATAATAAAATTCTGTTTTCACTTTCCTCTTTTTTATTTACAAAATCTTGAAAATAGAAAATTAAAACGCAAAAAGAACCCGGACTTTTTTACAAGGAACTCTAAAATCATACACAATTAATAACTGACATGATCCATTATGCCCAGAATCAGCAATACATATATATGTTAAATCTATAAAAATTAGCAGCAACCATTTCTTTAGCTCAAAGAAATGAAGAAATAAAAAGAAAAAAAAGGTCCAATTTTTACACATCATGTATTCAAAGGTGATCTCCAATCAAGATTCTCTTGTGGATAATCATCATCTTTCTGTAGCTCCTTAGGTGGTAAAAAACAGTCCATGGATAGGCCTGGGACATTGAAAGCAACATCATCAATGGTCCAAGACTCTTCCATCCGCGTAACGGCAGGTCCTGCCCTCAGATTATCACCAAACCTGGTGATAATCACGGTGGACCTGCCGCCATGCGCAATCATGACGCCGTCCACCATTCTATAATCCTCAATCGTTGTTGACATTGTTGTTTCCCAATAAGTAGGGTGAGTACCAGGTGACTGAATCCTTGTGAGGAAAGAGTCTTCAAGGTACACTAGAAGGCCATTTTTCTGGCTGAAGTATCCAAATGTGACATGCTTGATCATCTCTGCCGTGTTATCACTGCGATCAACAAGGTCCTTCTGATTTGCTGACAGCTTTAGAACGAAACAATCAGTGGCCATGATTTCTTTCTCTCCCATGTACTGTGCACCACTGAATACAGCAGACACTGCCAAAGGATCTAGTCCCTACAACATTAACAACTGAAATGTTAAAACGATACAATAATAAGTACATAATGAATACAAGAAAAATAAGTGGTCTTGGTACGAAGATCGAGAAGTGTATGAAATTAGTCTCACATCGAAAAAAACAGGAAAAAATGAGTAATTTATAAGATGAGACACAGATTAATTTGATACATTTTATATCTGTGGTGGCCCAAAATATTAATAAGAGGTGTCTCTTTACTTAGATGCTGATCAAGTCAAGTCACTATTCTACGGATTTTCATGGTGTTCATAGTTTCAGAGAGTGGACCATATGGAAAAAAGATAACGTTTTCCCCATGACAAAGTAAATTGATATTTGAGAGTCTTTTGTTTTTGTCTTGACATATTGAGACATTTTCCACTATAGAGAGAATCTTAAAACTAATTAGCCATGCCAAACTAATTACACATGCATGATGAATTGATGATGATGATGGGTTCCTATTTGAAGCAGGCTCCGAAAATAAAGAAAAGGAAAAACAAGAATGTGGTTAGATCGAAACAAAACAAGGGAATTTTAGTAAGGAAACAAAGATCCATTGTATTGGCCGGTAGCATATGCAGAATAAAGCATTTATGATTATATTTCATCACAAGTCCAAATCATCCACACAATTTCTAGATAAATGTATAATCATTGAATCTTTTATCTTAATAATCCTAAATTTCAAACCCCACCATATTACATACTTAAAGAGGCTCTCATTCCTTACACTATTATATTACAAATGAGATTAAGATTTGGTTTGGAGAAATTTTTATTTTTTAAAAGTAGTTTATAAAAACTAATTTTTAAGAGATATATTTTTAAAAATTATAATATTTATGTTTAATAAATTAAATTAAAAATGATATTTAATATACACAAGTAATACCAACTATATTTGATAAAATAATTTTTAGAATTTAAAAATATTATAATAAGCATTAATATAAAAATTAAAGTTGGATATTAATTAATATATAAAGTTATATTAAATTTTTTAATTTTGATAAGTAAAAATCAATTTTAAAATTTTTTTAAATATTTTTAAAAGTACTTCTAACTTTTAAAAATTACAAATATAAATACATAAATTTTTTTATTTAAAAAAAAAGCTTGTGTTTTTGAAAAGTATAAATATTTTTTCAAAAAACGTTGCTAACTCAAATCTAAAACAGATAATCAGTTCATGGAGCTAACAATACAGTTAGGTGTCAACACCATCAATTTGTTTATAATATTAGAGTTGGCATAATAATCTTGTCAGAGCCAAACATCACTAGATTGGCGCTTAGATCCCAAATAAATCATTTAAGAAATGTCCCAAAACACCAGCAACAATTTTGGAACCAAACATTACCCCATGATCAAACCTTGCTGACACCAAAACAAACTAGTACTAAGGTTGTGTTTGGTAACTGTATTTGATAAATATATTAAGACAGAAATTCAGGTATACTCCAAAATTTTAATTTGACACTTTCACAAGGAAAAAATATTAGGTGTTTTTCAGTGCAAATTATAACTCCTACACTGATGTATTAATTAAATGACAAGTTATTAACAGAATATTTATAACATCGAAAATATTTGGTAACAAAAAAAATTAGTCAAAACAGTCATAATTTATTTTTAGTATTCATTAATTATTGCGACAATTAATGAATGCTAAATAAAATAAGTTTTGGCTGTTTTTTTTGTTCTCCTAACATTACTGATGTGAGGGTGAATTCACCTGAACAGCTCTCCGAAGAGGGCGCACGCCGCCTTTGGCGGCATGGGGGCCGAGCCAAGGGGTATGGCGCCACGCGACGGTGCCATCGGAGCCGGCAACAACCTTGTGACCGGCGACAACCAACTCAATCTGCCACTTATGAGGTATCATTTGCCAGATGACAAAGCAGCCTTTTTCTGATACTCCTGCAGTGGCTCCAACCTCATCCACCACACCCATTGCCACCTTCCCCGTTGCAAACACAGTCTTCACCGTCCCTTCTAACTTCCGGCACCCTGTTGCTGCCGTGAAGTGTTGGATAATGTACTCAGCTGATGATGACACCTGTCACAATAAAAAGAAAGACTCATTTTGCATCAATGTGAGTGGACATAGAGTAGAGTTATTGTTAGAGAGAGTTAAAGTAAAAGGTGAGAGTAGATGTGAAAAAGTTAGTATGTTTAGAATAAATGAGATGCACATGGGGGAGAAAGAAGGACACATTCCTTTTCTTTGCAAAAGAAAGGAAAGAAAAAACTGCAAGTGGGGATAGCATTCCACTGACAACAAAATTAAAGAATGCATGCATGCCTGGGCATGGTTGAGGGAAGGGAGAGAAGGGTGGGGAGGGACAGGGAAGAGAGGACAAGCCAGGACACTGAGGAGAAGCTTCAGATCAGGGTGCTTCTTGTTGAAGTGAGACTTGATGCAGCTCCAGTTTCGCCATGCATGGAGAACCTTCTTAGAAGAAGAAGAAGAAGAAGAAGAAGAAGAAGAGGTTTGGTGGTCAACTTGGTCGTTGATTGGTTCCACTTCTGAGAGAGTTGCGAGCCGACCCATCATCATCTTCTTCTTCTTCTTATGAGAATGAGAGAATGAATGAAGAGTTCACAAAGGAAGACACTCTTTAAAAAGAAACACCCACACACACCTTGCTAGATCCTCTTCTTTTCTGCTTTACCACACGCTCTACATTGGTGCGTGTGCCTCACTACCTATCTTTTAATAACAAAATTAAAACGTTAATTTTTCGGATGGTAAAATAAGGTGAAAAATCAATTGAAGTCGAATTCACGTGAAGTTAATATCTAAGAGTCATTAGATAAAAATTTAATCAAATCAGTCAAATTATCTAACGATTCTCAGATATAATCAACTTTAAGTAAAGTCGACTGTACTTGAATTTTCACAGTACTATAGAATAACTCATTATGTACCAACGAGTTATAATTCAAATAATATAGTCTTTCCTATATTCACTCCTTACTTTTTTAAAAAAATAACTCGCTACATATTTTGAGGATCGATCGATTTGAACATCAATCCCCCTTTAAGTATGATACTTACTTACTATGATACGAGGGGAATGTGGATCCCACACATATAAAGTAGCAACTTAGGGATGGGATCATGGGAATGAAAGAAAATCCTACTTTCTTGGACTTCCAGATTCACTGTTGGATGCTTCCTACAAATCAAATCGGTCACTAATTCAGGTAAAAAATACATGATTTCATTCAACTACTGCTACCATCTTTTTAGCAGATTTATATTATTCATAAAGTTGGCCCATGCTTACTTTATATTTAGAAATGCAATTGGCCTGAGGAAATCAATGTTTCTTAACTTCTTGTAATATAAAATAATAAATAAAAAACCATATATAATTTATCTTTATCAGTTCTATTGTTACTTTAAAGTGGATAACACATGCAAATGCAGAAAAATAAAAGGAACCTGCACGTCATCACGTGTTGTGCATCTTTTCTTAAATAAAAACAGTAGCATGGAATGTGTAGAAATTAGAATGGTACGTGCTGAAACAGAATTGCAGAAACGAATTCAAGCCATCTTGTTCATGCATTTTTTTTGTATTACTGTAATCTCACCAACTAATAGTGGTGATAAGTGAAAATCCTACTTAATCAGTAAAAAATAAATAAATAATTCCACATCATTAAATAAAATTTCACACTATTAAAAATACTAATAATAATAAGTAATTAATGACTACAAATCACTAATAAATAATCCGACATTTTTACCAAATTATATAATATATGTATTAATATTTTAGTTATTATTTGTATATGAATATATTTTCGTCTCAGTAATTATTCTATTTATTACCCCAAAAAAATAAAACAAAACAAAATAACTCAACTCGCCAAACAGTAGATTTCATATACTTTTGTGGAATGACATCTGAAGTCATCATAACACTCTATAAATTAATAAAAACAAGTCACAACACTGCATACTTCACAATTATAGCCTATTAAGATCCGAATCAATGGGGAAAATTTTAAAAAATTCGTACACTTTTTGGCTTTTGTGTATATTAGTTCAGTAGTTATCTTAAATAATATTGAATGTACGAGACGCCTAAATTTATTAGGCTTCATTTAGTTATAAAGACAAGATATTAAAAATAAAAAATAAAAATTAGTATTTTTATATTTTATTTAATAATAAACTAAATATTTTTTATGATTAGTAATAAACTAAATATAAATAACAGATTATAAAAATTTAATTCATTACATTTTTTATACAAAAATATTAAAATATAATTATACAAAAATTTATAAAAATAATAAAAAGAAAATAAAAAAAGTACATCTCTTATTAGTATTTTTATTTTTTTGTTAGAA
>NC_029777.3:9236296-9272334 GCF_000817695.3 Arachis duranensis | reverse complement strand
TTATAAATAAATCGAAAATATTTAACAATAAAAAATTTAACCAAAATCAATTAAAATTATTTTATTTTAATAATTAATAAATATTAAATAAAATAATTCTAACTATGTTTTTTTTTTCTAACACTAGCATAAACAAATAAGGTATAATATACGAATATTTCTACACCGTGCCAAATTCTTTGACTTTGACTTATATACATGTGTGTAATGGAGAGTAGGCGCGTGGAATAGTAATGCTATGTATAAATGAAGCGAGAGGGTGGTGAAGGGGTTAGTGAAGTGAGGAGAAGGAGCTTTTAAGGGAGGCAATGCAATTTAGTTGACGTGTCCACATCGCCTCTCGTTTGCAATTATTCTATTTCTGGTAGTTCGGTGCGAATAAGGGTGCCATATGCTTTGTTTTTTACTTTTCTCTAATGTCCTTGTGTTTTTAGCTTTGCATATTTCTGATTAACATTTTTTAGATTCATTCAACCATCAAGTTGGTGGGACTCGTGGCTCTTGTTTGTTGATAGCCAAGCTTTATGAACTTCACTACATTATTCTGTTTGTTACTATTGCTATTATTATTATTTTGCCGTCGGTCAAACGGAAGCGCAAAACGCTGACTAAGTATATCAATAAGAAATCTAATCTAAATATCTAAATATGTAAATGAATTTGAGCTACTACTATTCGGTACTTAGTGTGTGTTTGGATTACAATTTGTAAACAGGAGTTTGAATAAAATTGATTATGCAAATTTGATTTTGATGAAAAATAAGTTTGTATTAAGTGATTTATGTTTGACAATATTTATATCAAAATAAATTATAGTAAAATAAATGTTGTTTGGATTATACTATTCAAAATCACTTTTAGATACAAAATTATTAAAATAGACATCAACTTAAATAATTTTTATATATTATTTTAATTTAGATATTTGAATAGATCTTATTAATTAATTCTATAATAAAATTAATATTTATGCATTAAAATAAAAATAATATATAAAAATTAGCAAAATATACTTTTAATTAAAACTAACAAAATATAAATTTTAGAGAGTATTAAAAATAATAAAAAAATTAAATATTTATTTTGGTAATAACTAAAATAAATCAAAAAAAATTTTATGATATTTTTTATATAGTATATTTTTAGTACTTTTAGTACTCTTTTTTAGTATGTTATAATTTTTTATTATTATTATTTACAATTAATTTTTGTTTAATTTACTTTCTTAATAGGATCAATATATTATATTAAAAAAAATAAAAATAATACAAAAAAATTATAATTATAAAAGTATATAATATCAAATAAATAATAAAAAAATAGTAAATAATAGAAAAAGATAGTTCATATAAACAAAAATAATATAAATAATATAATAGTATGCATAAAGGATAAAATTGGTAAAAGATAAATAAAGATTGAATATTGATGGCTAAAAACTCGTTGGTGAAACGCAGAAATTTAAAATTGTTGAAACGCAGAAATTTAAAATTGTTGCTTCTTGAAAACGTAATTTTGAATGCACTCTAAACGTACTTCTTTTCTTTAAACGTGGTTACCAAACACATCCTTAGTAGTTGCTAGTCAGTGTAGACTTCTGCTATTTTCTGGTCCCGTTTCCAATTTAATTTTGTCGTATCTTTTGGCTTTACTACCTCAAGGATTAATCTTTTAATTTCTACAGGAATGTTTTTGTTTAGAGATTTTTTCCTACTTATACTTGCATTATTATTTGTTCCCGAGTTTCTTTATAAACAAGAAACTACCTGAAAATGAATGGGCATATGCATGCATGAAGATTCAAGAATGGGAAAAGCAAAATCTTAAGATTAAATTACAAAAAATGTGTTTAACTAACACTAAAACAAATTACTCATCTTCTGAATCCGAAACCTCATCCTCACACAACTCATCACTCGATTCAACCTCTTCAGAATCCTCTCCTCCGGGAGCATGAGGATCGGCCTCTTCTACTAGGGCGCCTTTGGCCCGATAGAGAAGGCCGGTCCTCATGACATGGTAGAACTTGTCTCTATGGCGAGCAAGTGGATGAGGATCCACAAGCTTGCCACTCTGATAAGCTTCTCTGAGAGTGACAGTAGTAGTCTTACACTTGAGAGACAAGTAAAAGATGCCAGGGTAGCGAGTGAAAATCCTTGTAAACTTATGCGGAAGACTCAATTCTTCTCTCAAACTCCGAAGGTAGTTCCTCTTTGTTTTCTTATGAATACTCAAACTCAGAAACTCGTGCAGAACTCCAACAACCCTCTTCTCCATCAAATCACTTTCAGGATCAATTTTACTGCAATCTGCATACGGAGATATGTATGGAAGCTTCTCGAACTCTTCCATCCAACTCCTAACCTTTTTCTGAGATCCGTAACCTCTCGGGAACCTCATCGGAAATACTAATGCCGCTTTTCCTCTCTTGGATTCTCTGCACTCATTTATCTTCTGTAACGCTGAAACCGCCAGATCTTCCCGCCATTGCGATACTTTCAGTCCGCTCAAGCCGTTAGGGTACTTTACCAGCTGGAACTGTTCGGGAAATTTGGGGATTAGGATTTTCTCGAAGCAATCGGGGAGTCCGAGGTCCCATTTCAGAGGCTGGAGTGCGTGCAGCGGCGCCGTTTTGGTTCTCATCATCATCAGCACCTTCGAGAGCCTCTCCACGGCGTCGTTTTCGTGGCTCTGGTGGATTTCTTCTTCGAGCGAATCGAGGAGCTTTGCGGTGTCGGTGAGGCGGAAGCAGGGGAGGGATGGCCAGCGAGGGTGCGGGAATTCCTCGAAGAGGGAAGGATAGCGGCGGAGGAAACGGAGGACGGGGACTGTCAGCCCGAGGAGCTTCTGCCAGTCGGCGACGGACTTCGCCGTCAGGAATCCGGCGGAGGAGCGCTTCACGGCGTCCTTGAGGAGGCAAGCGGCTTTTAGATCGGTTTCTTTGTCGATGATGTGGTCGAGGCTTCGGTTCTTCACCCACTTAAGCCGCACCTTCACTATGCTCCGCTGCCATTGCTGCTGGTGGTGGTGGCAGAGCTTGAGAAATTGAAAGACGCGATTTTTGTTTCCGAAATGGTTCATGCTTGCAGGGAAACTCTTCTGGAGGTAATAATTTACGAAAACCCCAATATAACCCTAGCACTCCTGTTTTTGTTATGGTTTTTTCTCGGTGGCGACTTTTTTTGGGGGTAGCGGGAGGGAGGGGCGGCGCCGGGCGCGGAGGTTGATGCTCATAATCTTGCTTTTTTTTTTTTGGTCGATGGATTGGACAACCCCCAATTCTAGGTACACAACACATCCACACACTCCTCACATATTTATCACATTTTTTCCTCAATTGCATTCTCTAGGATTTGAACCCTAGACTTTGAGGTGGGGAGAGGGGAGAAATGCCACTAGAGCCAAGGCTCATTGGCCTCATAATCTTGCTTTAAGCATAATAGGCTAGTGAGTGTGATCAGAGAAAGATAATGGGCCAAGGTTTATGGAGTGGAGTCCAAAAAAAAAAATTCTAAATGGCTCTTTGGTATAAACCCAAGAATAAGTAACATTGCACCATTCTAGACCAAAAACAATAAAAGCAACATTGCACCATCGCAGCCTGTCCATGACCACCAAAAAATTTTTACATAGACTTCATCCACAAAAAATAAATATTATCTTTTTGTTTTTAAAATAGTGAACATTCATACACAGAAGTTATAGAGTAATTCTAGGCCTATCAAATTGAACTGTAGAACAGCAATAGAGGATCTGTTAAAGGCCCAACAGAGGTGTCTAGTATGATCCAAGCAAAAGTTTAACTATATATATCGTAGGAAACATTTGAAGTGCATCGGGAGTACATCGGGAGTACCGGTACTTCAGTCATCTTAACAGTTAATCTGAATTATAAAAAATATATATAATATATATTAATTAAAATTCACGATTAATATAATTAGTGCACTAGTATTTCTCGGTATATTTAAAATGTTTCCTATACTATATAGACAGCGATTTCTTATCGCTTTGGATGTTACTTAACACGAATAGAAAATAAATTTTGATGGATTAAATAGTTAACGTATCTTATTGAACTAACGAAACTTTATGGTATAATTATCAATTTTGGTAAGACCACATGCGAATTCATTATAACTTCCTATTTGAAGTAGGCTCCGAAAATAAAGAAAAGGAAAAACAAGAATGTGGTTAGATCGAAACAAAACAGGGGAATTTTAGTAAGGAAACAAAGATCCATTATATTGGCCGGTAGCATATGCAGAATAAAGACAAGTTTCATATTAATTAAATGGAAAATAACACTTCCACCAGCATTTATGAATATATTTTATCACAAGGTCCAAATCAGCCACACAATTTCTGGATAAATATATACATCATTGAATCTTTTCTCTTAATAATCCTAAATTCCAAACCCCACCATATTACATATTTAGAGAGGCTCTCATTCCTCACATTATTATATTACAAATGAGATTATAATTTGGTTCGGTAAAATTTTTATTTTTTAAAAGTAGTTTATAAAAATTAAGTTTTAAAAGATATACTTTTAAAAATTGTAATCAACATATGACGTTTTTATTTAATATATGATATCATCAATGTGTGAATTCTGGCAGCTTTACATTGTAATTTACAACCATCTATATGTTTTTTCTTTCAATTGAGGTTTCCATTAATTTATTTTACTAAAGTAATAAAGTTACTCTTAATTTGTAGATGATATTAAAAGCCTTTTCCTAATCTCAATCCAAGCACAAGCAGCTCCACTTTTCCCACGTGTTGTCAAACTGAACTGTAGAACAGCAATAGAGGATCTGTTAAAGGCCCAACAGAGATGTCTAGTATGATCCAAGTCTTTTATGATCAAATTGAAACAAAAAACGAGAAGTATGTAACAACCCTTACATACCACCTTATTCTTGCATTCAATCATCATCACCCTCAGATCTGAAGCCTTAAACCATGGCTGAGAAGGTATATATGTATATGGTATCTTATCTTACAATCAATTAATTGAAGTCACTATAGTTTCTAATTGGAGCACATTCATAATTCACTATAGGTAATGAATGCCACAAATGCTACAGGAAGGTCAAGAAGGTTCTCGTCAAGTTCTCTATTCCCTTCCCTTTTCGCTTTTCTTTCTTAACAATTTCAATCTCTTTTTTTTTCTGCATCAAATTGAGTTTATTTTGTTTCTTATCATTCTGTGAACAAGAGAAATTGGAGACGAGAAATTCGAGGAGAAGCAAAATATCGTGACAATGACGGTGGCGTGCTGCAGCCCCATCGAAAGCATTGAAATCCTCGACCTGTCTCATTGGTGGGAGGGCTCGAGGCTCAGGCTAAAACTCACCTTACATAGTAATGTGATTTCTCTGACTCTTTTTATTTTTATTGTGTTGAAAGTTATCTATCTTTTATCCATTTATATCCATCTTGACTCTCGAGGCTGTGGCGTCCTGAGTGCATTGATATGTTCTCGCTTTCTTCCATCCACTACTATATATTAGCTCTCTTTCTTCCACGGTTGCATTTTATTTGTTCAGTAAAACTGAAAAGAGTGTGTTATCTATATAGGCCCAATTTTCACAAGGTGAACCCACTGGTAGTGTTGTTAGTTTCTTCAAAATCATTCGTAGTGGGCATATTCATGATGAGAAGATTGTAAGTTCTTATAATTCCTTTTACTTAATTATATTATTATCATATATAATACCTCCTGTTAGTTACTCATTTTTCTTTATCTATTGTTTTTTTATAACCATTCAATTCAACTTTCTCTTTTCTTTTTTTTTTTTAATAGTCGTTCATGCTAAGTTTTTAGTTCAGAAAAGATTGTAAACTATGACTACTTACCATTTATTAAATATATATGGGTGTTATTGGTGCTTATCTTCAAAGATTGTTTTGTTATTGTGATATATTCAATGACATTTGAACTAATAGAGTAAAAAGGAAGTGATCAACTTATTTGCTTATAAGAAAAAGCTAAGGTGATTTTATATATACCGTGCTTCAAGTTGTTTCTCTGAGAAAAAAAAAATTTTGTTTGTCCATCTAAAAATTTTTCATTCTCAATCAACCAGTTTAAAAATTTTCCAGATTTAACATTTATCCGTATAAATATGAGTAGTTACTTATTATTAATTATTATTTACTAGTTACTATATCGCTAATTTGAATTCAATAATCATATGAAGTATATCTTTAATAATTAACTCTTAGCTATAAGCTCTATCTAATTTGTTTTGGAACAAAAATTTCAATTTCTAGAAATATATATTATCAATTAAGAATGGTTAGTTATGTTGTTCTTCAATAATTGACAGGAGCTTCCAACGGAATTCACAAATAAGTGTGGATTGAAACTCAGGTGATTCTGAAAGTTGTAGATGGCAACCAAAAAAAGTGTATTGGACCAATAATAATGGTTCCATTTGGTTTCTTGTTGGGAAGGAATGGAAAGAGTTTCAATACACTTATTTTGGTTGCCATCTACAACTTTCAGAATCACCGGAGTTTCAATCCACATTAACAGAATCAAAATTATTATCCTAATGAGAGCCGAGTTTAGGGCAAGGGTAGTCAACCTCAAGAGTGTTGTTGTCAAAGGACCTAATGGAGGAAGCGTAAGTAATAAGATCATTAATAATACAGTCACACCATTAAAAGTAATTAAATTTTTAAACTCACTGTTAAAAAATTATTTAAATTCATAAATTTGTAACTCTTAACACTATTAATACATTGAAATTAATTTTTTTTATCTTTCTTAAATTATACTACTAGTCTACTATCACTATTAATTTTTTGTTTTGGGAATACTATAATTTGGGTTATTACCATCTAATTTCGCAAGGAAGTACATGAAGGAAGGAGGATACCTACTAAGAGTAGCAGATGGGAGGACATGGAAAGTGACGTGCAAGACTTGGAAGAAGAGAGATGGGGTGCCTTCCATGCAATACAAATTTACTAATAAGGGTTGGATCAAGTTTAGCCGAGAAATGAAGATAACGAAGGATGATGTCTGTCTCTTTGAGCTCCTTGACAACAAGAATTCTAATGGTAGTAGCTCCACTACCATACCAACCTTCAATGTTCTAATTTCCTATGACCCCATCTGTATTCCCTAATTAAGCTAGTTTATTATCTATGTTGTTTAATTTGGTCTTGTCTTGTGTTAGTTGTGACTAGGTTGTGTGTTATGTTATTATGATGCTACTATTGTTATTATTATACTTTGGTGGTTTTAAGTTATTAATTATTAGTCAAATTTAATTATATATAGGTGAATGGTATGGTACTTTAACATTATGCCTACTTATTAAAAGAGATAAATAAATAATAATATTGATTATTTATTATTTTAAATGTGTGATAAACACATTAAAATATTAAATATATTTTACATAAAACTTTTATAACACATCTAAAATAATATAACTATATATAAAATAAATTGTGAATATATCCAAAACTGAAGTCATGTTTTGATTCTCTTACAATTTTAACCATCATTATTTTCTCATTCAAAACAACCTAGCTAATAGTACCTGTGTTGTTTGCAATTGAATTGATGGTTGCTTCATTCTCTAAAGATTGTGGTTCATCATGTCTTCACAGTATATGTGTGAAATTTGTGGCAAAATATTCCCCACAAAAAAGTATTATGCTGATCATCGTGATCAAAATCATCCTAATAATAAACGTGCTCTTTATGAATCTCATCAATCCAATGGTGTATGCCACTAATCCTCTGCAAATGAAGAATACAATCGTACCATGCAACTTTCATTAAAAAAACTAGTTATTATTCCCTAGCCAATATGTTACTATGTTAGATTCAACTGAAGTTTTATTTTATTTTTATTTGCCAGCAGGTTTATTATTACATTTTCATTCATAGTTATTTAGTTTAGGAATCAAGGGTAAATTATGTCCTTAATTATTAAATATTAATTATCTATTTATTCTAGCGTTTCATATATTTAGTGATGAATAAGTTGCTATTGTTCTCATGGTTTCTTCATTCACCTTTGTTGTGTAAATTGTTGATACGTCATTATTAACTATTAGACTATGCTATCCACCATAATAAATAATAAAAAGTAGGGAAGAAACACAACAATTTTCAATTTGCTAGCACAGCAGGAACTAGCAATGAGACTTATGCATTAAATTAAATAAATTTGAAGTGTCGGTGGACATTGTGTGTGGTGCTTCAATACTATGCATGCGGCACCTTATCATGCATGAACTAGTAAATATAGCGAAAGATCCAAGGCCATTAGGCCACAAACATGGACATGCTTATGCTGGTTCGTTATAATAAAAACACAGAATCTAGAACACTCTGTTTTCCCCTGCTTCATATGTTATAGTTATCAAGTAATGGCTAATGAGTACTATAATATGTCTACAAATAAAGTTTTGTCCCCCGCACCATTGAATTTTATCGAAAGAACACACTACTAAAAGTTGTTACAAAAGAAAAAAAAAATGATTCCATCACCAAAGTATCTATTTGTTGTAGTAGCCATACCCTTTTTGTTATCATTACCCTATTTTCATCTTGAAGCTTATGGAGATCCATCAAATGATGTCCCTTCATCACCAAATTCTTGTTTGAATTGCCCTAATAAATGTGATCCTCCATGTCAACAACAATCTCCACTGAACCCTACTTATGGAGCTCCACCAACACCACCATCGTCGACATCTTCCGGCTACTCTATATATGGTGCACCACCACCACCCGAGAAAGGAGGACAGAGTAATAAATGTCTTTCTTGTTCTACCCCACCACCTGCTCCCTATTACTATACTTATAATGGTCCTCCATATGCCTTTGGTGGTTATGCACCTCCAAATTTTGATGATGTTCTCTTCTCTCATTTTTGTTTTCTAAAATTTGGCTTGTTTATTTATTTTTATTGTCCTTTTTAATTAAGTTGTATAAGAAATAAAAATCAATGATCATTTTGAATTGGACATGCGTAATAATAATGCTTATATAACAAGATGTTGTCAATATTTTGTAGTTTAATTTTGTGTGGTATACATATGTATTATATATTGATGTTAATTAAATTATGTCATCGATCTTTCGTGCACAAATTGATACTTGAATTAACTGAATGAAGTTATGAGAAAGATTCTCCATCAGTTAACTCTTTTACTTTATGATGAAATGCAACATAGTCATCAATTTGATCATAATGGGACAATAAGAGTTACTTTTTATTAGGACTTGGAATAAAATAAAAGAAGTTGAAACTCATTAGAAAATTTATTACAACATATGAATCTTATATAATTTTTTTATGAAGATGTCTTGAAAGGTGAATAGCTAGCGACCTCATTTAGTTTCATAGTAAGAGAGTGCAATTATTGTTTGGTTTCTACTCTTACGTCCACTGTGTGAAGATGGTGGTAGATGGAAGCATGTGAGGATGCCACGTTAGTTGACTCATGAAAGTGTGTATGTAACGTTGCTAGAATCATCTATCGACAATCCTCCATAATGTGTTAGTATTCCAAAGTGTATATATATACGAATACGATTATATACTAATACAGTATATGAAATCAAGATTAGAAAGATCGAGTGTAATTGATTTAAGTGCAAGAAAGGTTCTTGCATTAGCTATGTGTAATAGAATCTGTTTTCTGTTTTCCTGTTTCCTGATTTAAGGGGTTAGTGAAGTGAGGAGGAGGAGCTTTTAAGGGAGGCATTGAGGCAATGCAATTTAGTTGGCGTGTCCATATCGCCTCTCATTTGCAATTTCTGGTAGTTCTCTTATTGCTCAACATTTTTTAGATTCATTCAACGATCAAGTTGGTGGGACTCGTGGCTCTTGTTTGTTGATAGCCAAGCTTTATGAACTTCACTACATTATTCTGTTTGTTACTATTGCTATTATTATTATTTTGCCGTCGGTCAAACGGAAGCGCAAAACCGATGACTAAGTATATCAATAAGAAATTAGAAATCTAATCTAAGATGTAAATGAATTTGAGCTACTACCACTAAGTACTTAGTAGTTGCTAGTCAGTGTAGACTTCTTTTATTTTCTGGTCCCGCTTCCAATTTAATTTTGTCGTATCTTTTGGCTTTACTACCTCAAGGATTAATCTTTTAATTTCTACAGGAATGTTTTTGTTTAGAGATTTTTTCCTACTTATACTTGCATTATTATTTGTTCCTGAGTTTCTTTATAAACAAGAAACTACCTGAAAATGAATGGGCATATGCATGCATGAAGATTCAAGAATGGGAAAAGCAAAATCTTAAGATTAAATTACAAAGAATGTGTTTAACTAACACTAAAACAAATTACTCATCTTCTGAATCCGAAACCTCATCCTCACACAACTCATCACTCGATTCAACCTCTTCAGAATCCTCTCCTCCGGGAGCATGAGGATCGGCCTCTTCTACCAGGGCGCCTTTGGCCCGATAGAGAAGGCCGGTCCTCATGACATGGTAGAACTTGTCTCTATGGCGAGCAAGTGGATGAGGATCCACAAGCTTGCCACTCTGATAAGCTTCTCTGAGAGTGACAGTAATAGTCTTACACTTGAGAGACAAGTAAAAGATGCCAGGGTAGCGAGTGAAAATCCTTGTAAACTTATGCGGAAGACTCAATTCTTCTCTCAAACTCCGAAGGTAGTTCCTCTTTGTTTTCTTATGAATACTCAAACTCAGAAACTCGTGCAGAACTCCAACAACCCTCTTCTCCATCAAATCACTTTCAGGATCAATTTTACTGCAATCTGCATACGGAGATATGTATGGAAGCTTCTCGAACTCTTCCATCCAACTCCTAACCTTTTTCTGAGATCCGTAACCTCTCGGGAACCTCATCGGAAATACTAATGCCGCTTTTCCTCTCTTCGATTCTCTGCACTCATTCATCTTCTGTAATGCTGAAACCGCTAGATCTTCCCGCCATTGCGATACTTTCAGTCCGCTCAAGCCGTTAGGGTACTTTACCAGCTGGAACTGTTCGGGGAATTTGGGGATTAGGGTTTTCTCGAAGCAATCGGGGAGGCCGAGGTCCCATTTCAGAGGCTGGAGTGCGTGCAGCGGCGCCGTTTTGGTTCTCATCATCATCAGCACCTTCGAGAGCCTCTCCACGGCGTCGTTTTCGTGGCTCTGGTGGATTTCTTCTTCGAGCGAATCGAGGAGCTTTGCGGTGTCGGTGAGGCGGAAGCAGGGGAGGGATGGCCAGCGAGGGTGCGGGAATTCCTCGAAGAGGGAAGGATAGCGGCGGAGGAAACGGAGGACGGGGACTGTCAGCCCGAGGAGCTTCTGCCAGTCGGCGACGGACTTCGCCGTCAGGAATCCGGCGGAGGAGCGCTTCACGGCGTCCTTGAGGAGGCAAGCGGCTTTTAGATCGGTTTCTTTGTCGATGATGTGGTCGAGGCTTCGGTTCTTCACCCACTTAAGCCGCACCTTCACTATGCTCCGCTGCCATTGCTGCTGGTGGTGGTGGCAGAGCTTGAGAAATTGAAAGACGCGATTTTTGTTTCCGAAATGGTTCATGCTTGCAGGGAAACTCTTCTGGAGGTAATAATTTACAAAAACCCCAATATAACCCTAGCACTCCTGTTTTTGTTATGGTTTTTTCTCGGTGGCGATTTTTTTTGGGGGTAGCGGGAGGGAGGGGCGGCGCCGGGCGCGGAGGTTGATGTTCATAATCTTGCTTTAAGCATAATAGGCTAGTGAGTGTGATCAGAGAAAGATAATGGGCCAAGGTTTATGGAGTGGAGTCCAAAAAAAAATTGTAAATGGCTCTTTGGTATAAACCCAAGAATAAGTAACATTGCACCATTCTAGACCAAAAACAATAAAAGCAACATTGCACCATTGCAGCCTGTCCATGACCACCAAAATATTTTTATATAGACTTCATCCACAAAAACATAAATATTATGTTTTTTTTCTAAAATAGTGAACACTACACAGAAGTTATAGAGTAATTCTAGGTCTATCAAATTGAACTGTAGAACAGCAATGGAGGATTTGTAAAGGCCCAACAGAGGTGTATAGTATGATCCAAGTCTTTTATGATCCTACAAACAAAACAAAGATCTGATGATCAGTAAACAAAAAAAAAAAGATCTGATGATCAAATTGAAACAAAAAACGAGAAGTTTGTAAAACACCCTGTCACAGGTTCTTTGATGATAGTTTTGACTATTGACTTATTGAGACGCATAAAACTATGAAAGTCTCTGCACTTTTGAAAGAAGCAGATCCAGTTTTAACTATGCTTATGTTAAGAATGATGTCTAATTTTTTAGAGATAAGTGATCCTTGTTTTTTTCGGTGAATAAACAATGTTCTCACCAAAGCCTTGTGAGATACTTATGTCAGTATTTAGTCATTGTGGTTGTCTTTTTCAAAAATTTTAACGAGTTTCTTTCGCAATAATATCTTGTATGAGATATCCCTTTTTTTCATCCATAATAGTCATTTGAAAAGAGAAATAGACTATGAGCCCTTTATATCTCTAACTAACAAACTAACATGTTCCCTTTTTTCTGTTGGATAATCCAGCATGGTGAATATTCTCTTACCCTTGATGCATTGCATGCTTCATCACCTCTTTTCTGTATCGCATAGCATAAGAATAATAACATCATCAATCAAATTAAAGGACGCGGTAAAGATCAGATGAGATGAGGGGTGATCCCTTGCTTGTAGCAAGCGTTCACCAAGAATGCCATTGTCTTTTCATGTCTCCTTTTTTCTTTCTTCTTTTTTTTTTCCTTGAAATGGTTCAAACAGAAGGAATACACAAGCACTTTCACAGTTCACTCACTCAAACTCAAGCATAATAAACAAAATAAGCATAATTCTTCTGACAAGTGACAAGATATGTCTTTGCAAGAGTCACTCACGTTCACGAAGGATATCTCACACAGATTCTCGTTGGTGTTCCCAGAAGAAATTCAAACTCTTTGTGTGTGTCCCATTCCTCTGTTTTCTGAAGGCACCTCATGTTTGAAATGACAAGACAAGAGTGTTCCTATTTTCCCAAACTCTATAAACAAAAGATCATAAAAATATTTGTTCACCTTAGACCAAAGTCACCCCCATCATTACCCCCTCATGCCCCAACATATAGCTGCGAAAAATCCTCTCTCTCTGTAGTCCTTTCAATCTTCTGCATAAATGCAGTACCTTCTTCATGTTCTGTACATTAACACGGTAAGAGATGATCATCTACCCTCACAGTATTCTTTTCATAAATAGGTACGAAGGAGCCAATAACAGTTTGTTAGATGGCTTATGCCCCACCACACTACTTAGGCTGAATTTAGAGATTGCTTCAAAAATGAAATAGAAAGATGATAGATGACACAAATTTATTTGCAGAGATATATAAGAGAGAGTGGATCAAATAGTCATTCATTGCTTTTTCTGTTCATTCCAAAATATTGGGACAGTGGTCAGTGGGGGACCGGGGACATATTTTCTGTGTCCCGAATCAATCACCGTACAGGCCTTAGAGATATGGGACAGACATTCACAGAGGTTTAGGTTCATTTGACATGATCAGCTTTCTTCTTCACTCTATGGCTAGTAGCTTAATATGTATCTACATTGCTATAAAAAGCAAGAAGTAGAACGATCTTTATGCTCATCCGGGCATGCATGCATTACTTTAGAAAAGTAATGATGACTTAAAAGAATGGGTTGAAGAACTACTACTTTTTGGTGGCATATGGGGAGAAGTCCAGGCAAAAGTTTTGCTTCTTATGTTCCAGTTCATAAGTATTTCAATTCAGTTTTATTAGTTATTTGCATCTTTTTGTAAGGTGAGTATGAAAATGGATTAATATTATCATTGATAGATGATTTTAGTTCATCTCAATAATTGTCTTATTCTTCTGTGTGTTACTTCTTGCTACTGATGTAAATCAAAAGGATTTGCATATATATTTTCTTCTCTTATTGTTCATGTTTTGTTTTGCAACATGCCAACAAATCCAATCAGAAAAAAAAAAAAGGTTCTATTTCTTACAAATGGTACCATGCTTGCCACTAATCATGTACTATATGCTCCAAATTGGATGGAAATATTACCATACGTATCATATCGACTATTAAACATATATATTGGTCACTATGGGAAATATGCTAATGTGTTTCAAAAAAAAAAACGTATGTTTAAGAATAAGTCATTAATATGACAAGAAAATATTTAATTTCTATAAATAATATCCCATGCAAAATAATTTCATTAAATAAGAATGATACCCGGTCTTGAATACCATTTACGAAAAGAAATAAACCACCACTCGCTCAAGTTAATTTGAGGGGAAATTATATATAATTGCTATCTTTCCTTCCACTTGTCTATCATCATCTCAACCCACGTATTTCTTTTTGGTCGCTCTTGCTCCAACTATGTATCCCGCATGTATGGTAAGTGATCTATAAACATTCAAATATTTAGTTTAATTTCTTTTATCTTGCTATTGGTATCTCAATTCCTTTTTCTTCTATTTGATGCTAATAACTAGTTATTGTTTGATCTTGTAAGCTGCAAATTGAGTTGTTGGAATAGTGTTACCTAGACAATAATGTAGAATTCACACTCCATTTAATGGTGGGGTTCCAATAACATTTCTTGTAACAAATAATATTGTATTGTAGATGAGTCAAGGTTACTACTGTTGCCATGAGGGTTCATATCCTTACCCGTCATGTTATTGTGAACATCAGCAACACTATATAATCGACAACAACAATAACTATGTGGAAAGAAACCCTTACCCTTTTGACGGTTCATGTTTTGATGCAAGATTAAGGAGGCCTTATTATCCCTATTATTACCATAATTCTCGAAATGATGGTATTCAGGGAAGAGTGGATCCTTATGCAAGCTATGGAACACACTACTTTGAGTCTCCACTTTTGGCGTACCCTCAACCATTGCCACCACCACACAAGCATCCATTTCATGATCTAGAATCCATGTGCACAATTATGTGATCTTAGCTAGTTAGAAGCATCATTGAGTCGAGATTTTTTTTTGGGGAGGGGGGGGGGGGGGGGCCATTTTGCAGTCTGTAATCTAATTTATTGAAATCTTTTGTTCCTTTTTGGTGATACGACCTACGACTTTACGCGGCATTATGTCTCTGATATAAAAGAATATTTTCAAATTGTCATTGTGTTTGTGCAAGTTTTGCCATATGAATGATGAGACATCTCGTTCATCTTTCACGGAATAAACTTTTTGTGCTTCACCGGTGATTTCATCCATTTATTTAAAATTAAAAAATACAAAACAGAAAACAATATATAATACATGTATATCTTGGAGAAGAAATTAATTCCCATAATGAAATAACAATTTTTGTTTTTGGTAAATCATCAGGGCAAGGGCCCAGAAAAGAGGACAAAATTCAAAAGAAGTAAAATTCTGCCCAAAAATTGAACTCTTTTGACAAACATCCAAAACACTAATGGTATTCGTGAGGTACACTTTAACTCCCCCAACCGCCCGTCATGTTTTCTCTTGTTAACCATAATGGGCAAATTAATGTCTTCTCTTTCATTGTTGGATAGTAAGCCCTTAAATGCTGCACCTACCATAACCAATAGTACCTTATGAAAGAGAAGACATTTTGGCATAAAAAATTAAATTTTTAATAAAATAACTAAAAGATGACATTTTAATCCTTTAAAAATGATTTTGATTTTACAAAAAACATCATTTCTTCACATTTGACAAGCAACTCAAGTATGTATTTAATTTTGATGTCTCATCAATATAAAACCGTTTTACACATACATCCTTCATGACAGTCACATTTGAACAAATAACTTTACATTAACAGTGTAAATATTCATCCCAAAGACCAAATGTAATTACACAATCAATATATCAAAATTAAACTCATTCATATATTTGGTCTATTTTTTATTGAAACATTTAGAAATTTAATTAGAAAATACACTAAAAAACAACAAACTTCAACCTCTAGACCCTTTTCAACATAAAAAAAAACGTGCCAGAAACAAATTCACGTAGAAGATAAAAAAAAATCTCATTTTTTAAATAGACTTGCAAAATACCACGTTAAAATCTAATTATTAGAGTTCTTTCAAATGTCTTTATATTTAGTGCATTTTATCAAACTAAAATTATCTTTAGAAAATCAAAATGTCATTTTCTTTTTTGAAGGTCATTTTGTCAAAAATTAGATCTTTTGGAAACCAAAATGGTAATTTACCCTTTCAGTTCAGTCCCCATGCCCATTTCAAACTTGTCAGTACAATTAGCAACGCACTTGATTAGCAAAACAACAGTTTTGAAGACATACGTAAGCTAATGCTGCATTATTAGCAGATATTTAAACCATAAACTCGGCAGTTAGTTGATGTGACGGACTTAAAAGTGATTAGTTAATTGCTAGATCTATTAAGCCATTGGAGAATATAAGAAAGCTATAACTTTATAAAGAAAAATAAAAGAAGGTAAAGGAGGAAATTCGTAAAAGGGGATAATAATAATAATAATAATAATTACTTTTTTTTTTATGAAACAAAGGTGACATAATACAAAGCAGATCATTGCAAGGAACCCCACATGGGAGATACCTGGGAAAAAGACAAAGGCCATGATCTACCACTCTTACAATATCTTGTCAACTAAATACTTGATTCTTTCAACCTTTTTGTTTAAGTGTATCTCTGGATCTGACCTACACAAATTGAGATCCATGATCAATTAAGAAAACCCTCAACACAACATGCCTGAAAGACATAAGACGGGGAAAATCCTTCATCACATGCAAAATTCTGCTTTGTTTTTGCAATTTGAACATATATTTATTTGTTTATATCTTTATGAAATTTTTATGGCATCAGTTCACATATATATTTAAGTATCTTATGACACACATTACAAAATTGATACACCATAATGCACAATATGACAATTATGCTTTAAATTATAAAAGATAAAAACAGCGGATAGCAGGGAAGCAAGAAGAATGAATTATCAAGGGAAGGAATAATACCTTATGAGTCAACGCCTAGATCTATTCTTGCAGCAGCGGAACTCAGCTAAGAGAGCTATATGATCCGAGGACCATTCTGGAGAAGGAAGTGCGGTATCTTTCCTCAAACTCTCCTCATCCAATAGCTCCAATAGTGACTCCACAACCAATGAATCCGCTGAAAAGGAAACAAAAATGATATTGCGTCACAATAAGGAACCATGATGTTAGGTTTATAAATCATATAATACCGCAAGAAAGCTTACCTGTATAAAATATATAATCTAGAGAGCCAATAAAATCTCTCGTGACATTTGTGAATAAAGGTTCATTTGTTGTGCTGTCAAGTCTACGTTTATGCTGTTCATAACCAAGACCCATTGTTCTTGCAAAGGATGAATATGCACTGACCTGAAATTCAAAGTAAGATGAGTCAGGAAGAAAAAGCAGGGCGGAATTTATAGAACCAACGTGAGAGACCATACTACTTCATAGGTTCTTGTACATAACAACAAAGAAAAAACCAACAAAACAAAAAGAATTACATTATGGATTGTACTTGAATGAATGAATACATTACCAGTGGCAACTGGTGAACCAACTTGCTGTGAGGGCGCAATATATTAAGTGGGTCAACAGCTAAATCGGGATGTGAAGGATCTACCTTCCCCATTGCAAGAAGTGCATGGGGAGCACTACAGAAAGTATGAATACAACTTAGAAACAAATTACAGATAATGATTAAAAAAATCCCTTATGGAGCAAAAATGTATTGAAATTAAGCATAAAGAGAGGCAATCCAACCTTCCTGGAATTGAGTTGAAGTCTCCACAAACCAACATTGGAATGTCTGCACTAGCAGCTATTTTCTCCAATCCTTTTAACAATGTATGCACCTAACGGGGGGAGGAAGGAAATTTTTAACTATTACATTCATCATACACACAATGTTAAACATGAACGTGTGAAGGGAATGCCTTACCTGCCAGAGCTTGACATCCTTTAAATCTTGCTGCACATTTACATGAGTATTTGCCTAGCATCCATAAGAAATTATATTTTAGCAATGCCAATTATTTTGATAAAAATAGTCTTTTGAATTCAAACCTAAGCAAGAAAAGTAAGGCAGACAATACCATCTCTTTCTTAAAGGAATAATGATTCACCCTTAAACAAAATTCATTTAAAAGAGAATCAACAAATTTTGAAGCCAAACATTTATGCCAGTCTTTCAATGTTTATTTAGAGAGAAAAAAAGTAAACACCTCAGCATCTGCCTAATCCACAGTTCTTGAACCAGCCTAAAAGGTAAAAATACATAGCTAAGAAAATAGGCCATCAAAAATCAAAGTGGAAGCTGATTGAGAAAGGAAACATGCTTAAATGAAACAAACAAATTTCCAACACATATTACCACCCTTAATATTAATGGAATACTAAGAAGAAAATCAAGTGGAAAGCTGCTTCAGAAGGAGCATGCTTAAAAGACACAAACATGCCTAACATATATTGGGATGACCACCCTTACTAATAATGGAATAATAAGAAGAAGAATTCCATAGAGCAGATTCTAGATGCATCAAGGAACAAAAGGGAAGAGACGACCACCTAGTGATCAAGGAACATGAATAAATCAAAAAATAGAAAAAACATACCACACATAGAAGCTGCCTTTTTCCTGGATTATCAACAGGCTGATTGTTAACCTTTGCCTCTAGAACAACTATTAGTGCAACATTATCCTAAAAGACAAAATGGAAACTCGGTAAGCATCATTTCTATGAGATACTATTTCTATCTTCAGCATACAAAAGGTGACAAGTTATGTTCAACAAGTCACCTTAACAAGCCTATTCAAGGCAGTTTTCCTCTGGGTGGTGGGGATCATAGCATCTGTTAATGACTGTGCAGCCTTATTAAATTCAACCTGTGTGCACATATCACTGAGTTGAGTATAAAATGATTGGAAACACTACAAAGTACGCATAAAATAATCCCTAACCTCATATTTCTTCACATGTGAAAATCTGTCTCTACGAAAAAATGTTGCACAACCATCAATTTTATTGTTGCTATCATTGTATACCTGCAAGTTCACAAAGCATAATTAAACATTAGAAACGAATTTAAAAATTCCGTCAAAACAAACTAAAACACTGCAACCACCTCATTTGTTTTTCTCTTGTATAGACCATAATAGCCATGTTTATCCAGTTCTGGGGAAAAAAATTCCTCATAATGGTCACTTTGAACCTGCAACAGTACAATAAAACAGAGAGTACTTTATTCAAAACAATTTTAAAAAAAATAAAATTAGAAATAAATTTAGAAAAACAGATGTCATTAAAGATCAGTATAGATAACAGCAAAAAGCAGATGTACATACCTCCTGCAGACAAATAATATCTGCACGGTAACCAACTATTTCTCGTAACAAATTTTGCCGGCGATATGGCCACGAAAGAGCCCATGAAGGGCAATAATTGTAAAGATCGCTTGAGGCATATGCATCAGATAATATGTTATATGATAGAACTGTAAAAGATCCTGAAGATGTTATACGTCCGTCAGCATCTAAATGCCCCATCGGATCAACAGGTATCATTCGTCGTGGGCTAGGTGAAGGAGGACATGACCAATGTCATCGGCAGTAGGGGTGTATGTCTTAGAACGTCCAACTTCAAACCACGTTTCACCACCGCTTCGTTGTGTAACTGCTGCCGGATACAATGGTGCAGATCCATTTGTCAAGCTAGCACTTGATGCAGAGGCAGATAAGCTGGTATTTGATGACCCAGAGCCAGAATTATTAAAACGCCCAAATAACTCCTCCTCTTCATTTCCATTTTCATTGATTGCACTTGCAGCACGGTCATGTAAGACACGATGATGTTGCCATGCATCTGAAAAACACTTTGATGTGCAATGGTAACTCTTGGCAACAGGTATTTTGGCCTTGACACAACCTAGACACTGCAGGGTGGCTTGCTCTGATGGGTGTATGCTACAAACAGCAACCTTTTTATCACTTTGTACACGATACCTGCCATAAGAAATGTCGAAATGATCATGTCAAAAAACAGAGCAACTATTTGGAGAATCACCTTTTTAAAAAAACTATGTATAGAAGAATACTATCAAGACGTAGAGATTACTTTTGGTGATAAACAAGGTGACATCGTAAACATTCTTGCAAATCATAAATTAAAAGACACAACATTTTTCTTGCATTTGAGCCAACAGTAAACAGCTCCCCATTGTAAAAACTGAAAGTGATGGTCACATCCTCCTTAAAAAATGCATTTTGCATGCCAATTTTCCACAAAAATTAACACTAAACTAGATTTGTTTAAGAAATAACTAAACATCAGCACAAACTATCAAAGAAATCATGTGCAATACCTAACATAAAATTTGGTATTCATGTTGAGCTTTTCATTACATCTAGAACCTATATGCTATATTTACTAGTAAATGAACTCGTTAAAATACCTTTAAATGACTAACAATAAACATATGCACTTAAAATCTCCAACATCACAATGATACACTGGAAGACAAATCCACAGTCCTGTATTAGAGATTATGAAACAAAATCTAAATGTAGTGATTTGTTGAGAACATATCACAATGTAACAAACTTGAAGTCCCAGTTTCCCCATATATGTATATAATTTTGTGCAGGCCAATACTGCCTAGCAGAGGACTAGCTGACAAGGGCATAGATGCAAATACCCAAGAAGCCATATATGACTATATCATGCAGTACAGGAATGGCGTAGCAATATCAGAACAAATTCTTTGGACAGCCAGACAGGCATCTGTGAGCACCACAGCACAATCAGAAAAAGTTTTTTTGATACTGCAACCAATTCTCTAATCACTACATACTTCAGTCAATTGTGCTGCACAGGTTTTGTACTACTATTATTATTTCTGTTTCTTAACCTTTGTTTGAAATAAAAAAAAAAACAATACTTACATGAAGATATAATAAAAAAGAAGCAAAAATGACATCAACCAATGGTGAAACCAAACAATATGAAATCCCGCTTAATAAGAGTAATCCGACTGCTTTCTAAGTTCAAACCAAGACTACATAAAATGAAATTTCAATTCATATTATCAGAAAAGAATAGACCAAAGTAAACAAGCAGATAAAGTAATCCTCCGACACGCACAATGAAGCTCAAATACCCACATTACACACGTATATACAACTACCCCCAAAGTCATCAAAAGCAAAGGCAATTCAAATAGCACCCAGAAAAGGTCAAATTTTTTGTAGAAAAAGAAGAGGGGGGAGGGGAAGAAGCTGCAAATAGGGGCAGTGCACTAACCACTTGTAACGCAAGAAATGGCCATCTAAGGGATTGGTCTCGGAAACATCATCGGTGGTAACGGTCTTATCTGGGCGGCGGAGGAGCACGTAAGGCGTGAGCTCACATCCTACAATGGGAATATCGGAAGGGAGGTGCACTCGCAGCACGCTCAGCATGCTTCACTCTTTGACCCTATCAACACCAATGTTCTTCTTCTTCTCCTGCTGCTACTGTTGCTGCTTCTGACGCTACCGCCCGTAACTGTATCTGTAACTGTAACTGTAATACGACGTTTGCAGGGGCAGATACCTGACGGATCCGCCATTTACATGGCTCGAGTACCCGCCAGCCTTGACGGAGGCCCAATCCGAAGAAACCCTAGGCGGAAAATTAGGAGATCTTACGAGGATAGGAGATTGGAGAGGGGAATCGATGAAGGGAGAGAGAAAGTGTGGGTTTTAGAGAGAGAAAGAGAAGAGAGATCGAAGATTAGGGTTTTACTGAGGGAGGATGTGGAGGGAACAGTGGAAGTAATCGCAAAATGGGTTCGAGTTTGTGTCTTGTCGAGTTGTCTTCTGCCTTTGGGGGGAAACACTTAGACAAGAGAGAGAAAGATACCATTATTCTTTTTTATATCAAAAATAGGAAATATATATTATCACTTTTTAATTAATAACCTTATTTTCTTCCGATGTATTGTTTCAAATCATTATTATTAATGATAAAAAAGTTCTTATATTATCATGAACAATAAAATAATAAGAATGAAAAATAATTTTAATTAGAAAGAAAAATATCATTTTTTTAAGACAAAACTGTACACAAAAATAGTGTCTCCTATCTTTCTCTCCTATGTTAGTTGTTATTAATATGCGTGGATTGATAGTTTTTTTCCGATACACATTTTTTTATTTTTATAAAAATAAAAATAGTTATATAATTTCAAAACTAAATATCATTATGAATTTAATTTTGATGCACTGTTAATGTAAAAAATTTTATACGTACATCCAATTATATAATATTATATCAGTAAAAATAATTACCTTTCACATTGACGTAGATGATCATAAAAAATAATAGATATAATTGCACAACTGTATAAAATATTTTATACTATCAGTGCATCAAATTAAACTCTATTATTACATGTTAAAAATTATGAAAGGATTAGTAACCAACCATTTTTAACTAATATTTCAACTAATAATGTTCAAAGGAGCAAAATTTATGTGTTTGTAAATATCCCTAATCAAGAGTAAGGTATATGGCGCACCAAACGATATCAATCATCCACGTTAGTGGGGATAGAACATTGGTACTTATAAAATGAATATTGCTACTCCCATCATACTATCATACAAACATTACAATCTTACATTTATATATCAAACAACCGTATAAAAATTCCGGCAATAGAGATTGACATTAGAAGCTCTAAAACACAACACTATTCCAACTCAAAAAACCATCTATGGCGGCTCTTTTCCCTTTCCCCATCGGCGTACTTTGTCATTTGGGAACAACATTTTCACTCAATCTCAGCTCCCTAGTGGCTCTTCATCGTCCTTGTCCTGTGCTACAACATTAATCTTCACTGCTTACTTAACGGATGTTTAATATCACTCTATCTGAAAGTGATCAAAGATTGATAGTTGACTAGTTGTAATAATTATCAGAAAAAAAGGTTAATATGAAATTAACTACAATACTATTATGATCGTTTTCTTTATTCCTTTTCAACTACCAGTTAATGTTACAAGGGACATGCACCACAAGCCGATAGAAATACAGTGCAAAAGGGTTTCAGAGTTGAACTAGAAGAACCACCTCCTTGACTTGGTGGAATTTTTAACCAGTGCAATAATTATATTCACACGTCGTTGATGGTATCATGAGGTTCATTCCGACTTTGTTAGTTCGTTCATCATCAAAGTATCTCTGAAATATCGTCCATACTTTATTGGATCTTTGGCCATTAATACATGAGCAATGATAGGAGTAATCTCTTTACAATTATACTATGGCACAAACTTTAATTTTCATTCATGATTCAATACTCAAGTACCTATGTACAACTTGAAATAACTTCCATAAAATCAAATTAACTAAATAGTAATCCGATAAAAGTTTAACACAATTATATATTTATATGCTGCCAAGTGAGCAGAAGAAAGTGACTTTTGTACTTAATATCCATAATCTCAACAAAAAATAATAAAAATAGGAGAGAGAGCTTTGTGTCTACATGACAATGCATTATCAACTGTCAATTTATAACTCTTTACATTAACAATGGACAGAAATTAAATAATAGAAATGCATCATTACAGTTACATCATTCTAATTTAAGAAAATGCTGATGATATTCTTGCAAATAATTTGTATTTGCTATCTACCAGAAATTATGACGTAGAGCCGAAAACCTACTATTCCATTAATTATGCCCATGCTAGGCAACTCACCTCGTATGTGACAAAATTCACAAACTTAAATCAATACGCCATCCTAAACTAGTAAACTTTCAGGTTAGCAAATGAGATAAACAGTTTTCAAGATATATTATAATTTAATGGAGACAGATATCTATAAGCCCTGGACTCAGCACTCAGCTGTCACTTGATCAGAAGGACTTCAAGAATGGAAAGATTGATTAGTTAGTTGAGTTTTAGATGTATAAAGCCCGTGGGAAAATAAGAAAGCTTTCACTTTATAAAAAATATATATATTAGGGAAGAGGAGGTGAAGTAAGCAAATCAGTAAAAGGGATGATAAATTTTCTATGAAACAAAGGTAGCATGATACAAAGCAGATCATTGCAAGGACCCCCACATGGGAGATACCTGGGAAAAAAGACAAAGGCCATGATCTACCACTCTTACAATATCTTGTCAACTAAATGCTTGATTCTTTCAACCTTTTTGTTTACGTATATCCGGATCCGACCTACAAAAATTGAGAGCCATCACCACAAAAAAGTAGTAAAGCATAAAGACATAAAAAGGATCAAAACTCTACCCACTGTGGTAGTGGAACAAAACGATCAAAGACAAGAACGATTCAATGTGGGAATGGAAACAAGACACATCAAGGACAAGTACAGACACAATAAAATTGTAAAAACCATCAGTGAAAGAAAGTCAAATCCTGGAGAAAAAAATATCAACGGCATATAAGATATGGGAAATCCTTCATCACACCGAGAGATTACTCCAACTGATAGAAGTCCTTTAACTTTTAAAGAGACTCTAAAACAAAACTGGTACATACCTATTGGGCTCAGTGTTCATATTTAACAAGAGGGGAAAACTTAAGAGATTTCCCGTCATTAAGGGTCTATCTATGTGGGAATTATGATAAAATGGAAGGGGAAGTGTTTTAGGTCTATGTCCCCTACTTAGCACTTCTCTCTTAACATCTAACAAAATTATTATTTTTAAAAAAATTATGAATAAAACAAAATATATACACCAACACAAATCAAAAGATAAGAGGGTGTAAAGGACAATTCATTTGTCAAGGGAATAAGGAGTGATATTACTACCTTATGAGTCAGCGCCTAGATCTATTTTTGCAGCAGCGGAACTCAGCTAAGAGAGCTATATGATCTGAGGACCACTCAGGTGAAGGAAGAGCTGTATCCTTCCTCAAACTTTCCTCGTCCAATAGCTCCAACAACGACTCCACAACCAAGGAATCCGCTGAAAAAACAAATGATGTTACTTCACAAGCAAGAAACCAGGATGTTAGATTTATTAGTAAGATAATATGGCAAGATAGCTTACCTGTGTAGAATATGTAATCTAGAGATCCAATAAAATCTCTAGTGACATTGGTGAATAAAGGTTCATTTGTTGTGCTGTCCAATCTCCGTCTATGCTGCTCATACCCAACACCAATTGTTCTTGCAAAAGATGAATATGCACTGACCTAAAACAGAAAGGATGCCCCACCCAAAAAGTTAAAGTTAATAAGAAAAGTTGACAAGGAAATACAGAATTAAAGCGAGAGAGATTATATATAACTTTAAATATACTTGAATGAATGCATTACCAGTGGCAATTGGTGAACCAACTTGGTACGAGGGTGCAATATAGTAAGTGGGTCAACAGCTAAGTCAGGATGTGAAGGATCTACTTTTCCCATTGCAAGAAGAGAATGAGGAGCACTGCAGCAAAGTCAGAATAGCCCTTAGGAAAAAAATTACTGACACCGATAAAATGACCCTTGAAGAACTTTATTTAACATTAAACGTAAAGGGAAGGAACCAAACCTTCCTGGAACTGAGTTAAAGTCTCCACAAACCAACATTGGAATGTCCGCACTGGCAGCGATTTTCTCCAATCCTTTTAAAAGTGTATGCACCTAAAAGGGAGGAAGAAATTATTAAAGATCGAGTTCGAAGTACACACTGTTTCCTTTTCAATATGAACAAGTCAAAGCAATTACTAACCTGCCAGAGTTTGACATCCTTTAAATCGTCATGCACATTGACATGTGTATTTGCCTGAACTCCACAAACAAAAACTAAGATTTAGTAATAGCAATTAGATATTAGTTAAAAGAAATGAAGTTGAACATAAACCAACAGTAGTAAAGGTAGGGAACGGGGAGGAAAAGCATATCTTTAATAAAGATAAATCCAGACAGTGATTTCAATAAAAAAATTGAAACCAGACAATTATGTTGGTCATTTTTATATGAGGTTTCAGAGTTAATTCACGGGGGAAGAAGAAAAAACTAACACTACTGCGTCTACTGATGACAGACATCGTTTGGCTCACCAATCTTGTGAAGTTAATAAGCCCACTATGTTGAAAATATCCAAGAACCCATCTTGTTTGGCCAAACCAAGGATACTATACTAAACCTCTTACTGTTAAGAAAATTTAGGTGAAATAATAACAGACCTTACTATAGAGAATTTCAATACAACTCAACTAGGTGTGACAAGGTGTTACAATGGTTTATTTATATGCTACCCAAATTTGTATTAACAGAGCCAAAATCCACAAGTAAGACAATAAGCCATAAGAATAATGATTAAAAGAAAGAGGCCTTAAACATATATCAGGAATGATTAGCCTTAATAATAACTGAATACTAAGAACAAAGAAATGTCCATAAAGCAAAATTCAAAAAACAGCCCAATCATCAATTAAATATTGCAGCATAACACAGAAATGGAAAACAATAAGAGAAATCCATGCACAATTTGTGTAAGTAATATTGGCAACAACAACAAGGATGGATGCATAAGTATTTATATTACAAAAAAGCAACAGGAACCACAAAGGAGGACCCACGTAAGTGAGCAAGGGGAGTGACTAAATCAAAGTAAGAAAAGCATACCACACAAAGAAGCTGTCTTTTCCCAGGATTGTCAACAGGCTGATTGTTTACCTTTGCTTCTAGTACAACTATTAGTGCAACATTATCCTAAAAGCAAAATAAAGGAAACTTGTTAAGCAACATCTCTATTACAGATAATTTCTTCATTCAAAATATCAAAAGTATCATGTTTCATGCAATAAACAACCTTAACCAGCCGATTCAAGGCAGTTTTCCTCTGAGAGGTTGGAATCATTGCATCTGTTAATGACTGTGCAGCCTTATTAAATTCAACCTGCATGCAAGAAAACACCACTTTAAGTTGTATAGAAACTTAAGAGAAGTCTATACCCATAAAATAACTCCTCACCTCGTATTTTTTCACATGTGAAAATCTGTCTCTACGAAAAAATGTCGCACAACCATCAATTGTATTGGCATTACCAAGGAATACCTGCAAGACCCCCATCATCTTAGCTTAACAACAAAAGAAAAAACTTAAAATTATGTAAATAATGAAGTAAAGTTAAACATCAACCTCATTTGTTTTTTTCTTGTAAAGACCATAATAACCATGTTTATCCAGTTCAGGGGCAAAAAATTCCTCATAATGATCACTTTGAACCTGTGGTTGACATAAAGAGCTATTTACTCAGAACCATTCAACGAACAAAAAGTTTAAAAAACATTAAAAAAAATCTCATAGCATCTAACAGCACATGAACATACCTCCTGAAGACAAATAATATCAGCACGGTAACCAACTATTTCTCGTAACAAATTTTGCCGGCGATAAGGCCACGAAAGAGCCCATGAAGGGCAGTAATTGTATAATTCACTTGAGGCATATGAATCAGACAATATGTTGTATGATAGAACCGTAAAAGATCCCGAAGATGTTATACGCCCTTCTGCATCTAAATGCCCCATCCCATCAACAGGTATCATTCGACGTACATGACCAATGTCATCAGCAGTAGGGGTGTATGTCTTAGAACGTCCAACTTCAAACCACGTTTCACCACCACTTCGTTGTGTAACTGCTGCCGGATACACAGGTGCAGCTCCATTTGTCAGGCTAGCACTTGAAGCAGAGGCAGATAAGGTGGTATTGGAAGATCCAGAACCAGAATTATTAAATCGCCCAAATAACTCCTCCTCTTCATTTCCGTTGTCATTAACTGCGCTTGCAGCACGGTCATGTAAGACACGATGATGCTGCCATGCATCTGAAAAACACTTTGGAGTGCAATGGTAACTTTTGGCAACAGGTATTTTAGCCTTAACACAACCTAGGCACTGCAGTGTGGCCTGCTCGGATGGATGTATGCTACAGACAGCAACTTTTTTATCACTTTGTACACGATACCTGCCAAAAGGAAGGTCCAAATGGTGATCTCAAATAGCAGACACTAAAAGATTCAAGTTTAATACGCCAAAATAGCTAAATGAGCTAAAACCTAACAGCAAACACTACATACACCCACTTCTAAGAAACAAGAAACACAATTCAAGATCATCAAGAAAGATAAATAATTCTTTCACAATAGAGTAAAAAGAAGATGCGAATAGAGGGAAGTGCACTAACCACTTGTAACGCAAGAAATGGCCATCTAAGGGGTTGATCTCGGAAACATCATCGGTGGTAACGGTCCTGTCAGGGCGGCGGAGGAGCACATAAGGTGTTAACTCACATCCTACGATGGGAATATCGGAAGGGAGGTGCACTCGCACCACGCTCAGCATGCTTCACTCTTCGCAATCTTCACAACTCTCTGACCCTATCAACACCACTCTTCTCCTTCTGCTGCTGCTTCTGCTTCCTATGCTACCGCCCGTAACTGTATCTGTAACTGTAACACAACGCTTGCAGGGGCGGATTGTTGGCGGATCCGCCATTTACATGACCCGGGTAGCCGCCAGCCTTGACGGAATTTCAATCAGAACAAACCCTAGGAGGAAAATTGGTGGCGCAATAGGAAAGCTTAGCGATTGGGGAGCGGGGATTTGATGGGCGAAGCGATCTGGAGGATCGGATATTAGGGTTTTAGAGAGCGGAAGAGGAGAGCGATCGAAGATTAGGGTTTTTACTACTGAGGATGTGAAAAAATGGTTTCTTTCTTTCTTGGCGTATGGTTTCTTTCTTGGCGTCTGTGTGTGAAAGTGAGTGTAAATTGGGGGGAAGACAAGATACGATTATTTAATCTTGTTTTGTTTTCATTTTCCTATTTGTTTGTTGGAGCTTTCTTCGGTGGGAAAAGAATAATCTGGACCTTGAAGGACCAGGTTATAAATTCAAATAATAAAAAAAGCATGGGTTGGTTCACAATTAAAGTAAAATAACGGTTGAGAGGAATTTGAAAAAATTTCAGAATTTCTTATTACAAGAAAGCACCAACGGCACGTCATGGTTGAGGGGAGGAGATCTGCACGGTGTCATCGCTGCGTCGTCTTCCCCGACAAGTTCTCCGCTTGTTCTGCTTTTGCTCCGGCGGATGTGAAGCACTCGGAGCACAGTTTGGGCGTGGACTCAATGCCACTGGCTGAGGAGATCTGAGAGAAGAGCAAAACAGAGAGATTCAGAGAGGAGAGAGAACTCGCCTCGCCGTCGTCTTGCCGTCGCCACCGCAGTTCATCGCCTCTCCAGATCTGGTCGCAACGCCCAAGCCTCTGAGGATGTTCCATTACGACCTCCTTGACGAGACGCAGAACAAGCTCGATTATATCCTCCCTCTCTCTCTCTCTCACTGTTGAGAACTTCCTCGAGTGCCGCCTTCATATTCTCATCTTCAAGTCCGGCATGGCCAAGTTCATCCATCAGTGCATATTAGGTCTTTTTACATCTTTTCAAATTTCCCTCAATTTAGGATTTTTAAATTCCTAATTTTCTATCACTCATGTTTCTTTGTTTTTTTGTGCTTACTTTAAAGTTTAGAATCTAATTTCTTAAACATTCAAGTAGCTCAAAATTTTAGTCTGATCTCTTTGTTGGTTTCTAGGCTTTTGATAAATTATTTAATTATGTATCTAACTTGGCTCAAATGATTGTTGATGAAGTATGATTTCAAGAAGTGACACAAATTTTACTGTGAGTAGCTTTTTCACAGGCCAGAGAGGAGGTTCATTGAGCTGGAGGCTCTGGAGAAAATCATACAGGAAAGAATATTGTCAGTACTGAAATTTTCAGTGGAGGATCTGTTGGATATAGTATGTAGTCTTGGGAGTTTGTTGTAAAATTTTTATCACAGATAATGTTTAAATCTCCTTATTTGAAAAAGGAAGTGGAGATTGAATGTTGAAGTTTTGGCATTTAGCCCGTGAGTGAGCAACTGTGGCTTGTAAATGAGAAGTTTTAATTTGATATTTGTCGTTAATTTCCCTTTACTGTTCAAGGGGAAACACTCAGATTGTTCCAGAATTTCCAGCGAAACTTGATTGGCTGAATACAGCTCCACTACAATTTCGCAGGGTACCTTTCTTCAGCTTGTGTTATAATCCAAATAAAAGATTTGCAATAACTCATTGGATTGTAATTTTATCTTTTGACAGGATCTGAAAGGAAAAGTTGTTGTCCTGGATTTCTGGACTTATTGTTGTATAAACTGTATGCATGTCTTACCAGACCTAGAATTTTTGGAGAAGAAATACAAAGATATGCCAGTAATTTATTTTAAATTTTATTTTTATATATTTTGGATATAAAATGTTGCATTTGCGTTTCTGCTTTATAAAATTTTCTCTGTTTGTTCAGTTTTCTTCTGCATGAAGGTGGCTAGTCATTATTGACATTGAAAACATGAGGTTATAATTTTATGTATGCTTTATATATCCAGTTCATTGTTGTAGGTGTTCATTCTGCGAAGTTTGATAATGAGAAAGATTCTGAAGCCATTCGTAATGCAGTTCTACACTATGATATCACTCATCCGGTACGACAAAAGTTGGAATTCAATTAGTATTTCAAAGTCCATAATCTTTTACTTGAAATTTAACATTTTTAAATATTATCAGGTCTTTATCCTCTTCTGCTTATGGAGAACTGATATATCATGGTTATTCTGCTGCTATTTTGTTTTATTGTTGCACTACTGTTAATATTAATGCTTTAGGACTCCTGAACACATGATTAACAAAACTTGTTCTATCAAATTTCTATTTTGACTCATTTGTAGGTTGTGAATGATAGTGACATGTATCTTTGGCGCAAGTTAGGCATAAATTCATGGCCAACATTTGCTGTCGTTGGCCCCAATGGTAAGCTCCTAGCACAACTTGCTAGAGAAGGTCACAAGAAGGTACTGATTCAAATTGATATGTTGAATTAATGAAATATAATTTTGAGATATACTGATACTTGTAGTCATTCTTGTTATAGATATTAAGCTTATTACAGTGTGGTGATTTAAAAAAGTTTTGCATTGTTCCTGTTTTGGAAAGGATCTTGATGATTTTGTAGAGGCAGCACTGATGTTAGCAATTGATATCCTCAACAACTCTCTCTCTCTCTCTCTCTCTCTCTCTCTCTCTCTCTCTCAACTTCAAATTAAACCTCAAATCCCAAAATGTATTCAGGTGGTTACCGACCTTGATGGGAACTTCATTGTACAAATTAGTAGCAGTTGGGAGCAAGGTCTGCAGGATGGTTCATTTGATGATGCCACCTTTAACAAATTGGTGATAGTACTTGAAATTTAATGGAGATATGGAGGAGACAGATGATTCGATAAGCTGATCAATCTTGCTATTCTTTTTTTTATTAATCAAACTAGTATTTTGTGGATTATGTTGCTATATAAATTTTTAGGAATTCCGTTACCTGATGTACTCATTCTGTTCAAACAAGAGACTATAGTTTTTGATACGCTATTACTATTATGGGTGACTTTATGTTTGGCAACTTTTTTTTTCTCTGAACGTAGACATAATTTTGTATTCTAAAAATGCGTTCACTTGACGCACAAGAAACTATAGCTTTTGCGCACTTAACGTGTGTTTAGGTTTGTTACTGGTCATTATTGGTTTTAATAGTTTTCTCCATAATTTTTTTTATCATTTTTAATACTTTCTTTTATATTTTGATTTTTTATTTTTTTAATTAAATTTTTTATTATAATTTTGTTATAATATGAATTATTGATTTTATTAAAAATGACAAAATAAATAAAAATTTGATCATACATAACAATAGAGTCATAAGTAGTAAAATGTTATCGTCTAAAATAATACTAAATAAAAAAATACTAAGAATATTAAAACAATTATAGAATATTTTTTGTTTGATATTGTAAAATTTATCATTGTAATTTTTGTGTATTGTTTATTATTCTAATTTTTTTTATAATATGTATTGTTGTTCCTATTAGAAATGATAAATTAAATCACTTGGAATTTATTATAAACTCTTTTTCATTTCTTTCAAATTTTTCCAGAAAAAAAAAATCAAATTTCAATATGAAAGATGAAATTGTACAGGAAAATATGTGTTTGATTAAAATATGTAGTGTTTGATCATTAAAATACGGGTAGTAATTCAGGCTGTTTTGGGAGTATGAATTTGTATTACATTATTTTGAGCCCATGTTACAAAAAAAATAGTTGGTCCAAAAAGAAATCAATTTTTTCAAAAAAACCGGTCTTTAAATAGTTGGTCTAACTAAACCATAGTGAACCGGTCTACAAATTCATTAAATTTTGGGTCAAACATTGAATTTCTAACACTTGTTGTACGGATGCAATCCTATCCATTGAATTAGCATTTTTTCACTTGGTCCATCAAGGTCTTTAAAATACTTTTCCCACCAAAGACAAAGCCTCTTTTCATTTTCCTATTTGTTTCTTTTCTTTGTATTTTGTCTTCGTGTCTTGGCTGAATTTACTTTAGTTAAAAGAGATCTTATATTCCTATGCTTGATGGACTTACATTATAAAATATATTTTAGTCTTTAGTAAGATTGATATCATGAATTAGTTTGTGCATGTGAATAAAAAAATCACTAAGAAATAGTAATTCACAAAACTTTTTTTTATGACATCAAACAATTCACTTCATTTTTTAATAATAGGTTAAAGTGCGGAATTTTTTTTGTCAATGAGTTAGAGTTCAAATGGTATAATTTTTTCATACTTACTTAAGAAGTTGTGATATTTATACGAGTTACATTTTATATTTTTTAGAAAAGATTTTAATATCTTAGAGAACTCAATACAAAATAGAATCTTTATAAAAAATTTTCTTTTAAACAGAGGCCTCGCCTGCTTCACGCACTTGTCCCCCGGACGCCATCGTCCCTTACCTGAGGAAAGTTGAGTTTGGCGACACGGTGCAACTCATTGACTGTGTATTTAATAACTCTCTAATCACTACATTCGTTGAGCGGTAGTATTCGGAGACCCACACTTTTCACCTGCTATGGGATGAGTCCACCATCACCCTGCAAGACATTGCATGTCACCTTAGGTTACACACAGACGGGAAGCCAATGGGTGGGTGTCTACATGACTTTCAGACTTGGTACCACCGACTGACATGGGAGCACATGGAGGAACTCCTAGGTGCCAGACCGCCACTTCCAATGCAACAAGGCACCCAGAGGAAAGAGTCGTTTAGCATCAAGTTGACGTGGCTCCGAGATCGAGTCCGGCACGTGCCCCCACAAACTATCGATCCAACCACCCTTTGACAATACACCAGGTGTTACACATGATGTTGATCGGTGGCTACCTGATGACACACAAGTCTGACAATTAGGTGCATATCAGATGGTTGTCATTGTTGGCTGACTTCAAAAGGTGCATCGGTCTTTCGTAGGGGATCCATTGTGCTTGCATAGACATACCACTTCTTGTGCCATGCAGCACATTGTGCCACAACTGACATAGCTGGGTTGCACACTATTGCTTGTCTCGTGGATATACCACAGGTTTCCACAGTGATATCCGGTCGACAGGCAGATTTCGACCTTTTTCCTAGAAGTGAGATACGATTTTGGTTTTGATTTTATCTCATCGGGTTTTGTACGACGCATTCAAGGCCCCGTTTGAGGCGGACCATGTGATCTCCATTCAGCCTACTACTGACGACAGGCCGACACTAGAATACTGGGTCTAGTACTAGTAGGCCTGCAGGGTCAGGCATCTGTCCGGGGAAGATGTGCTTAACGATCCCAGACTTTCGACCCTCCCTGACAACGTCTAGCCCACACCTAGTATGCTAAGGGAGGTCCTCCACCTTCCACCAGATGTCCCTGATCGCCGTAGGCGTGCCAGGGAGGTGCGACCAGACATTCAGAGGCCTGCCCAATAACCATATATCTACGCAATTGTCTTTTGTTTTGCCATCCAAACTTTCCTGTATGACTGCTTGAAGTGATAGCTATGCTCACTGTACTCTATAGAATAGGGTCGGAAACTGATGGATTGGACTGTATGAGGGACAAGATGATTCTACATATGAGGCTGCTGTTCAATTGTCGATGATCCTGCAACATGGTGAGGCTATACACGTGTGTGATCCGCCAAATTTACGCACCTCCCTAATAATTTTAAATATAATCGAATTAAAATCTAACCAAAATAACAACGACAAAGAAGAAAACGAACTAAAATACTATAGCACTCACCAATATCCTAGATTCTATCGGAGGGCGACACGCAAACTCCAAGGACAACCATTAGTGAATTGCCGACAACATACACGGTACTTTAACCGATTCGACTCGACTACTCGATACTCCGCATTTCTCTGAATACTGTAATTCTTCATGCCTTGCAGCACTACCTCTCTACTCCTGAATTTGTGACCAACCCTAAACTTCACACCACCGTCGGTATCGTAATCGTCGGCCCCCATACTCGAATATGGAATTTTCTCGTGCATCGCATCCAAATCTAATATATGGTAGTGGCTGGATACAGATGCTAACTCTGAAATTAGACGCGAAGCAGGAAAAGGTATTGAACTGATCAACCAACAGGAGTCTCTAGTATGAACTCATCCTCACCATCATCGTTAGAGGAACCACTTCTGTGTCTATCTGCAACGTAGTCCTCGTCGGATTCCTCATCCTCAACGTCCATGTCCATATCCTGCACTGAACTAGCACAGTGTAACGGTCGTGGTGTGAGAGGAGGGTCATTCGACACAAAGTCCGAACTGCCAGTACCACCGCCACCAACATCACGAACCTCCATAAAAAGTTCCATCACTTGTTCAACCATACTTCTCCCGTGCACGTCAAACATTAGGCGTACGTGTTCATCGCCATCAAGCCATAACAGACGAAACTAAAATATACCATTCCCCATCGGTACTAGCATCCTATACCCAACTCTATCAACCTCTTTTCTCTTCCTACCACCTACTGCGCCAATATCATACTTTTTAATTCGAACAACGAATTTGCTCTTCAAGTTTAGAATAGCGCAAGACTATCACACTCAAATATAATTTCGTTGTCACTATTTTTCATTTAATATTTGAGATATACCATCACAACAAGGAAACAACTGCCACTGGACATTTTTGCTAATTTTTTGGAAGAAAAGACAGAAGAGAAGGAAGATCTGAGAGTTTTGTAAAGAATACCAACGGTTTGCTGATCCTTTTATAGATGGTTGATTTTTGTCCTAATATATCTCATTTACTGTGTAAATATTTCAAAATCCCACATATCTCGTTTATAGAGTAAATAAGATATGCGTAGTTCGCTCTTTCCTACGTAACATGTTTATAAATGTGATACATTGACACGTGTTTGTGCCTTATCTCGTTTACACTGTAAATGAGATAAAACACATAATGAAAAAACGTAAAATACTCTAAAAATTACGTATATTGGTAATTAAAATATTTATTTTATTTATTTAAAAAAATCCGTTAAGTGCGTGGTTGGCGCTATTAAATCGATAAAAAAAATTTGTGTTTGCCAAATTTTTAATAACAAAAGTAAAAATACTAAAAAAATAAAAAAATTCTTTTTTGAGAAGTTATAATTTACATATTTTTTAAAAGATATTTTTTTCTTAAAAAAATATATTTTTTATATGATAAATAAACAAAAAAAACTTTTATCTTATTGCCCAAATATAATTAATAGATAAAAAAATCTTTTCACATGGGATATCCAAATATAAAATTATTTTACTTTTCTAAAAAATCTTTTAAAAAAAGATATTTTAAAAAAAGATATTTTATTAAAAACTCACCCGAGCAAACCCTAAATATTTTAATAAAAATTTGGATGGACAATAATCATATATTATTGTTTTAATAAAATAATTAATTTTAAAATTTATTTTCTAAAAAATAATATAAAAATATAAATTTAATTGTGTAAAATATTTTTA
>NC_029777.3:9235355-9235761 GCF_000817695.3 Arachis duranensis | reverse complement strand
AAAATTAAACTTTTATATCTATTGTTTTATAATTATTTATATTGTAAATGTGTAAATTATTTTTTTTTCTGACAATAATATAAGATTAAATGCAAAAAATTTAATTTTAATACACAGTCAGTGTAAATAATTTTATGCGTGCGTTTAATTATGCAATGACACATTAATAAAAATAACTATTTTTTACCTTAACTACCTGAATTATCGTCTAAAAAAAATATAATTGTACAAGATTAGTACATCAAGAATAAATTCTAAATGCATATGTAAAATAACTTTAGACTAATAATTTGTGAAAATTAAATACATATTAAAAAATGAAAACAAAATTTAGGATAATGATAATAACTTAAATCTATTATAAAGTGATAATAATGATGAAAACAATTTTTTTTTTTTTTTTGGA
>NC_029777.3:9224525-9235289 GCF_000817695.3 Arachis duranensis | reverse complement strand
CTAAGGTTTTTTTAACAGTGCAATACCCCCTTTGTTTGCTGATTAGCTTCCTTTTTTCATGGGCTGTGCACTTATTTTTATTTTGGACCTGCACCATTAAAATTTTTATCAAACATTATGGGCTTTCAACCCAATTAAATATATATTTGACATCACCAATTATAATTTGAAAAATAATTTAAGCTAATTTATAAATTTATTCTTTTCTGGTTTGAATTATATTGGTTCAGCATCTTTCACGAAATGAAATTTAAAAGTTTGAATATTAAAAAATAAAAAAGGTAATTTAAGTTTAAAAATGATTTATAAAAAAAAAAGCAATTCAATACTTATATGAAAGTCTGTTTTTTTAAAAAAAATAATTCACATACACTAAAAATTAACTAATATATATATATATTACATATTAATTTACATATTTTTTACTAATAATTACTACTAGAATAATCAAATTTATCATAATAAAATAATTAAATTTATAACAGATGAATAATTAAATTTGTTTATAATAACGTAATAAAAAATTTTGAGATGAAAAATACGTTTTTAAAGGCGATAGTTAATGGTTTGCATATAATATGGCTGTATAATTATACGTTAACCACAGTTGTTATTAAATAAAATATAAAATATAATCATGTATGATTAATTAATAATTGAGATAATGTCTAAAATGGTCTTTGAAATTTTTTACTCAAATTAAATAAGTTCTTGATTTTTTAAAATGACTAAATATACTTCTCTCTTCACTCTCATACATGTGAATCTTTGTTAATACAAAAATCATTAGACGTTTTAACTGCATTCTGATGTGGACAATAAGTTTAATTTAAATTAGAATTCAAAATTTGGTTAAAACACTCAAATTGATCTGTTCACACTTATAAAATTCTAATCCCTAAAATCTTTATCTTAGTCATATCTTTTTCTATCTCCACTCTTTCGTAGCTGTTGTTCATAGTATCCTTTTGTCAAGTTCTAAAAACTTATTTATTCTTTTAGGGAGGTATGATGGATGGTAATGATAGAAATAAAAAAAATTCAAACAAAGACTATAGTGAGAGAATTTAGTTATAAGGACATTCAAATCAGAGATAAGAAAATTATATTATGTAATTGTGGGTTGTATACAGTAATTAAATATTGAACAAGATGAGAGAATTTAAGAAAAAAATTCTCCAGATGTTTTAACTATGAAGTAAAATTTTTTATTTAATGAAATTGTTAAGTTAATACAGATTTAAAAGAATAATTTAGTGATTGTTGATTCAAGTTTTTTTTTATATTGTTATAGTCTGGAGTTTACTGTAATTTTTTTCGCTGGGCTGAGTTGATGGAGATGAAGAACAACAAAATATAGATCAGATTACATAAAAAAAAATTTAATAAACTCAATTAAAGAATGAGAAATTTAGAATGCGATATTGGTATATCGAAAATGCTGATAATGGTACTGTTGTGTTGTAATAATTATTGGTTTTAGTTTTAGTATTTGGATGTTTTGATTTTTAGTTACGAAATAGCAATCAAAATGTGCTTAGTGGAGAACAAGTTGACAACTATATGCCTTACGACTAATTCTATAACTGGTATACAGGAGTATATGGTGCTTATTTGAGATTGTCTCCTAAAGTTTGGCAGCTGCACCCATACTCGTAGACACTATATCATTATGATCAAGGTATCAACTATCAAGGTATTATGCACCATTACACAATCATATTTGGTCATAGTATAAGGTTTTTGTATACTGTTTATATCATTGTAGATAGGAATGGAAGAGAGTCAGGCTATTCGATAGAAGCTCGTGGTTTGACTCGATTTATTTTATTAAACAAGTTAGATTTGAACTTTTTGTAAAGTCTATTAGTTAAAATGGCAAAATCATAGACTTTAGAAAAAGTTTACAAAATTCGTTGGGTTGGCTCGTCAAAATTGAATTGTAAATATGATTACGATATATGACTAAAAACTATTATATAAATGAATTTTTTTACAAATCATGATTTATAAATTTTAGAATCCATTTAATGTCAATTTAGATTTCTTTTAAATTTATTGTTTTTTGAGTTCTAATTTACAAAACAAACTTTTCAAATTGACTCGTAAGCTTGTCGGACTTTAAACAGGTCGGGCTTGAGTCTGAAAAAAAGCCTGTGAGAAGTAACATATCAAAACTTGGGCCGTCTATTTATAATATAAGTCAAGCTCGTCAAAGCCAAAGTTCAACTCGGCTCGATCCATTTTTATCCCTAATTGTAAAATTCATTGTTGAAGTGAAATTGAATCTGTTGTTTTTTTACTTTTTCATCAAAGTCAGAACTAGAAAGAACAAATAAATAAAATAAGACCAGTAATCCATAGGAACTTGACCTAATATTACTATTCAGAATTTAGAAAACATGGAAATACATAATTTTACATCCCATGTAAAATGTGGCTGCATTACATTTATAAAAAGAGAAGGGATAACAAATTTAGAGGTTCCCTCAACCTCAACTGTTATTAACAGGTAACAGAATGTTATAAATAATTATAAACATGAAACAAGGAGCTTTCTGCAATGGGGGCAAATCACTTCTTAAGTGATGATGATAATACACCTTGTTCAAGTTTATATTAGCATTGTGAGGAGGGTCTGTTTCTCTTCCTTCTTGTGCCATCCCCATGGCCTCTCATTTTACTAGCTGCTACAAGTTAATAGTTAGAAGGAAGCATTTCATTCATCTTGCCAAATCCTTTTCATAAAAGTCCCATATTTTGGACCTGTTCAAAGGCAGATGTTTAAACAACTTTCATAAAACACCAACAAAACATGAAGATTTTAGATTTGGACATCTTGTTATTTACCAGTATGCTAGGAACTGACAGGGCTCATACTTTTCATAAACTTTTTCAACATCGGTTTGAATTGTTTTCAAGGTATAATTTCTTGAATGAACCTACTGTAATAATTAACAAATCCCATACATATCAAGATTCAAGATCATTTAGCATACATGAAACAGGAAAAAACAAGAAAACAACACCTAGATAAGCTTGCATCTTTGGAAAGTTCTTCAAATTGTCCTAATTGAGTTTTTCCTTCAACGATAGCTTGAGCTAGTTTTATTATGCAACGTGCTCTATACTCAAGTTTGCTTCGCTTTGCCAAAAACAGCTCATCAAGGTGTGCTAACTCACTAGAAGGAAAATTTCCAATATGATTAAAAATTGAATCATTCAAACTTAGCTCTTTTGTTGAGGAAACTTAACTTCATTTATAATCATTGCATAATGATTATGAACACACTCACACTTTAATTATTTCTTAATTAAAAACCAAAACAACCAAACACTAAAACCAAATCTAATAATTATTAGGAGACACAACAGCACCATCATCAACATTTTCAATATACTAATACCGCTCTCTAAATTTTTCATTCTTTAATTGAGCTCATTGAAAACTTCTTGTAAAACCTAAATCACATGTACCTTATTGTTCTTTATATCCATCAGCTCAACGAAAAAAATTATAATGAATTTCATATTATAATAATGCAAAAAGAAATATCGAATCAACAATTACTAAATCATTCCTTTAAACTCGTATTTACTTAACAATTCCATCAAATAAAATTTTTTACCTCATAGTTGGAACACTCATAAAAAGGTTTTCTTGGATTCTCTAGCCTCTCGGTACTTCATTACCGTATACAACCCACAATTGCATAATACAATAATTTTACTTCTAGTTGGAATGTCCCTGTTAGTGTAATTTCTCCCATTATAGTTATTCTTGCGTGAGCTTTTTTGATTTTTATCACCACCATTCATCATGACTTATCCAAAAGAACGAGTTTTCAAAATTTGACAAGAGAATGCTATGAACAACAATGAAAAGAAGTGGAGACAAAAAATAGTATATGATAAAGATGAAGATTTGGGAGTTAGAATTTTATAAGTGTGGATGGATCAATTTGAATGTGTTAACCAAATTTTTAATACCAATTTAAATTAAACTCATTATGTATCTACATCATCGTGCAATATCTGGTGACTTCTAAACTAACAACATTCACGTTTCTGAGAGTAAAAATACATTTGGTCATTTAAAAAACATGAAGGACTTATCCGATGCATTAATAATTCCATCAATATGATCAGAGCTTGCATTCGTTCTTATAAAAAGATAACATGCAGATACACCTTTTTAACAATACATGTCATTTACGTGATTGATTAGTAGTATATAGTGGTTTGATTAAGCAAAAGCTAACTTGGCAGAAAAAAAAAGGCATTAGTTTTGTGTATCATTCATATTCCACTAAAACAATTTAACACTGCACGAACTTGAATATTTCTTTTTACAATTATTACCTAATAATCAGCCATATTGCAGCTAATTATATTTTAAATTATAACAAATTTTAAAAAAATTTACTAACAGTTTTGCAAATACTATTGAGTAGATAGAGATAATAATTATGCAACCAAATAAGATGTGAAAGTTATAATGTGAATCTAAAATAATTAAGCAGAAATTTGCTATTAATAAAAATATATCGAAATGAATTTTCTTTTTTCTAAAACTAACAAACAAACATTAGATCCTTAATTTGGATTATCTGATCAGTAAATATTCTGCACCTCCACATTATCTCCGATGATAATATCTTTCAGTGGAATAAGAGTAGGAACATGGTGAATTATTTAAAACTTGCCATGAGCCTTGAAATCACACCAAGGAGTCACAAAAATCCTAAACTCTTGATTTTCACGATCAAGGGAGCCAATGCAGCTAGGTAATTGAGATGTGGTTATGGAAGAATTAGTATATTGAAAAATGGGAGCCCAAGATTCTCCATCTCCATATATTTTCATCATCCACATTGTGACAAGTAGCTCATTAAAATATATCAAGCAAATAGAACCCCTGAATTCAAATATCCGGACTTTTGTACCTTGATCCCTCGGCGGCATAGAAAAGGATTGAAACCTTTCCATGTCAAAATTGAAAGCCCATATTGAGACATTTCCATCAACATCTGTACCAATCCAATGAAGTGCCCCATTGAAATAAGCAGAATGAGTTAACAAATGTATCAAATTTTTGGGATAATCTACCTCAACATTTATCCATGTCGAAGTTCCAACTGTGTGCATTTCAACAACCATACGATGATCATGTTTAGAGATATATATTCTCATTACCTTGTATTGGTTTGTTTTTGGGTGAAAACCAAAACCCCAAGATATTTGCTCGTAGGGCTTCAGGATTGGAGGTTGTTTTGGAAGTCTTATGAACTCACCTGTTATTGGGTTGCAAACAAGTGAAATGTCTCTGTCCATTGAACAACTCAAGTAAAAAAGACCATTACGAGAAAGCACATCAACATAAACTCTTCTACCCTGGATTGATTTGGGACCAGGGAGAGGAATCTCAAATTTAGGATCAAGTTTTATGTTGCTACTACTCTTGGGATCCAGGACTTCAAACACACTGCAGCATAATGGATTGTTTCTCCTTTCATGCCATTCGATTCGCTCATATTCAACAAGGTGAAAGATTCTAGAATGCAAGTGTCGGATCATGGTACACGTAGGTGTATAAGTAAAGAGTAATTTGACAAAATTTGGATCAGAAATCAATGTGTTCCGATGCTTGCAAACACATCTACAAACCAGAACAGACTTCATAGGAAGCCTAACAAAAATGTCGGTAATTACATCCACTGGAAGACTGGCAAAACAAGACTTTCGTATTTGGAGTTTCCTGGCAATTAATTAAGTACAAAATAATTTAGAAAAAGAGAAGGAAGAAACTCACGGTCTTGTTTTGTGTTATTCTATGAAAAAACAAAATATAGCTCGTCAGAATAAAATGAACATCACCCATACTATCCAGAATAACGATCCGAATACTAGGGATAATAAACATCTCATCGAACCTTTGACCTTCCGGATCTAGAACTCTAATACCATGTCATGAACCCACTCATCCCAAAAGCGTAACACTGATGATCATATCTCTAATACTTCCTAAACTTCCATTGTACATATTGTACGCTTAGACCATTGGCTCCCTATACTTTTCCGTAAAAATTCTGTAGATGTAGATTTATATTTATTCATTAACATGACAAATTTGTGCATAAACTACTCAATTAAAAGTATATAAAAATGTAAAATCGAATTATAATATAAAACAAGTTTAATCACCCGTGCCATGCACTTGATAAGATTGGAATTATAATTTTAAGTTGTTATATTAAATTTCATTTTAATTATAATAATTTAATTAATAAAAAAATAACTTGTATGCATTGTTTTTTTTTAATATAGTATTAATTGTATTAACTATAAAATAGTTATTTAATCTACTTTTTTCAATAAATCAGGCATATATACTCAATATGACCATAAATAATCTAGTAATACTTAAATCTACCAACAAAGTTTTATATGTTGGTTTACTGTGAAGTAAGAAAATATCAAAATCAGCTCAAAATGAAGAACAAATTAATAGAGAATCCTAATGCAAAAAGTTTTGTAATAAACAATAAATAATTTAAACCTACTGAATAACAATTCAATACTATCTTTTGATACCTGCAAAATATATACATGAAACAACACCGTATCAATGTTTGTATATAAAATTATATGATTAACGTAATTATAAAATTGTTTGTCAAGAGAATAAAATTATACGAATTTTAATGATAATTTTAATATTTTCAAACTATTAATGTACAATAAGAATTCATCTATTAGTTCCTAGAATTTCTAAATTTTTTAAGTGATAGTAATAAATTTTAATAAATAAATAGATTTAGTAAGACATTTTGTTATTACCTTTTTATTATAGGCTCTCAAAAACTTCTCTATATACCACATTCATCGTGCAGTTATCTTCCAATTGTCCATGATCTTGCAACAGCACTCGCAGACCATCTTTACTCGTTATGCTTGATAACGCAACATACAATTGACCATGGGTGAAAACTGGCATTGGAAGGTTAATTCCAACTTTCGATAGAGTTTGTCCCTGGGACTTATTTATTGTCATTGCAAATGATATGATAATTGGGAATTGTCTTCTTTGAAACCTGACCGGCAATGTTTCATTATTTGGAATTAGATTCAGTCTTGGAATAAGAACAATACTTCCAGCTTTGTTACCAGTTAAAGTCTTGCATTCTATCACATGATTTCCCATTCTTCTAACTTGCATCCTCGTTCCATTACACAAACCATTAGTTTGGTCTATATTCCGTAGCAACATAACAGAAGCGCCAACCTTCAGAACCAACTTGTGTGGTGGTAGACCTGAATAATTTATTCCATTTAGAATCTCCGGCGAAAAAGCATCTAACTCAAATTCCATATTTTCCTCTTCAGCACACATAGAGTCTAAACTTAAGTAGACTCTTTCTTGTCTAGGTAACCCTGCAGTCATTTTGTTGTTGACATCAGTGACACAATCCAAAGTTGGTGCAAGAATTGCTCTATCCTTGAAATAATTTTCAACGGATAAATTGGATAACATATCTGGATACACGAAATCAATGAGGTCATCCAAAGCAGAGTCAGAGTTCTTAATCAAAATGTCAGATGGTATATGAACGATCGATTCACCATCTGTTGTATCACCAGCCAAACCATCACCAATTTTGAGTAGCCATTCTGCAAAATTTCTGAGTTCTTGTATGTTGTTGTTTTCACCTAGTGACAATCTCATGTTTTTTGTAAGCTTCAAAACCTTACAGTTATGACACAAATATGAAGAATTAATAGAAGACTGAATTTTATCTTGCCTTGAACCTCTGGGAATCATAGGTAAAATTTGTCTAAAATCTCCTCCGAGAACAACAACTTTACCTCCAAATGGCAAATGAGTATTATACGAAACTGAGCACCTTAAGATGTCTCTGAGGCATTTATCTAAAGTTTCGTAACAATACTTACTTATCATTGGAGTTTCATCCCATGTGATTAATTTGGCCTTGGATATTAACCTTGTAAGAGGACTTCCCTGTTTAATGCTACACAAAGAATCCTCATTTATGGCAAAAAGGAATTTTAAACATTGAATGTGCAGTTCTTCTATTAGGCAACAAAAGTGTAGCAATCCCACTCGAAGCAACATTTAAAACTATACCTCCTTTAGACCTAATTGAGCATGATATAGTTGACCATAAAAATATTTTTCCACAACCACCTTGACCGTATAAGAAGAAAAGTCCACCCATATTACCGCTAACAGCACCAATTATTTGATCGTATGCAAATTTCTGCTCATCAGTTAGCTTTTCTAAATACCCACCTAGTTCACTCGCCAGAGCATTAACATCAAAGTTCAATTCTTCCATTATAATTCGGTCTTCTAAGTTGGAACCAAATTTTTTGGAGGATATGGCATTCCACAATATTCTTTCAATGACTTGCCATTTGACGGGAGCAAATCTTCAATTTTTCAAGTGCAATATCTTTTATTTGGACTTCTGACATCATCAAATATGTATTTTTTTCAATTTAAAATAACATAATTATTTGAAAAATTATTAAATAAGTCTCTGGCAAAAAAAGTTTGAGATACATTGTTGAATGATAAATAACACTTCTTGATTTTGGTTTAAAAAATACTTAATTAGTAACATGTCCTTTTAAAAATTATTGTTGTGATTAACATGGATATCAAAATTATTATAATATAAAAAAAAGCACAGACAACTGATGCAAATGTAAGTACTGAAAGTAAGTAGATTTAGTTACGGTTTTTTAGATGAAGTAGATACAGTTTACGGCAATGAATCAAAATATGTATTAAGAGGAGAAAGTAAAGCAAGTATGAAACTAATATATATATATATATATATATATATTTAATTGAATAATAATTGTCAAATTATTAAGGTGCAAAATTATTGATTTACTCAATAGATTTCCATACATTATTTATATTTCAAGTAATAATTTGAAATTATATTATTTACCCAGTTAATAATACTATTATTAATAATTTTTTCATTGATTTTTAAATCAATTATTAAATAATTATTTTTGTTAAGATAATTGTTTATAAATTATTTCAAATTATATTTTGTTAAGATATAATTATTTAGATTATTACTCATGACACGGGTCTAATTTCATTTATACCAATTAATCAATTATAATTATATGATACGGGTGTAATTTCAATTTTATCTACGGATTATTTTCTGTAATAATATATAACATATTATTTACCGTGATAATTTAATTTGATTGATTTCTAATTATTTACATACATAAATGATTAAAATATATAACATAAATATCGTAATTATTATAATTCTATGATATAATTATAATTAACATATTTTATCATAATTAAATATTGATTTGATATAATTATAATGAAAATACTTTTCCAAAATAATATAATCTACTGTTATTCATCCACTAATTATTTGGCAATAAACCTTAATAAGATTTTTTACATCTCACTATGAGAAATAACTACTTAGATATACCAAATAATATGTAACATATTACTACTTGTATAAGTTAAGGCACAAAGACAGAATTTAATTAAGGTGATTAAAACTTTCACTAAACAGAATATGACCTCAATCGAATAAAAAAGGTACTCGATTTTGTATTAATTAGCTACTCGAAGAAATAATATACTCATTCATTATTCATGTTTTATTATATTTTTTAAATAATATATAGAAAACATATACCTTGTGTATAAAAATGTGACTATTAGTAATTTTATTAATAAACTTTTTTTAAACTATTACTAATTTCAATTTTAATAGAAAATCTGAGGAAATAATTTCGCTTGCCATAAATAATATACTAAAACTGTTAGTATATTATCTTCTATATGGTTAATTGAATTTATTAATGATTTTCCTGTGTAAATCGTTATTATCCAGTTTTTAATAACTACTTAATATACACAATTTGAAATTGGAAATTATTATTACTAATTCAATTAACTGGTTAATTGAATAATAATTGTCAAATTATTAAGGTACAAAATCATTGATTTACTCAATAGATTTTCATATATTATTTATATTTCAAGTAATAATTTAAAATTATATTATTTACCCAGTTAATAATACTATTATTAAAAATTATTTTTTACATTGATTTTTAAATCAATTATTAAATAATTATTTTTGTTAAGATAATTGTTTATAAATTATTTCAAATTATATTTTGTTAAGATATAATTATTTAGATTATTACTCATGGCACGGGTATAATTTCATTTTATACCAATTAATCAATTATAATTATATGACACAGGTGTAATTTCAATTTTATCCACCGATTATTGGCAAATAAATTTTATTCCAATTACAATTAAAATCTGTTTTTATTGGCAAATAAATTATCTTTACGTCAACGATTTAATATACGTGTAGGTTCATTTTTTGTCAAATATAATGAAAATACAAATAAAGAAATAAAGGATAAAAATAAAGTTAATAATATCTTACACTACTTTATTTTATTAAATTATTTAAAAATAGCACATCCACAAAAAATAATCGTAATATATAAATTGAGGCAATAATTTAAAATTCTATAATTATAATTTAATCAAATACTAATAGTAAAACCAAATTACCTAAACAATATTGAACCTATTTTAGTCCTTAGTCACGTATAGTATAGAATCATTCTTGTAACGACAACCAACTGAAATAACATCGTAAGTTTCAATATTTAGAATTCGTGCAAAATCAGACCATCCTCTTGTTAGATAAGCTTCAT
>NC_029777.3:9220783-9224008 GCF_000817695.3 Arachis duranensis | reverse complement strand
TAAGAACAATAATGAATAATTTTAATGAAATTATTAACCATAATCAATTAGTATAATGAACATATGTTCCTAATCTTTGTTATGTATCAAAAATAATTTAACGGAATATAATTTGAATAAGAAGCATTTTTAATTGATAATTGATAAGTAGTTTAGTAGTGCATTAAATTTTGATTTGATACAATTATAATGAATATATGTTTCTAAATTAGTATAATTATATATTATTCATTTAGTATTAATTATAATATAATTACAATAAAATAATTTAGAATAGAAAAAAAATTTATTCGTTTTGGAGGAAAAATGGAGGCATGAGAGATCGACACGCCACCTTTAGTAGTTGGGAAAAAAGTCAGTTTTAGTATATTAAATAAGGTGATTGCTACGGTACGATGATAAATTAATACGTACCGATACGTTTAAAATGTGGACAAATAACAATTAAACAAGTGGAATTTATTTTCCACGTCAGCATTTAATTTTTTCTTTTTTAAATATATAATATATAATATATCATCACTTTTACTAAAACACCCTTTTAATTAAATAAAAATAAAAAATAAATTTTCTTTAATTTTAATGAAAAGACTTAAATATCCTTTTTTTATTTGATTAGACAAAAATACCCTTTTAAATTAATCAAATTTTAAAATTTAACTACTCCTAATTTTATAATTTCAAATAATTAAAACAACAAAACAAAAACATATTAAAAAAACCAAAAATCAAAACTATTCTTCATCTGTGTTAAACATATTAAAAAAAATAAAAAAATAAAATTGTTCTTCGTCTGGATTAGAAACATCTGAAAGTTTTCAGTCTTCTTCGTCTTCTTCTCTCATCTTCCTATCCTCTCTTTCTATCTTTCTCTCTGCTCCTGGATCTCTCTCATCCGTCTCAGTATGCGTAGCACGCAAAACGCCGTCGTTTTGTTGGAATGCCCTAGCCAATTACCCAACCCAGCAACCTTAGCTCCACACAACGGCGCGAACCCATCCCTCCTATCACCCTCGAGCTCCTCCTTCCTCTCTCCGTCATCGATCTCACTCCCTCACCTCCGTCCATCTGCCGCCGCCGTCGCCGAAACGAGCTTCGAAGCCACCGTCGGTATCGTGCACCATCGTGCAGCTATTGTTTCGGCTTTGAAAGCACCGTCGCGCAGCTCGGTTCCATCGTCGCCGGGCTCGCCTCCTTTTTCTGTCGAGCAGATCTGTTCTATCGTCGCCGGCGCTATCTCTGTTCCACCTGTCATCCCTTCGGTCGTGCCCTTGTCCCCCTCTTGCTCAGGATCTGCTCTGCTCTGTTCTAGGGCTTCTAGCTTCTAGGTAATTTTTTTTATAACAATTATTGAATAATTGTTGTTAGTTAATTTGTGAACTTGTTATGGGTTGAATAATTGTTGAATAAGTGTTAATTAATGTGTGAATCTTACTGTTTTTACTGTGAATGACTCCATTGTTAATGATTCTGATAATTCATTGAAGAAGGCTGTGTTTGATTTAATGTGCACGGATGAAGTGAATAAAATTCATTCCACTAATCTCACAATCTATATGCCAGAGACTGGTTTCACCGTACCATTCATTCCACCATTAGAATTGATGGTTCTGGCTTCATTCTTGTCCATGTTAATGATCTTGAGCTCCATAAAGAACTCTTTGCTTGCCAAAACAGCACTCTCAGCAATGGAGATGGTTATACCTTGATGAATGAGAATGGATCCATGTATAGAACTCAAAGTGCTAAAAGTAGTGATGTGTGTTGTGAGAGAGTGTTTGGGCAGGATCAGTTGGCAATGCTGGGTGAAGAGCACCCAACTGGAGTTCTTGTTAGAAGGTTAGATTTTTGGCTTAACTATGTTGCATACTTCTGTGGAGGTACAATTGGTCTTGTCTACAGCAACAATCTTGGACAGATAGCACAATCTTTATACATGAGCTCAAGTACTTCAACACTTGTTACACTATACTCATCTTTCTCCTTTTTTGGCCGTTTGCTTTCAGCAGCACCAGACTATATTAGAAAGTAAGTACTTCCTCATCCTTTTATACTCTATACTATATCAGTGCTTTTGGGGACCAATGTAGGGGATGGAAATTTGTTCTTGGAGCTATACTTTAGTCTCCAAAAGAGATTTGTTTTACTTAGTCTCTAAAGATTAGTCACATAAAACTTTAGTCTTAAGATATTTTTGTTTTAAAACAATAATCTCTAAACAATTACTATTTTATAATATTTTAGTTTTCAAAAAAATTAAATTTCTTGAGGACTAAAATTTATGTACCATAATCTTCTAAGAACTAAAGTAGCTAAACTAAAATGTTTCAAGGATTAAACGGTAATTGTTTAATAAGGACTAAAGTGTATATGTTTGAAGTCTATACTGTGGTGTATGAATTTTTCAGGAACTATTGCACTTCTGAGTCTTTCTTTTAAAATTGAATCTTGTAACATGTTATGATGATACTATCGTTTATGTGTGGCAGTAAGTTCTACTCTGCAAGGACTGGATGGCTAACCATTGCGCTTATGCCAACCCCAATTGCGTTCATCTTGCTTGCTTCACCAGAAAGTGCTGTAGCACTTCATGCAGGCACTGCAATAATTGGCTTAAGCTCTGGATTCATATTTGCAGCCGCGGTGTCAGTTACATCAGAACTCTTTGGACCTAACAGTGTGAGCGTTAATCACAACATCCTCGTAACAAACATCCCAATTGGGTCACTTCTCTATGGTTTTCTTGCTGCTCTGGTGTATGATTCTAATGCTTACTCAATACCAGGGAACTCATTGTCTGAAACATTGGTATGCATGGGAAGGAAATGCTATTTCTGGACATTTGTATCGTGGGGATGCTTATCTGTTGTGGGACTAGTTTCTAGTCTGCTCTTGTTCTTGAGAACCAAACATGCTTATGATCATTTTGAGAGACACCGAATTTCAACACAAACACCAATTGTTTCTTAACTCTTAGCATTGTATTGAAATGATCACCATAGGATTGTATATAGCAATCATAGCAGAAACTTGACATATCTTATATAGGCTATGATATGAGATATTTAGATCTATATACAAAGCCAGATGATAAGTAGAAACCAAATTTGTAATTTTTTAGGGCCTATTGTTTCTTGGTAAGAGCAAAAAGACAAGCTTCATTGATTTTATGACTTTAACCAAGACCTTTTGGCTTTTACTATTTCAAGTCCTTTTGCTATTACC
>NC_029777.3:9194673-9219142 GCF_000817695.3 Arachis duranensis | reverse complement strand
AAGTCATGTGATGATAAATAAATATTTGAGCCTTAATCATTTAAAGAATCTTTACAACTCATGAAACAGCTTGAGTTATATGAGAAAGTGGCAAGAAATTTAACTTTGTTAACCAAAATATTCAACTTCTTGGCAGTTATTTCTCTTAATAACTGCATGGAACTGCTATAGAGCTTTCTTTGACATGAAGCTAGCAGAGAATTTGATGAGTAAATAACTCAATTGGAACTTCAAATTGCATAAATTAAAAATATAATATATAGATTATAACTCTATGGCTTTTTGTTGTTGATGACATCATTCAAAAGTCCAGCCCATGTATTGCTATCACGGGGTCCACTAGAATACGATGAGACATGCGAAAACTGAGGATATGATGTAATTCCGGCAGTAGAAGGATATTGGTTGAAGTACGCCATGCCATTTGGAACAGGATGAAAAGGAATAGGGAAGACTCCACCATAAGGTTGATAAGGAAGGACCACTGGATAATGATGCATAGGATACTGTGGCAATCCTGGTATCTTGGTTGTGGCTGCATCTGGAACTTCAGTCGCTTCTATTCCTGATGTGTTGGTCTTAGCTTTTAATGTCTCTTCACTTAGACTGATTTCTTCTGTCTAAACATAAATCACAATTTTTAAATAATTACAATACAGAATTTATGCAAAGTGTTTGTCTCACTCGCCATTAAACTCTCGGTTGCACTTATGGTATTGGATTAATATAATCTAAATTCAAACTAATACTTTAATTTTCCTTCTTGAATTATCTAATCTAAATTATTAGATATGCAAAATGTTACCTTCTGTCGAGAGGGGAACAAAAAAGGAAATATTCTTTTTTCTAGTGGAAATTTGTATTATTAAGGGTCTTTTTTAATACCTTACTGTAAGTTTTTGTGCTCTTGTCATGTTTGGGTCACATTGATTTTGTTGATATAAGTACTGTAACATTGCTTTGTCATGTACCAACAGAGGGAGAATTCTTCTGTGTATTATTTTTCTTGTCTATAAGATTTTTTGTGTGTAAAGAACATTAGTTACTATATTGAAAGGGATTTTAATTTTAGTCCACATCTTCTCTATTTGGACTTGTTATTGTTTCTATCTTACCATTCCTTTTATTTTAAATCATTTCTAATATAAGGCCCCTGAAAAGAAATTGGGTTTGGCTACCAGTCAACCAAGTTGGTGTTGGGGGACATTTTCACTTACAAGTCAGCAATGATATTCAGCTTAACAATTTCAACAAGCATATTCAACAGTTTCATATTTCAAGCTTTCAACAAGGAAATTCAGCTTAACAATTTCAACAAGCATATTTATATTCATAACAGTAAGTCAGCAAGAAGTGCAGAAAAAAAGTAAGTTTACAACTTACAAGTGCAATGCAGAACAGAGCGGGTGTAATGCATTTGACAGAACAATCATTAAACTTCAAGTGCAGAACAGAGCAGAAGCAGATTACAGAACTTTTATTACCTGTTTGACAGAGTCACAGAGTAGAAGGGCGAGGCAACGGCGAGTTCGACCGGAAAAGCAATGGCGACTGGGCAAGGGCGACGGCGCTGGAACGGCGAGTTCGACTGCGCGGCAACGGCGAGTTCGCGGGTGGCGGGTCTGTATCTGTCCTGTTCCTACTCCCTTGGTTGAGTCGGTTCCTTCAGAGTTCAGACCGGCGGTGAGACGAAGAGGATGACGGCGGGCGGCTTGGGGCTGGGTACTGGGTGAGTGAGGTGAGGCGGACTGGCGGAGGGCTGATAGGGTTAGGCTTAGGCGCCGTTAGGGTTGGGGGGAAAAGGGCAGGGAAAGTGGAAACTGGGGTCGGGTGGGGGTGGGGATTGGTAGCCCGTAGGGCTTTTGTTCTTTGTTTTTTTTTTAAATAAACCAAAACGACGTCGTTTTGGAAAAGGAACAAAAGAAAATATTTTCCTGAACCGGTCGGTTAACCAGAAACCGCCGATTTTCCGGTTTTCATCAAACCGGCTGGTTCAACTCGGTTCAAAACGGCTCTAGGTCCGGTTCACCAGTTTTTCGATCGAACTGGCCGGTCCGGTCCGGTTCTTACAACTATGGCTCCAGCACTTGCCTTTCTTCTTCTTTTATTTTTTCTTTTTTATATTTTTCTCTTAAAAACCAGACGGTTCTATCGGTTCATTGGTTAACAGCCGGTTCGACCGGTTATTTGTCAGACGGTTTCTAGGCTTATTCGGACCGGTTAGTTGACTGGATCCCGATTAATCCGGTTGAACCGGTCAATCCGGTTCTAGCAGTCGATTCGAAAACCGTTTGCAGAACTTGGCGTTTTTCAATTATTCCAAAAATTCGTATAGGTGACGGTTCGGTTCGACCGACCAATTCTTGGCCGGTCCGACGGTTCAATTGTGGTTATTGAGATTGGGGGTTTTAACATTTGTCTGAGTTGTTTTTTGTAGCGGTTCATGGTTCAATCGGTTCAACCGGCTGGTCCGAACCGATTTTCAAAAGATAAATTATAACCATTCTCTCATGTTTTTATTTTAAAATGCTTAATACATTTTAGTATCAAATTTTCAATTAAGCTTACAACACATAAGTGGTTCAAGGAATAAAAATGCTAGAGTGAAACTTAATCTTCACCTAAATTCAACCATAATCGAACGAAAGATAGAAACATTAATTTTCAACAAGAGTCCATAAAAATATAGTGCATAATAATTTTTTAAGTAAAAGAGATGAAACTAACAAGTCTTAGTAGTTAATATAATCTAAACATGACTACATGACAATTACAATTATTTAATTTTTGTTTGACTCATTTTGTTTATACTTATTGTAATTCCTAGTAGCAGATTCAATGACATTACGCAGCATCAAGTTGTGGGGCCATAGAATCAAATCCAACGCAAAATCAAATTGTGGGGCCTTAGAATCAAATCCAACGCAAGTTGCATCCTTGTACCATGATTAACCTGAAAAATATAAGTATTTTAGGTTACCAACAAAACCATACACATTAGCAATTGTAGTACTTTTTTTCTAGCAAAAGAAAATTACATTTATTGTATAACTATACGTCTTCCTGTAGTTTGTCATCCAAGTTGCCACCCATACCCCACAATCATTGCTGTGTTAAATAAGACGTGGTTAGCTTATGCAGATAAAAATTTGAAAGAGGAAAACACAAATACAGATATTCCTTACGAGTCAGGAGCTTGCTCTCCTGTTTCTAGCTCTTACGAGTCAGGAGCTTGCTGTCCTGTTTCTAGCATATCCACAAATACAAAATCAAGTATCCTTGGCCTGAATGGAGTGTTGTATTTATAGAACGAGTCATACTTGAGCATATCTTCCAGATATTTTGCCTATTTATATAGAAAAAAAATTAAATAAAGGACAATATTTGAAATCTAAAAAAATGTCATAAAAGTGAAAATGGGGAAAGTTAATTTACCAGCTTTACTATACTCGATCTCTTTTGCTCTTTATTTGTAGCAATCGGTAGGGAGTCTAGCAGAATTGTTTGATGATTGCACAAATAAAAAACAACCAGATACCAATGTGTGTTGTTCTCATTGACAGGTAAAAAAATCTAATACCAACTTTCACGTATTAGAATATTACTAGATACATTTTTTTTAAAGGTATATATCAGTTCATAAATATAAATGCCATTAAATAATAAAAAAAATTAAAAATACAATAAATTATATACCTTTTTTAGACCTTCATCAACTTTTCCCATAAATTCTTTTTGATAATATTTCAACAGAACTTCAATTTTGGTATCACATTGCAGTATGAATTGCTGAATTTAATAGTTAGGGACTAAGTCAGTGACACCAATTAAGTAATAAGATAAAATAAATAAAAACGATAACAAGCTTGAAGAAGACATTGCGTACCGAAAACACAGCTGGCAAATACCAGTGTGTTTGACATCCTATTTCTTTCTCCTGCATGGTTAGCATAGTAGCCACCAAATCTAACACCTATGTGGTAAATAATAAATATATTAGGAATTAAAGTATGCTAGAGATAGCAGTTTAATTATGCACTTACATCCCCATGTACCCGCTCCTTGGGAATTAATGACTTGAAATTGTCACGAGTTCCGCTAAATTTGTTTGTTGTCGCCAATACCTCATCACTACAAATACGAATCACATTAATATTGAACTATTTTTTTAATATTTAGTATATAGATAATGAGATATTTAACCTTCGTTTATTTGGTGCAAACACATAGGTTGCCATTTTAATATCTAAGTCATCCAAATCCATGTATGCAGGAGGCTTAAATAAAATCGGAATCCACTGCAAAAAAAAAACAAAAAATTGGTGAGATCACTAAGTTATGTAACCGTAGAGGATTCATGCGAATGCCTGAGATATGAGAACTTACAGATGGCCATTCAATTCTTCGTTTAGTGTGCTCGATATTTTCTTGGTTTAGGGTAGGCATGCTAATAGAATATCCACTTGGTGTACTCTTTTTTAAGAGTGTCTTTTGCTCCTCAGTTACAGATTTGTGTGAGGTCCCTGGTGGAGTTTTTTTATTTTTTGAAAAGTTGTCTTTAATGGAGGCAGCTTTCACACTAACCTTATTTTCAGACAAATGTGAATTCCAGACAATTCTTCTCTTGGCCTTATATATCTTCTTATTGCGTACACTTGTCTGTTTTGATGTCTTTTTATTTGTACCAGAGTCAGACTGATGATGTTGTGGAGACTTTAGCAGTTTAAGAATTTCATCTGTATCTCTTGGATTACTAGATTCAGAAGAATATAAAAAAGTAGGAGGCTGAAAATTTGTGACAGTTGGACCTACAATAAATAATGGTGGGAATATGTTGTATAGTGATGGATGCATGGTTGTCGGATATTGGTTAGAATATACTGCAGCAGTATAAAAGCCAGGGTAGATAGAATAAAAAAATTGGGGCATGTGTGGTATATGGTTCAAGTACGAATAATGTAAGAGTTGGTTATCAATAGCATTAATGCTAACATCTCTTGTGTCTCTCTTGTAATCTCTGCGTTAAGGTGATCCGGATGATTTTCGCTTACCCATATCAAACACTCAAATATATATGTAACACAATTAGAATTATAATGTGAATATAATTTGCTAATGATATGCTGAGGAGTGTTCTTATATATATACAAAAATTTTGTTTGTTTATTCTTTATTATTGAAAAATATCTTTCAAAAAGATTTTATTATTTTTTATATATATATCATATAATATAATTATAAAGAATATGTATCTATGATTGTAATTTAAAAAGATATACTCTTTAAAGTGGATGAATCAGTTGGATTTCTCCCAAACCTTACATATTTGAGAGCTTCAAAGTGCACTAAGTTAAGAAAGTTTCTTTCAATAATTTGTCTGCCTTCACTAGAGCACCTTTCCTTTAACTGGTGTACAAGACTTGGACTCTTCCCACACATAGTGGAAAAGATGGATAAGCCATTAAAGATTTGTTTGAAAGCTACTGCTATTCAAGAGCTTCCAGATTCCTTTGTTGATCTTGTAGGACTTCTCTATTTAGATTTGACAAGTTGCGAGAAACTTGGTTATCTTCCAAGCAGCTTATTTATGCTGCCAAATTTTGTCACATTGAAAGTTGGAGGATGCCCTCAACTTGGTGGATCATTTGCAAGATTCAGAGAAAGCCTTTCAACTACTGCAGAGAGCCGTCCAAGTTTAAAAACTCTGCATTTCAGCCATGCAAGTTTACGTGACAAAGATCTTCAAGAAATTATGCAGAGTTTTCCAAACTTGGAAGTCTTAAATGTTTCATCAAATAAAAATTACTAAAATTTTAAGAGAAATAAAGTTTATCAACATAAAAATTATAAAAAATAAATAAAAAATAATTAAAGATATATTTATCTCCTTATAATAAGATTTGATTCGTTTTCTTAAATATTATAAAAAGATTTGATTCGTTTTCTTAAATATTATAAAAAGATTTGATTCGTTTTCTTAAATATTATAAAAAGATTTAATTCATTTTCTTAAATATTATAAAAAGATTTGGTCTTTTTTAATAATTTTAGTATTAAAGATCTTTTTTAATAATTAAATCTTCCTAACGGTCATTTAGAATAATTTTTCCTAATATTTTTAAGTTACTAAAAATTTACTTTGTTTATTAATACATGATTTAAAATAGATATTATTATTTTAGCTTATTTTAACTTATAACTCTACGTAATACTAGTATATAAATTTGTAATATTGATTTAGATATAATATTGATTTTGATGGAATATATGATTTACTTATAAATAATATAATTAATGTGATTTATGTTGATTATAAACTAATTAGATTATCAATAATCAGAATGAATATTTGCATTTAATATAGATTTAGTGTAAATTGATATATAATAACAACTCTCTTTTATTCTTGTTATGCATTTTTATTCTGAAACATATAACACTACAAGCTAATTACAATGGTAAGAACGTGAAGAAATAATCGAGCTACTTCTGTTAAAGCAAGTTCTATTCCTAACATGAAGATCTGTCAAGAACCAACTAAAATTCTGAACAAGTACGTACTATTTTTTTTGGTTTCTTGTATTATAAATTTATTCTAAATGATCTTGTATAATTTATTAATAATGAGTATATTTATTTACATATTTCATTAAAAAAATAAAATAAAAATTATGTTAATTCTTTAAAAAAAAAAAAAAGACATATGCTGCCACTATCCCCTCCCCCTTCTTTCTCCAAAAGGAGACCAAACCCAACCCTAAAAGATAAAAACTCCATTAGAGCAGCTATCCATCCTCACCATTTAACACCTCCTGACGGGGCATCTCCTCCATCCCCATTGGTCCGAGAGTCTAAAGAACCCCCAAACTCTGCATTCTATTCGAGTTTTGAATTTCTAAGTCCCTAAATTTTTAATAGATTGCGGAGATCCTGAAAGATCGTCCATCTTGGTTTCGGGAGTGTCGGAGCCTAGAGGTTTTCACAATGTTCCCTGCGGGTAATGGAGGGACCATTGAACTTGTGTACACACAGGTGAGAATTCAAATACAACATTTGACAATTCTTTTTGTTTATTACTCTCTTGAGTAAAATTTGATTTTTTTTCAGACATATGCTCCAACGACACTGGCTCCTGCCCGGGATTTCTGGACTCTCAGATACACTACAAGCCTGGAAAATGGCAGTCTTGTGGTGAGTTTGCGTTGGACTTACGATAAAACTGTGACTCTCACTTCTAAAGTTCTGCTTTGAAGTGAGACGATGCTTTCATTATTTTGCACTTAATCCATCTGATTCCACTTTTGAAGGTTTGTGAGAGATCTCTATCTGGTTCTGGGAGTGGCCCTAATGCAGTTGCTGCTGCTCAGTTTGTAAGGGCTGAAATGCTTCCTAGCGGCTATTTGATTCGACCATGTGAAGGTGGAGGGTCAATTATTCACATCGTAGACCACCTAAATCTTGAGGTTTGACCGACTGCTTTACAATTTGGCATCTGTTTTTCATTTCTTCTTTCACACATTAACATGTTTGTTGTTTTCTTCCAGGCCTGTAGTGTGCCAGAAGTGTTGCGTCCACTTTACGAATCATCAAAAGTGGTGGCCCAAAAAATGACAATTGCAGTAAGTTTATCATAGTTAATCTGTTAAACAATGTGTGTAAATTATCATTGACTAGTGTCATAATTGTGAATAATGTCCAAATATGAACTGCAAATCTTTTTGACGATTTCGTCTGGTATGAGTAAATAATATGGGGAAAATAGATGTTTGACTGTGCGAAGACATAATCTAGAAGTTGTAAGGTTCTGTCTTTATGACATACAGATTGAATATCTCCGTATATTTCCCTCGTTTCCTCTTCTTGTTCATCTATTCATGTCTTTAACCTGTTGTTAGGGAACATACTTTCATGTCATTCCGTATTTTAGAAGATAGTTATTAATTGATGGTTCTTGTGATAGGCACTTAGATATATAAGGCAAATAGCCCAGGAAACAAGTGGTGAAGTGGTATATGGATTGGGTCAGCAGCCTGCTGTTCTTCGAACATTTAGCCAAAGATTGAGCAGGTAGGCAAATAGCATGAATCACTGTTTCTTTGAAACTTATTTCAATCTCCAATTCCATTGTGTTTATTTTGCATCATTCTCTCTTATACGATGTACTCATCCTTGGCTGAAATTGAAATCTCACACCTACAGAGGCTTCAATGATGCTGTGAATGGATTCAATGATGACGGATGGACTGTACTAAACTGTGATGGTGCTGAGGATGTAATTATTGCAGTTAATTCAACCAAGAATTTGAGTGGCACTTCTAATCCTGCTAGTTCCCTTACATTTCTTGGAGGAATTCTCTGTGCAAAAGCTTCTATGTTGCTCCAAGTGAGTCCGAAAATCCAATTGCCTGAAATTCTCTGCAAAAGCTTCTCCTTGCCGGGATATTACTATTAATCTTTTGTGCATGACATGGAGAAGTGAAACTGGCTTTTGAAAAGTTTGATATCAAATATGATCATCGAGGGGAAAGACATTCTTTGATAAAATGTGAACATGGTGATTTGAAATGGATGAAGAGTTCCTTAATATACATTGAATTGTTTTATGACAAGTCTTTTATATTACTTTGTTTTCAGAACGTCCCTCCTGCTGTTTTGGTTCGCTTTCTCAGGGAGCACCGCTCAGAGTGGGCTGATTTCAATGTTGATGCTTATGCTGCCGCATCACTGAAAGCTGGCTCCTATGCTTATCCAGGAATGAGGCCTACAAGATTCACTGGCAGTCAAATAATCATGCCCCTTGGCCATACAATTGAACATGAAGAGGTAATTTGCTTTTTTCATTCCCGGCTACTTGCCACACAATGTCTTTCCTTTTCGGGCCGATAAATGATTTGTACTTTCAAGCAAAATCGCCAACAAGGTTTCATTTTTACTCCAGATGCTGGAAGTTATTCGGCTTGAAGGCCACTCTCTTGCCCAAGAAGATGCTTTTGCTTCTAGGGACATTCATCTCTTACAGGTAATGCGTTCGACTCTTGTTGAAGTTGGAAGTTATTCTAATGCAATTCTCATGCTGATGTTTCTTTTGGCCTTATTTTTTCAGATATGCAGCGGAATTGATGAGAATGCTGTGGGGGCTTGTTCCGAGCTTATATTTGCTCCAATTGACGAAATGTTCCCTGATGATGCTCCATTGGTACCATCTGGCTTCCGCATCATCCCATTGGATTCAAAACCAGTTGAGTATTGGTTCTTTTGCTGATGTTGGTCTATGAACCCGTATGCTACCATGTTTCAGGGCGATAAAAAGGACGCAACGACTTCTAACAGGACCCTTGACTTGACATTTGGGCTTGAAGTTGGCCCGGCGACTACTCAGGGCGCAGGAGATGCATCATCAAGTCAAAACACCCGATCAGTGTTGACCATCGCGTTCCAGTTTCCTTTTGACAGCAATTTGCAAGATAATGTTGCTGTCATGGCACGACAATATGTCCGTTGTGTGATTTCTTCTGTCCAAAGGGTTGCTATGGCTATATCTCCTGGAATGAACCCTAACGTTGGGTCTAAACTATCTCCTGGTTCTCCAGAAGCCCTTACACTAGCTCACTGGATCTGCCAGAGTTATAGGTAAGTTCATATTTTTGTTAAATGATTCTAGGATTAGACCCATTGAAGCATTATAGTTGGTATTTCTTTTTGGGAAAAAGGCCTAATAGTAATATGTCTCTTCCCAATAACAGTTACTATTTAGGGTCTGACTTGCTGAGATCAGATTCTCTTGTTGGCGACTCGATGTTGAAGAGTTTGTGGCATCATCAGGATGCCATTTTGTGCTGCTCACTGAAGGTATGTATGGTTTTGGTTTCGGTTTTTGTAAGTTTTTCTGATGGCCCTTAAAATGCATACCATGCGACAATTATGTGATATTCTTTTGTGCATTGCAGTCGCTGCCAGTGTTCATCTTTGCGAATCAAGCTGGCCTTGACATGTTGGAAACAACCCTAGTGGCTTTACAAGACATCACATTGGACAAAATTTTTGACAAATCCGGTCGCAAGGCATTGTGTGCAGACTTTGCAAAGTTAATGCAGCAGGTAATTTCCAAATTGAACCAAGTCTAGAATGAATGCATTTGGTTTGCGTTTTCATTTTCCATATGTTTTGTAGGATTTTAAGAAAATAGAGAAAACAGTGAAAATAATAAAAAACCGATTTTTGTTTTCACAGCCTGTTTTTCCTTTTAATTTCTGAAATTTTGAAAACAGCAAACACTTGAAATGAAAAGCAAACTAAATGCACCCTAAGATTTTATTTTTGTCATTTAGTTTTTTCTTCGCAAATCTTGAGAATATAATATATGGAAAATAGAAAACAAAAGATGGAAACTATGTTGTTTCACATTGTTATTGCATTTTCTTGTTGCAAACTACACTTCCCTATTAAAAAAATGGTGAATGTGTGTTCTTGTATCAGGGTTATGCTTATCTACCAGCTGGAATATGCATGTCAACAATGGGGAGGCATGTTTCATATGAACAAGCCATAGCATGGAAAGTGCTTGCTGCAGAAGACAACACTGTTCATTGCTTAGCTTTCTCTTTTATAAATTGGTCATTTGTATGATAATGGATCCAATTTGGTGTTTCCCACTTTGAACATTAAAAAAGAATTGAAAGGGGGCAAATATGGAAGTTCCAAATTTTTGTAGTGCAGGATCAAGTTTGCATTTAATTCGATTTCATTTATTTCTTATTGTAGTGCAGAGACCAAATTATGTTGTAAATTTTCTTTAGTGCTTTTCTGATAGTTTAAGGAATTTCATGTTTTTCTGACAACTTAGTATTATAATTCATGGCTGATGACTACTAATGTTAGTATCATATGTTTTTGTGACCAACCACTTACCCCTTTTTTTTTTAATTTTCAAATAGATTATTTTTTTTGGGTGGGGGAATAAACTTTTTCAAGGTAAAAGAGGTTACAGAATATAAAATTTAGAAACAGAATATTATTGAATACAGAATAGACTAGAAACTAGTCCCACAACAGATAAGCATCCCCACGATACAAATGTCCAGAAATAGCATTTCCTTCCCATGCATACCAATGTTTCAGACAATGAGTTCCCTGGTATTGAGTAAGCATTAGAATCATACACCAGAGCAGCAAGAAAACCATAGAGAAGTGACCCAATTGGGATGTTTGTTACGAGGATGTTGTGATTAACGCTCACACTGTTAGGTCCAAAGAGTTCTGATGTAACTGACACCGCGGCTGCAAATATGAATCCAGAGCTTAAGCCAATTATTGCAGTGCCTGCATGAAGTGCTACAGCACTTTCTGGTGAAGCAAGCAAGATGAACGCAATTGGGGTTGGCATAAGCGCAATGGTTAGCCATCCAGTCCTTGCAGAGTAGAACTTACTGCCACACATAAACGATAGTATCATCATAACATGTTACAAGATTCAATTTTAAAAGAAAGACTCAGAAGTGCAATAGTTCCTGAAAAATTCATACACCACAGTATAGACTTCAAACATATACACTTTAGTCCTTATTAAACAATTACCGTTTAATCCTTGAAACATTTTAGTTTAGCTACTTTAGTTCTTAGAAGATTATGGTACATAAATTTTAGTCCTCAAGAAATTTAATTTTTTTGAAAACTAAAATATTATAAAATAGTAATTGTTTAGAGATTATTGTTTTAAAACAAAAATATCTTAAGACTAAAGTTTTATGTGACTAATCTTTAGAGACTAAGTAAAACAAATCTCTTTTGGAGACTAAAGTATAGCTCCAAGAACAAATTTCCATCCCCTACATTGGTCCCCAAAAGCACTGATATAGTATAGAGTATAAAAGGATGAGGAAGTACTTACTTTCTAATATAGTCTGGTGCTGCTGAAAGCAAACGGCCAAAAAAGGAGAAAGATGAGTATAGTGTAACAAGTGTTGAAGTACTTGAGCTCATGTATAAAGATTGTGCTATCTGTCCAAGATTGTTGCTGTAGACAAGACCAATTGTACCTCCACAGAAGTATGCAACATAGTTAAGCCAAAAATCTAACCTTCTAACAAGAACTCCAGTTGGATGCTCTTCACCCAGCATTGCCAACTGATCCTGCCCAAACACTCTCTCACAACACACATCACTACTTTTAGCACTTTGAGTTCTATACATGGATCCATTCTCATTCATCAAGGTATAACCATCTCCATTGCTGAGAGTGCTGTTTTGGCAAGCAAAGAGTTCTTTATGGAGCTCAAGATCATTAACATGGACAAGAATGAAGCCAGAACCATCAATTCTAATGGTGGAATGAATGGTACGGTGAAACCAGTCTCTGGCATATAGATTGTGAGATTAGTGGAATGAATTTTATTCACTTCATCCGTGCACATTAAATCAAACACAGCCTTCTTCAATGAATTATCAGAATCATTAACAATGGAGTCATTCACAGTAAAAACAGTAAGATTCACACATTAATTAACACTTATTCAACAATTATTCAACCCATAACAAGTTCACAAATTAACTAACAACAATTATTCAATAATTGTTATAAAAAAAATTACCTAGAAGCTAGAAGCCCTAGAACAGAGCAGAGCAGATCCTGAGCAAGAGGGGGACAAGGGCACGACCGAAGGGATGACAGGTGGAACAGAGATAGCGCCGGCGACGATAGAACAGATCTGCTCGACAGAAAAAGGAGGCGAGCCCGGCGACGATGGAACCGAGCTGTGCGACGGTGCTTTCAAAGCCGAAACAATAGCTGCACGATGGTGCACGATACCGACGGTGGCTTCGAAGCTCGTTTCGGCGATGGCGGCGGCAGATGGACGGAGGTGAGGGAGTGAGATCGATGACGGAGAGAGGAAGGAGGAGCTCGAGGGTGATAGGAGGGATGGGTTCGCGCCGTTGTGTGGAGCTAAGGTTGCTGGGTTGGGTAATTGGCTAGGGCATTCCAACAAAACGACGGCGTTTTGCGTGCTACGCATACTGAGACGGATGAGAGAGATCCAGGAGCAGAGAGAAAGATAGAAAGAGAGGATAGGAAGAGGAGAGAAGAAGACGAAGAAGACTGAAAACTTTCAGATGTTTCTAATCCAGACGAAGAATAATTTTATTTTTTTATTTTTTTAATATGTTTAACACAGATGAAGAATAGTTTTGATTTTTGGTTTTTTTAATATGTTTTTGTTTTTTTGTTTTAATTATTTGAAATTATAAAATTAGGATTAATTAAATTTTAAAATTTGATTAATTTAAAAGGGTATTTTTGTCTAATCAAATAAAAAAAAATATTTAAGTCTTTTCATTAAAATTAAAGAAAATTTATTTTTTATTTTTATTTAATTAAAAGGGTGTTTTAGTAAAAGTGATGATATATTATATATTTAAAAAAGAAAAAATTAAATGCTGACGTGGAAAATAAATTCCACTTGTTTAATTATTATTTGTCCACATTTTAAACGTATCGATACGTATTAATTTATCATCGTACCGTAGCAATCACCATTAAATAAATATATCAAACGAAAAAATTGAAGGAATAATAATAATAGTGAAGAATAACGTTATTGCTTTAGCCTCTTAGCCTTTGCCTATGGCGATCATATATTTTTTCCCCTTCTTTTGCTTTCTTTTTTTAATTATCAAATCATAAAAAATAAAAAATAATCCAAAAAAATAAAAAATAATAAAATAAATAATAATTATACAAATTAAAATACATAAAAAATTAGACTAATATATAAATAAAGTGAGAAAAAATGATAAAAAAAATTAAAATAACAAAAAATGATATTTACAATTTTGTTCCATCATTTTTATATATAGAAAACTGAAAAACAATAAACTTTTAATTAAATTAATTTATATTTATTGTATTCAATTAAAATAAGTAATAAATTTTTTTTATTTTATTTAATCCAAAAATTTACATATCATAAAAATCAAATTAATTAATTGATATACATAATTTTAAATTATATAATACTTTAATATTTAATTAAATTAATTAGTTGATATAATTAATTTATCGTAATAAGTTGTATTTAATGAGTTAAAACAAATAAATTAAAAAATACTATGAAAAATATGTCATATTAGTTGTATCATTAAATGTAGATATTCGATTTTTATATAATAGAATAGATAGATGGATAGATATGATTGTCTTTAATATAATCGTGTATGATTAATTAATAATTCATCAATATTATTAGCATTTGCATTTTAGTTATATATCATTTGCAGTAATGACTTCATTCCCAAAAGATGAAGCTAATATTACTAATCATATAACCATATCATCTTCAAATTGATCCTAATCGTTAGCTAAGTCGAGTCTTTCGTGTAGTTTTTTAATTTAATTAAGTCAAAGAAAGAAAAAAAGAAAGAAAAAATCTTCAATTTTAAAAATATCATAGTTAACAATAATAATTTGAGATTATTTTTTAGGTAATAAATTTTAAAATTAATTATTTGAGATCAGCCTCTTTACAAAGAAAAACTGAAAAACCTTATCCTCATGTGACTCGATCCGAAAAGTTTTAGGATGATTTTAAATTGCGATAAACACTTCTTCTAATATTCTAAGGCCAAAACCCTTCCTTAACATCCTCTTCCTCTAATATCACCAAGTCCTCCTCCACATTAATAGGTGGATTCAAATCTCTCTCTTTCTTTCTTTCTCACATAGACATTGGACGGATCCAAAAAATTTGATATAAAGGAACCAAATTTTAGATAATTTTTTTTTATTTTATAAAAATAATTAATATATAATTATTAGAGTTAGTTTTTCAAAAAAATTATATATATATATAATTATAAATTATTTCACAATTTTATTTTTAATATAATTTTTTTTTAGACTCGAACCCGCAATTTCTTAATTGAGTATGGAGAGACTATGCCATTTGAGCTATTACTCATTGGCTTTATTTTTAATATGATAGTTACATAAAAAAAATATCAATAATACATTATAAAATTATAAAGTACTAATAATTTATAGGGTGTTTAGTTAAAAATATCACATATCTTATTAATTAAATTAATTCTTTCAAAAATTTTTAAAAATTTAAAAATAAATGATAAATTATTAATTATTTGAAAGATACAATACCTTTTATAGAATACAAGATATAAGATATTTTTATAAAATAGTTTCTTTCAACAACGTAAATGTAGAAGAAAAATAAGTATTTTTTATAAGAAAATAATATCTAAAGTACATAATGTGATTATCAAAATATAACTACATAAGTTATTACTAATATAATAATATAAATTTTAAATATGTGAATATAAAATAAATAAATGATTTTTTTAAATAAATATAGAGATTATTATATAAAAATTAATTTAAAACTTACAAAGATTTAAAAATATGATATTAAATTAGTTAAGTGAAAATTATTAGTGAATTAAACAATTAAAACATAAATCTATCACATAATAAAAAATAATACATATAAAATTATTAAATTATTATAATTTTTTTTATTTTTTAAATATATATTTCATATATAAATATAGATTCTTAAAATTTTGGAGAGCCGAGACTACTACTCACCTCTCTCTCTAAATTCGTTTCTGGTCTCAGATTAAAAGAAAAATATAAAAGACATATATTTTATATGCTCTTATGTATCACCATATTCATAAAAAATTTGTGTCTGATAAACTAAACGAGAGATACGTACTAAGTACCATGTCCATATGTCCATTAAGTGATGGACATGTCAGCAAAACAAACGCGGCAATACATAACATATATAATAAGAGTTAAATGTTATACGCTTGTGGATCCCTTTTTTTCTTTTCTTGTTTTTTTAGGTTTTTTTTTTTTTTTTTTGGGTTAATAATTTTATTATATATTTAATTAAACCAGTTAAATTCCAGTTAAATCTCGATTAAATCTTTAAATTATTGAATTAGTTATTCTATTTTATTAATCGGTTTGATTTTTACAACCTTGCAAGGGACTATAAGGCGAGAGCAGGTATAGGTAGTAGATGGAAGATAACGACTCTGTTAAGATTTTAGTGTAGAAATCATATATAGTGTGAATGAATTTAATTACTAGTCTTAATTTTTTAAATTTCAAAATCTAAATTTAAGTAATTATTGAATAATTAATTAAAAATCTCTTTTTTAATTTTTGAAATACATTCCTTTTTAAGCCCATTAAAATCATTAACTCCACATACTTTCCCTTTCCCTTAAAGTAGTAGCTGATGTTCACATTCATCTAAGTTATAAAAATCAGTAAACTTCCCTTTGAAAGCATCAATTTCACTTGGGTGCTTGACTTCTCCCAACAATCATTGCCACGCGAGAGTACGGGTAAAATGATCAAATTCCTCTTCCAATCCTTCTTTGTGCGGTGGATGAGGTAAGTCATGTTTTGTTTTTTTATGGAGTAACACAAAACAACACCGTGAATTTTTTATTTCTCTTCTTCTGAATTATTCTTTACTTAATTGTCAGGAAACTCCAAATACGAAGGTCTTATGTTGCCAGTCTTCCAGCCGATATAATTACCGATATTTTTGTTAGACTTCCCATAAAATCTGTTCTGATTTGTAGATGTGTTTGCAAGCATTGGAACACATTGATTTCTAATCCAAACTTTGCCAAGTTACTCTTTACTTATACACTTCCTGCTGTGATGATCCGACGCAAGCATTCAATACTCTTTCACCTTGTTGAATATGACCGAATTGAATGGCATGAAAGGAGAAACAATCCATTATTCAGCGGTGTGTTTGAGGTCCTGAAACCCAATAGTAGCAGCATAAAACTTGATCCTAAGTTTGAAATTCCTCTCCTTGGTACAAAAGTTTATGCTAATGTGCATGTGCTTATTTGTAATGGTCTTTTTTACTTGAGTTGCTCAAATAATGGAGACATTTCACTTGTTTGTAACCCAATAACAGGTGAGTTCATAAGACTTCCAAAACACCCTCGAATCCTGAAATCCTGCGAGTGCGAAATATCTCGGGGTTTTGGTTTTCACCCAAAAACAAACCAATACAAGGTAATGAGAATTCTTATCTTTAAACATGATCATCCTATGGTTGTTGAAATGCTCAGAGTTGGAATATCGACAACATGGATAAATGTTGAGGTGGATTATCCCAAAAATTTGATATCTATATCGAGATCTTCTGTTTATTTAAATGGAGCACTTCATTGGATTGGTAAGGATGTTGATGACAATGTGTCGATATGGGCTTTCAATTTCGACACGGAGAGGTTCCAATCCTTTTCTATACCGAGCGATCACGGTCCAAAAGTCGGCATATATGAATTCAGTGGATTTTTTTGCATGATATATTTTAATGAGCCGATCACAATGTGGATGATGAAAAGATATGGAGTTGAAGAATCTTGGACTCCTATTCTCGTAAGCTCTGACAGAAATATTAATTCTTCCATAACCATATTTCATGATTACCTTGCCTACCATAATCGTGAAAACAAAGAATATAGGATTTTTCGGACTGACTATAGTGACAACATTCAAATTCTTTGTCTTGTTCCTTCTCTTATCCCACTAAAGGATATTATCATTGGAGATAATATGGAGGTGCATAATATTTACTCATTGAATTACCCAAAATTGAAGTTCTATTAGTTTTAGGAAATCATTTCATTTGATATTTTTTATTAATAGCAAATTTTTACTTAATTATTTTAGATTCACATCATAATGCTCACATCTTATTTGATTGTTTAATTATTGTTTCTAGTTATTCAATAGTGTTTGCAAAATTTCTTTTTTTAAACTATTATAATTTGAAATATAATTTAAATTAATTCAATTTATAATCCATGTTGTAATTTTATTGGTTTAATCACCTTTGACGAAACAAAATTTTAAATATTGAATATTAAAAAATAAAGAACTAATTTAAATTCACAAACTAATTTTTTTTGAAAAAGCAATTTAATGTTTTTACAAAATATTTTTTTATAACAGTGTACTCTCTATACTAAAAATCAATTCTTATATATTTGTATATGTAGATGCATTTTTTTATTAAATAATCAGTTATCCGAATAATCAAATTTATTTACTGAAATTATAATAAATTTATTTTATAAAATGTAAAATTTGTATTTCTATATAAGATAGTTAATTAGGGATTGATTTTTAGCATATTTATAGCATGATTGTATAATTATATGTTGACCGCTATTATTATAAAATTAAAATATAAATTTTAAAAATGTTAGATGCACAATAAAATTCGATCACTAAATTAATTACCATATATTTATCTATAATATAATATATATTGTTCAACTCATTTTCAATTGTATTGTATTTAATATAATTGTGTATGATTTATTAATAATTCATCAATATTACTAGCATTCGCATTCTACTTATGTATTATTTGCAGTAATTACTTCATTCCTAAAAGAAGATAAAGCTAACGCTACTAATCATATAATTATATCATCTTCAAATTGATCCTAATCGTTAGCTAAGTCAAGTCTTACGTGTAGTTTTTTAATTCAATTCAAGTCAAAGAAGGAAAGAAAGAAAGAATCTTCAATTCCAAGAAGATTATATAGTTAACAATAATAATGGTTGAACTGAACGTGGCGGCAAGCATCAAAATAATTAAAGGAAATTAACAAAGATGTATCTTGATAATTGAGTATTAGTATTGTACTAGTGCTAATAAGTAATAAGGCATGGCTTAGAGTCAATTTTTTTTGTTTTAATAATCTTGATATAGAAAGAAAGAAAAAAGGCTGGTTGTTGGCATAAACAAGTTGATTAATTGGTGTTCAATTAATTTAGGGTCTATTTCATGATACTTAGTCCAACAAAGATGTTCTTTTTTAAAAAAAAAATTTTTAAAAAATGAGCTCAATACAGTAAAATGGAGCGACAGAAACAAAAGAACTCAAACAACAAAGCAATAAAACAATATGAACATAATTCCTATTGTTATTTTCGGTATTGTCATCAACAATAGAAATGATCTACACTACTCCACTCTCTATAATTGGTCAAAGATTTGTGAAACATACACCTCTTGAACACCTGCTTTCTTGTTATTAAATATTCGTCCGTTTCTCTCAAGCCAAACATTCCATATAACTGCAAAAAAACATATAAGCCACTTGTTGCGCTCCTCTTTCTTGCTAATGACACCTGTCCAACTCTCAAAGTACTCTTTCAGTGAACCCGGAACAGACCACAACCTCCCAAATTCAGATAGCCATTCACACCACATCTGTCAGGTAAACTCACAACCAAGAAACAAGTGGTGAATATGTTCTACATATTTTTTACACAAGACACACAAGTTGTCATCGTGGTTAATAATACCCAGTCTAAGCAATCTTTCTTTAGTATTAACTCTTTCTATTAAAACAAACCAGATAAATAACTCCACTCGTAGTAGAACCAAACCTTTCCATATGGTTCTGGTGAAACTATAGCTGGTAATATCCTCCGAAAGCGTTTCTGACTGTAGCACCTGCACAAAAGAGTTAGTTGAAAAAATGCCTTCTTTGTCAAACTTCCAAACAACTCTATCTTGCATATCACGTGCTATCTTTTCTGGTCTTAAAGTCTCATATAATTGATTCACTAGTTCCAACTCCTATTGGTATAATTCTCGCCTCCACTGGTAGTTCCAAATCCACTATAACCCATCCTAAAACCCACAATCCCCTATAACAGGTCCTGTTTGGTTTGAAACAGAGAAAAGCATCGGAAAACACATCTTGAGCGAACCACTTTGTAGCCAAACATCTTCCCAAAAACGAGTCCTCCTTCCATCACCCACCTCCATAGTTAACCCAGCAATCATCTTATCTCTCATATTATGGTCCTTAAACTGCAACTGACAGATGTCCTTCCATGGACCTCCTCGACTAGGCAATGTCTGAGCTGACAATATTCTATTGGGGTTCAAGTTATGACAAGAGCACACAACCTTCTTCCATAACAGACACTCCTCTTTTGAGAAACGACACCACCACTTGAAGAGGAGAGCTGTGTTCCTCACCACTGCATCACCCACCCCCAATCCTCCCAACTTTTTAGGAGCCTGGACCACTTCCCACTTGACAAGTGCCATTCCATGTCTACCTTCCTCCTTGCTCCATAAAAATTTTCTCTACAGCGAAATCAGCTTCTCTGCCACTTCCTTCGGCATCTTATACAGACTCAAATACTACACCGGCAAGCTATTCAAGACAGACTTAATCAGGACTTACCCGCTTTGTTAAGGACTTTTGCCTTCCATAGACTAAGCTTCTCCTCGACCTTATCAATGATCGGTTTTCACGTGCTGACCCGCCTTGGGTTTGCTCCCAATGAAATGCCAAGATATCTGACTGGGAGGTTCGCCTCCTTGTACCCTAATAAATTACACATATTGTATGTCCATGGTTGTTCGCAATTGATTGGGATCAGACTGGACTTATCGAAGTTTATACTTAACCCCGATATCATCCCAAAGCACCTCAGCAGTCTGGTATAGTTTCTGAGGGTCTCCTCCTCCGGCGGATAGAACAATATAGTGTCATCTGCAAACTAAAGATGTGACAGCTCTATATTATCCTTGCCAACCAGCAAAAGTGAAAAACGTCTGTTCCTGACTGCCTCCCCCACAATTCTATGCAGTACATCACATCTAAATTCAATACATTTAAAATCCATTCGAACAACTAAACAATAAACATAAAACAAACACACATAGACATAAAACAAACATATAATGAAGAGTTCAGAAGCGAAAAATGAGGGGTAGGGACTTAGGGTTAGAGGAGGCGCTACGAGCTTAATAGACGCTGAATGACTTGGACCTTGGGGGTTGGGGACTTTCGTTGTTAGGTTAAAGGTTAAAATAGTTCAAACATTAAAATGTATGCATATCTTCGGTTCGGTTCGATTTTTATTGAGCCAACTAAAAACCGAACCGAACCAATCGGTTTTGTCAGAAAAACTGATTTTTTTGGCTTTTAAATCAGTTGTTGTAATTTTCGGTTCGATTTTTCGGTAATTTTCGGTCTGGTTCGATAACTTACAACCCTATCGGTGCGTACAAAATAATAAGAAAAGTTGTTGGTAGGGAAGCACATAAGATCAGGTGAAGTCGGATTCATCTTGATCCAGACTTAATTTTAAATAATGACGGGGTTTATTGTTTAGATTCTTATTCGGTCTTAGATATGATAAAATCACACTACTTTCAGGTCACATTAAAATTGGATCTAGACTAGGTAAAATTTCGATTTTGATAAATTTTATGTTAAAAAATTATGATGCACTTATTTATAAAGAAGAAAAAATATACTTGTTACCAAAAAATTGATATCCATATTTGAATTTGAATTTGTCCATAAATTATGATTTCATACTTCTTTAATATATTTTCTAAATCAATAAATATAATTAAAAATAAAATAATAAGCTTATAATTAATATAACATAGTATTGAAATTAATTTAAAATATATATATTTTTTAGTCCCTTAGAGTGTACATGGATCGGGTAAAGTCAGGTTCGCTTGAATCGGATTCGACTTTAAATAATAATCGAGTCTATCTTTAAAATCCTTATCCAATTCTAGACCTAATAAAATCACACCAAATTAAATCTAAAGTATTTAGGTTCAGATCGAATATTCGAGGCCGTCCGAATCATGTGCACCACTAGTTACTGAAAAATGTGTATTGATTTGTTGCAATTGGTTTTTGTTATGGATAAATTATTATTTTTATTTACAAATATTCAAAATGCTAAAGATATTCATAATAAAAGTAAAATTTATCTTATACCATTATACTCATGAAAAATAATATTATTTTAATAAAATTATGGACACTCTAAAAAAATACTAAAAATTCTCAAATGATTTAAATTCTAAAAGAACTAATAAAATAAAATTTGATTAATTTTTTTCTTTGCAGAGCCAACTATAATGTTGGTGAGCAATGGCAGAACTTGAACATTTTTTTTAGCAGACCAAAAATTTTAACATAAAAATTATTCATAAAAAACATTAATGAAACATAAAACAACATTAAAAAAGTAAATCAAATATTGTAATGATTATGATGAATCTTTCTAGTTACTTCAATAGTCTATCATATCAAATTTAGAAAACTATTGAGTGAAAATGGATGAATAGTCGAAGACATATACTTTTAAATTATTATCTAAGATTTTTGTCAAATGAGCTTATTATCTACAATAATATATAATGGTAAAAGTTATTTTGGTATTTAAATATTTTTTTATTTTTATTCTTTCTAATAACTTATTCCACTAGTGTATGTTAGTTACAGAATTTTTACTACTTTATTTTTATTCACGTTCTCTTATGCTATACGTTACTGCAAAATACTCTAGCATAGGTCAGTTACAGAATTTCCACTACTTCATCTTCATCTATAATCATCTCGCTGACTGAACTAATAGGATACCAGTTTCTAATCTCTCTTATTTCACATCACTGGTTACTGCATAATAGAAAAAACTTTCTTCCTTTCTCATCTATCTTTTCTTACATCATTCTCACTTCACCTAAATATAACGTAAAACCTACTATAATTTGCTTTTCGTCGTTAAACAAAAGTGTAAAACTATGTTTATATGTTTCTTTAATTAATTACAGTTGACAACATATCAATAGAAGATTCACGTGGAAGTGTCGACCGAATTGGCAAGATTATGCCAGGCAACAAGGACAAAATATTATCTAAGAATAGAGTCAGCAACATCTCGTTAGAAGGCGTGCCAGTTACTGAGAGATTATTAGACGGGAAAAACAAATCGATACATTGAGTAGTCAAACTAACATGACAAGACAATTACAAGATATTACAAATATACCTGCTCATCAATATTCTGTATCAAGTAGTACTTTAAGTTATACTTTCTATTTATAAATTTATGCTGTTAGTTTATCATTTAATATGAAATATCTTTTACGATCTAAGTTACTGTATTCTTAGTACTAATTATATATAATTTATCTCTTGAATGTATCCTTAAATTATCAAGTTACATTATTTTTATCTTAATAATAAATTTTTTAAATATACAGATATTAAAAGCAGAATTAGTTCAAATAATATATGGAATGATATAAATATGGGTAAGAATTATGTAGATGTAGATTTATATTTATTCATTAACATGACAAATTTGTTCATAAACTACTCAATCAAAAGTATATAAAAATGTAAAACCGAATTATAATATAAAATATATCAAACGAAAAAATTAAAGGAATAATAATAATAGTGAAGAATAACGTTATTGCTTTAGCCTCTTAGCCTTTGCCTATGGCGATCATATATTTTTTTCCCCTTCTTTTGCTTTTTTTTTTAATTATCAAATCATAAAAAAAAATAATCCAAAAAAATAAAAAATAATAAAATAAGTAATAATTATACAAATCAAAATACATAAAAATTAGACTAATATATAAATAAAGTGAGAAAAAATGATAAAAAAATTAAAATAACAGAAAAATAATATTTACAATTTTGTTCCATCATTTTTATATATAGAAAACTGAAAAACAATAAACTTTTAATTAAATTAATTTATATTTATTGTATTCAATTAAAATAAGTAATAAATTATTTTATTTTATTTAGTCATCAATTAGTTGATATAATTAATTTATCGTAATAAATTATATTTAATGAGTTAAAAAAATAAATTAAAAAATACTATGAGAAATATGTCATATTAATTCTATCATCAAATGTAGAAATACAATTTTTATATAATAAAATAGATGGATAGATATGATTGTATTTAGTATAATCGTGTATGATTAATTAATAATTCATCAATATTATTAACATTTGCATTCTAGTTATATATCATTTGCAATAATGACTTCATTCCCAAAAGATGAAGCTAATATTTATATTACTAATCATATAATCATATCATCTTTAAATTGATCCTAATCGTTAGCTAAGTCGAGTCTTACGTGTAGGTTTTTAATTTAATTAAGTCAAAGAAAGAAAAAAAGAAAAAAAAATCTTCAATTTCAAAAATATCATAGTTAACAATAATAATTTGAGATTATTTTTTAGGTAATAAATTTTAAAATTAATTATTTTAAGATCAGCCTCTTTACAAAGAAAAACTGAAAAACCTTATCCTCATGTGACTTGATCCGAAAAGTTTTAGGATGATTTCAAATTGCGATAAACACTCCTTCTAATATTCCAATGCCAAAACCTTTCTTTAACATCCTCTTCCTCTAATATCACCAAGTCCTCCTCCACTTTAATAGGTAGATTTAAATCTCTCTCTTCCTTTCTTTCTCATGTAGACATTGGACAGATCCAGAAAATTTAATAGGAAAGGGCCAAATTTTAGATATTTTTTTTTTCATTTAATAAAAATAATTAACATATAATTATTAAAGTTAGTTTTTCAAAA
>NC_029777.3:9180525-9192966 GCF_000817695.3 Arachis duranensis | reverse complement strand
AAAATAAAAAATATAAAAATATTAAATTATATAATATTTTTTATTTTTTAAATACATATCTCATATATAAATATAGTTTCTAAAAATTTGGAGGGGTCGAGTCCACTACTCACCCCCTTAGATCCGTCCCTTGTAATCACTCACAAAATTGACTTTTCATGCACTAAAATTCACAGTTTCACACACACTCGGACAAAATTCTCACAACATCATTCTATTTGTATTTGTATTACTATTATTATTATTAGTACTATAGAGATAAAAATATAATTAAATATTAAAAATAAAAAAGTACAAGAGATATTAAAGAATTCGAAATTTATTTATTGTTCACTTTACAATAAAATAAAAACTAATAAAAATTAACAAAACTAATAAAAATATTTAGTTTGTTATCCAATTCATTATATTTTGAGAATTTTTTTTCACAAGAGTTGAATTAATATTTTATATTATATTAGTTCACAATATCTATAATATAAATATTTTATCTATTTATCATTTTTGAGTTGATGTGCTGTGGTGGAGTATAAAATTTTTGAAAATTCTGATATGAATATGCTTATTTTTCTAAATTTTGATTTGTCATTTTTATCTATTTTAATTTTTGTTAGTTATAAAATTTGATGGCCGAAGTAATTTGTTAATTTTTAACTATAATTTTAAATTTTATTAACCTAAAATTTATTAAATTTAAATATTTAAAATTGTATATTAAATTTTTAATAATTTTATTATATATTTAATTAAACCAGTTAAATTCCAGTTAAATCTCGATTAAATCTTTAAATTATTGAATTAGTTATTCTATCAGTTTATTAATCGGTTCGATTTTTACAATCTTGAGGGAGATTATAAGGCGAGAGCAAGTATAGGTAGCAGATGAAAGATAACAATTCTATTAAGATTTTGGTGTAGAGATCATATATAGTGTGAATGAATTTAATTATTAGTCTTAATTTTTTAAATTTCAAAATCTGAATTTAAGTAATTATTGAATAATTAATTAAAAATCTCTTTTTTAATTTTTGAAATACATTCCTTTTTAAGCCCATTAAAATCATTAACTCCACATACTTTCCCTTTCCCTTAAAGTAGTAGCTGATGTTCACATTCATCTAAGTTATAAAAATCAGTAAACTTCCCTTTGAAAGCATCAATTTCACTTGGGTGCTTGACTTCTCCCAACAATCATTGCCACGCGAGAGTACGGGTAAAATGATCAAATTCCTCTTCCAATCCTTCTTTGTTCGGTGGATGAGGTAAGTCATATTTTGTTTTTTCATGGAGTAACACAAAACAACACCGTGAATTTTTTATTTCTCTTCTTCTGAATTATTCTTTACTTAATTGTCAGGAAACTCCAAATACGAAGGTCTTATGTTGCCAGTCTTCCAGCTGATATAATTACCGATATTTTTGTTAGACTTCCCATAAAATCTGTTCTGATTTGTAGATGTGTTTGCAAGCATTGGAACACATTGATTTCTAATCCAAACTTTGCCAAGTTACTTCTTACTTATACACTTCCTGCTGTGATGATCCGACGCAAGCATTCAAGATTCTTTCACCTTGTTGAATATGACCGAATTGAATGGCATGAAAGGAGAAACAATACATTATTCAGCGGTGTGTTTGAGGTCCTGAAACCCAATAGTAGCAGCATAAAACTTGATCCTAAGTTTGAAATTCCTCTCCTTGGTACAAAAGTTTATGCTGTGCTTGTTTGTAACGGTCTTTTTTACTTGAGTTGCTCAAATAATGGAGACATTTCACTTGTTTGCAATCCAATAACAGGTGAGTTTATAAGACTTCCAAAACACCCTCCAATCCTGAAACCCTGCGAGTGCGAAATATCTCGGGGTTTTGGTTTTCACCCAAAAACAAACCAATACAAGGTAATGAGAATTCTTATATTTAAACATGATCATCCTATGGTTGTTGAAATGCTCAGAGTTGGATCGACAACATGGATAAATATTGAGGTGGATTATCCCAAAAATTTGATATCTATATCGAGATTTTCTGTTTATTTAAATGGGGCACTTCATTGGCTTGGTAAGGATGTTGATGGCAATGTGTCGATCTGGGCTTTTAATTTCGACACGGAGAGGTTCCAATCCTTTTCTATACCGAGCGATCAGGGTCCAAAAGTCGGCATACATGAATTCAGTGGATTTTTTTGCATGACATATTATAATGAGCCAATCACAATGTGGATTATGAAACGATATGGAATTGAAGAATCTTGGACTCCCATTCTCGTAAATTCTGACAGAAATATTAATTCTTCCATAACCATGTTTCATGATTACATTGCCTACCATGATCGTGAAAACAAAGAATATAAGATTTTTCGGACTGACTGTAGCGACAACATTCAAATTCTTTGTCTTGTTCCTACTCTTATCCCACTAAAGGATATTATCATTGGAGATAATGTGGAGGTACATAATATTTACTCATTGAATTACCCAAAATTGAGGTTCTATTAGTTTTAGGAAATCATTTCATTTGATATTTTTTTATTAATAGCAAATTTTTACTTAATTATTTTAGATTTACATTATAATGTTCACATCTTATTTGATTGTTTAATTATTGTTTCTAGTTATTCAATAGTATTTGCAAAATTTCTTTTTTTAAACTATTATAATTTGAAATATAATTTAAATTAATTCAATTTATAATCCCTGTTGTAATTTTATTGGTTTAATCACCTTTGACGAAACAAAATTTTAAATTTTGAATATTAAAAATTAAGAACTAATTTAAATTCACAAACTAATTTTTTTTGAAAAATCAATTTAATGTTTTTACAAAATATTTTTTATAACAGTGTACTCTCTAAACTAAAAATCAATTCTTATATATTTGTATATGTAGATGCATTTTTTTTATTAAATAATCAGTTATCCGAATAATCAAATTTATTTATGGATATTATTTATAAAAATGTTAGATGCACAATAAAATTCGATCACTAAATTAATTACCATATATTTATCTATAATATAATATATATTGTTCAACTCATTTTCAATCGTATTGTATTTAATATAATTGTGTATGATTTATTAATAATTCATCAATATTACTAGCATTCGCATTCTACTTATATATCATTTGCAGTAATTACTTCATTCCTAAAAGAAGATGAAGCTAACACTATTAATCATATAATCATATCATCTTTAAATTGATCCTAATCGTTAGCTAAGTCAAGTCTTACGTGTAGTTTTTTAATTCAATTCAAGTCAAAGAAGGAAAGAAAGAAAGAATCTTCAATTCCAAGAAGATCATAGTTAACAATAATAATGGTTGAACTGAACGTGGCGGCAAGCATCAAAATAATTAAAGGAAATTAACAAAGATGTATCTTGATAATTGAGTATTAGTATTGTACTAGTGCTAATAAGTAATAAGGCATGGCTTAGAGTCAATTTTTTTTTGTTTTAATAATCTTGATATAGAAAGAAAGAAAAAAGGCTGGTTGTTGGCATAAACAAGTTGATTAATTGGTATTCAATTAATTCAGGGTCTATTTCATGATACTTAGTCCAACAAAGATGTTCTTTTTTTTGAAAAAATGAGCTCAATATAGTAAAGTGAAGCGACAGAAACAAAAGAATTCATACAACAAAGCAACAAAACAATATGAACACAATTTCTATTGTTATCATCGGTATTGTCATTAACAGAAAGGATCTGCACTACTCCACTCTCTATAATTGGTCAAAGATTTGTAAAACATACACCTCTTGAACACCTGCTTCCTTGTTATTAAATATCCGTCCGTTTCTCTCAAGCCAAAAATTCCATATAACTGCAAAAAAAACATATAAGCCACTTGTTGCGCTCCTCTTTCTTACTAATGACACATGTCCAACTCTCAAAGTACTCTTTCAGTGAACCCGGAACAGACCACAACCTCCCAAATTCAGATAATCATTCACACCACACCTGCCAAGTAAACTCACAACCAAGAAACAAGTGGTGAATATGTTCTACATCTTTTTTACACAAGACACACAAGTTATCATCGTGGTTAATAATACCCAGTCTAAGCAATCTTTCTTTAGGATAATTTTGTTGTTGATGGCAATGTCGGAGATGACATTGGGATAATTTTTAGGTGTTTAGAATAGGTGTTTCTTTTTTATTCATACTTGTCCGCTTCACTATCATGTTGAGCTTCTTTGTTTCAAAAAAAAGTGTTGGCCATATTTTAATATAAATGTTGGTCTCCTGGACTTTCTTAATAATAAATATAGAATCTTTTGCTTTTTAATTTTTCCTGCCAAGTTTATTATATAATTATAAAAATGTATCTTTCATCTCAAAATCTTTTATTATATCATTATAAACAAGTTTAATTATTGATCTTATTGAGGATATAAAAGAAAAAGTAGAATAACAAGAAGGAATTAGAAGTAATTTTCTTGTTTTAACTAATGTTGCAGCTCTATATCATAGTTATAAAAATCGGATTGGACCGGACCGACCGATTTGATCGAAAAACCGATAAATTGGACATTGTACTAGTCCAGTTTAGTATACCAACCGCTTAAGAAAATGAACCGGACAAAACTGGTAAGAATCGATCAAACCGGTCAAAATCGACATGAACCAGAACTGAACCGGTCCAATCAACAACGCTGTCAACGGTCAACCTACGTTCCGGCATGACATCAGCATGCGGATTGTGAAATTAGAAAAAATGTATTGCAAGGAGTGGGAGTCAAGCTTAGCTCTTCTGGAATGAAAACTAAGTTGACAATCACTGCACTAACCCGTTTCATAGTGTTATGAATGCTTTTTAATTATATAAAAATATTTAGACCTTGAAATTATTCTTTGGATATAATTCATAGATTGTTATTCTTATTGTGTCTAATTAAGATACTATATAGTAGTATGAACTAATTATATGTCTATCTTTGTATTAATTATTTATAGAATTCGACTTAATTGTTCTTAAAATGTTAGTAAAAATATGTATTTCAAATTTTAATTTTAGGTTTTTGACTATTTTATATTTTTTATTTATATGAGAGCAGCTTTATCGATTGAACCAGTAACTCATCGGTTGAACCAATAAATCAGTAAACTAGTAATATGATCGATTCGATCACCGGTTCGATTTTGACAACTATGCTTTATATATTAGAAGAGAGAGCTATGACTTATTTTTTTAGTATTTTCTATTCACTTGTGTATAACCCTAATGGTTACACTATTATTCAGATTAATCACATCAGATTCAATACACTCTTCTCTGTTTCATTGTCTTCTTGGTTTAACTCTCTGTTATTAATCTTTTATTCATCTCTTATTCTTTGAGCTTCTGTATTTGAACTTATTATGATAAATTTAATTATTTTAGTGGTTAATTATTAGTAAAAAAATATCTAAATTATATATAAAAGTTGATTTTTAGTTTATGTGATTTTTTTTAAAGTTTATCTGATTTTTTTTAAAAAAAATAGGCTTTCGTATAAGTATTGAATTGCTTTTTTTATAAATCATTTTTTGAACTTAAATTACGTCCTTAATTATTTTTTAATATTAAAACTTTTTTAAATTTTATTTCGTAAAAGATGCTGAACCAATATAATTCAAACAAAAAAAATTTACAAATTAAATTAAATTAGTTTAAATTATATTTCAAATTATAATTGATGATGATAAATATATATTTAATTTGGTTTGAAAATTCAAAATATACTTGATGTGAATTTTACTAGTGCAAGCCCAAAATAAAAACAAGTGTACATCCCATAAAAAAAATGGTAATTAGTGTTGGACATAAACCAAGGGATATTGCAGCGGTTACAAAAAAATTAGAAGCATGCTTTTAAATTTTGTTTTCATCATTATTGTCACTTTATAATAGATTTAAGTTATCATCATTATTCTAAATTTTATTTTCATTTTTTAATATGTATTTAATTTTCATAAATTATTAGTCTAAAGTTATTTTGCATATGCATTTAATTATATATTATTAAGTCAGAAAAAATTATTTTACACATTCATAATATAAATCATTTTAAACAATAGATATAAGAATTTAATTTTGATGCAATATAAAAAAATTACACAATTAGATTCATAATTTGAGATTATTTTTTAGGTAATAAATTTTAAAATTAATTATTTGAGATCGGCCTCTTTGTAAAGAAAAACTGGAAAATCTTGTCCCCATGTGGCTTAATTCGAAAAGTTTTAGGATGATTTCAAATTGTGGTAAACACTCCTTCTAATATTTGTAAACTCTGTTAAATTAGTAAATAATTAGTCAATAAATTAGATTTTAATAAAGAAAATTAGAAATGTGAATATTATATTAAATTATGCTAGAGCTCATCAAAACAAGAATTTTGACACTAATTTCAAAGAATTCGGTCCAATATTAGACCAAACGGATCGAACCGATTGAACTGGACCCAAATCAGGCCCGTGGCCCAACTGGCCCAGCATTTAAATGAGCTGAAGCTCATCTTCTTCCTCCCCATTCAGCATAGACGCTGAATACAGCCAGGGAAGGGGAAAAGAAGATTAGCCCTAACGCCAAAAATAAAACCCATGTAACTTCTCGCTCCGAGTTCCGATCGCCGCACCGCGTCGAGCTCTATGATTCTACCGAAATAATTTCATAGGTAAGCCATTTAATTACTCTCAGCCACTCCTTTCCCTAATTTTCGAAAATTATGTAGTGGTGTTGAATTTCTTTGTCTTTTGATGTATTAGGATCCAATTAGCTTGAGAAAAATGTTCACTCTTGCGTATACAAAGCTTGGGTAAGGTGAGGATACCATAATTCTATTTAATTTTCTAAATTTGTTCTTTGGGTATTAAATTGGATGTATATGTGTTATGAATGTGTATTAGGTTGTGAATAAATGATTGGAGGTTGAAATTGTGGATATTGGAACTTGGAGGAAGTTGAGCACTAGTATTTATTGAACTTTTGGGGGGCTATGTTTGTTTTGGTGAGTTGCTTTGGACAATACGTGGAAACAGGCTAAGGTATAGTTTAGGTTTCTTGCATTTAATATATAATGTCCTGTGAAAACTTAGGCTAGATGACCATGGGTTAAACTAGAATGCACGAAAATGTACAATGCTTAGTATCCTTGATATCTATGATGAAAGTTGGTTATGTGATGATGATTGTTGCTATATTGATATTAGTGTGGAAAATGGTTGAGTTGGTGGTGATATGATTATGCATATATTGAGTTAGTGCATGATAACTGTTGAAATGTGAGATTGTGAACTGTTAATGTATGATGGATGATAAAATGGTGTAAGATCATGTGGCTGGGATATTGTATGTATTAGGATTGACTTCAGGTGAGAAATGGCTGATATGTGAATGGAAAAAAATGAAATGGAGGTTTGATGAGCTTTGTAAAAAGTTGGTTTTGGGCCGAACTTCGGCGAACTATAACTTGGCTTCCGAACCCTCAATTTGTTTCCAACTTGTTTTAAATAAAAATTGGGTTCGTGAAATTTATGCCATTCAAAGAACAGATGAAAAACGATTGAAAATGATTAAGTTATGTACGTCGGAAGTTTGGTTTGGAATTATGTGAATTCTGTAGCTTTCTACTTAATCAGATTTTTGGAAAAACGTACGTTCACGCGTACGAGTGGCATGGAATTTTTTGGCTGACCTCCTTATATGCATACGCATAATGAGCCAGCATGCATGTCCACGCAGACGCATGGCCCACACGTACGCGTGACATGAGGTACTCACCTATGCGTACGTATGATAAGGGATTCGTGCACGAGCTGCCTTTTTACACTCCCACGCGTATGCGTGAGCCACGCGTACGCATGGCCCCTATTCCAGCAAATATGGTTTTCTGAGTTTTAAACCTTATTTCAAACTTTTAAACCTCTATTTTTATTCTTTTAGTCATAAATAATAGTATTATGTTTGATAATCAAGTGAAGTTAGGAAATGAGGATAACTTGGAGGTAAAGTAAAGCTGAAAAAGTGATGAATTGACTATGAAATGTTATGAATGATTATGTATAATACTTGGCTTGAATAATCAAATGATCTAAGATACAAGGTTCCCTGAGTAAAGTACCGTGACTTGCCACCACGTGTACCAAGTTAAAACTGGATACTCTATTGACCCTATGTCGTAAGGGTGACCAGACACGTATAAATTCCCGAGAATGGTACCCCCATTGAGCAATTGATATTTATATAAGAGAAAAAGCTATGCATAGACTCTTGAGAATGTGCGACGAGGGATAGTCCAAGGGTTTAGCAAATTGAACTTGTCAGGTTGGCTTGATAATCGACAGATGAGACTCATCAGCCATAGGACAGGCATGTATCATGTGCATATTACTTGAATTACTTGTTTGTGCATTAACTGGGTATGCCTAAGTGTAGTTGTGATGTTAACTGTATATTTGTTAGCTGCAGTACTTGTAATCTTCTTGTACTTGCCTTTATCTGCTTGTTTGTCTATGATATATTGTCGGAGATAGAGGTAAGGAGGAAAGGTGGTAAGACTTAGATTCAAGGTTTAGTTAAGTTAGGCTTAGATACTCTTAAAAAACCACCTTTTATGGTTTCTGTTTAATACTTTAAGCTTTATAATCTGAGTGTCGACATTCCTCTGACATTCCCAAGACCTTATATCTTATATGTGTGGCACCTTTACCAAGCTAAGAACCTCTGGTTCTCACCCCATACTTTGTTATTTTTTTTTAGATGCAGGTCGAGAGGCACCTCGTTAGGTGGTGCAGAATTTACAACCACAAACTAACTGGCAAGTGCACCGGGTCGTACCAAGTAGTACCTCAAGTGAATGAGGGTCGATCCCACGAGGATTGATGGACTAAGCAACAATAGTTAAGTGATTTACTTAGTTAGACAAACAGAAAATGGTGTTTGAGAGTTCAAAAATATTAAACAGTAGATTTAGAATATCAAAAGATAGGCAGTAAGTAAGTTGAGAATAATATATGGAAAAACAATTAAGGCTTCAGAGTTATCTATTTTCCTGATTGACTTTTCTTACTAACTACTTAAATCTGCAAGATTTAATTCATGGCAAACTATATGTGACTAAACCCTAATTCCTTAGACCTTTTTAGTCTCCTCTAACTCTCATCAACCGCCAATTACTTGGTCAATTAATTTCAATTAGGGGGTGAAGTTCAATTCTAGTTATATGCCACAGAAATCCTAATTACCCAAATATAAGAGGATTATATGTCACGTATCCCGTTAAATCCAAATAATTAGAGATTTAGGAGAATATATTTTCAAGCTGTTGTTCAAGTAAAGAGCTTTTCCAAGTTATACAGGAACTCAATTAGAAAGAGAGTCATACTTTCGTTCCACCCAAATTCATAAAATAAAGAACGAAAACAATTCTTGAATTATATGAATCAATACATGAATTCAAATAGAAAAACAATAGAATCAATCCATACAATAGACAGAGCTCCTAACCTTAACAGTGGAGGTTTAGTTGCTCATGGTTCAGAGTGGAAACTAGGATTCTCTTAAACTGTGAATTGTGAATAATATGAAATAATCCCCAGAAGAGAAGTTTCTTTTCTCTTTTATATCTAATCCTAATTAATTTAAAATCTATTTTTTTAAACTAAAATAATATCTTTTCCTATTTTAAAATAAAATAAAGTTTAAATCAGAATTAATTAAAATCTTCGAACAACCTCAATTTGGACGCTGGGACCACTTGAATTGGAAGATCATGCACCTAACTTGAGTTCTCATGCGCCTTACTTAGTCATGGCCTCATGGATTGGAGTTTGAGTGAGTGAGCTTGCACCTAACTCAAGCTTTGGTGCGCCTTACTTGAAGTCGAACTAATTGGTGCGTGTTGTTGTTGCTGTCTTGCGCCTAACTTTTGAAATCTTAAGTTAGGCACAGCCTAGCCAGCATTCCTTGGATGTCATTTGCTTCATCCTTGTGCCTAACTTGAATATTCTCAAGTTAGGCGTAGCCTTGGCTGCATTGGATTGATGTGGGTGGCTTGTCTTGGCCTAACTTGAGAAATCTCAAGTTAGGCACCACCTTTGCTGACTTGGTGGAAAAGAAGTATGAATTGTTATATATTGTTGGAAAGCTCTGGAAGTTAGCTTTCCAACGCCACTAGAATCATATCCATTGGACCTCTGTAGCTCGAGTTATTTAGGTTTGAGTGCAGAGAGGTTGGGGTTGACAACATCATTCGTCTTCTTCTCTTTTTCTGTGGAAACTCCATCAAATCCAGCCGAATGATACCTAAAATAAATAGAATTTCACACGACTCAAAGTAGCATCCATAGTGGCTAAAAGATAATTAATTCTTGATTAAACTCAACAAATTGAATGCAAATTCACTAGAAAAAGATAGGAATGATGCTCACGCATCATAACACCAAACTTGAATTGTTGCTTATCCTCAACCAACCAAACTAATATAGGCTTAGGATGTGAATTTACATGAGAATGAGAGTTCGATTAAGCTCATGTCTCTTCTTATAGTGGGGTTTACAACTGCAATCCTGAATAGTTCTGGCATCCCATTCTCCTTTGAATTAGAAGGATGTCAATGTCATTCGGAATTAAAATCTGGATAATATTATGAATTCTCTAATCTTTTGTACTTCAATTTAATCCTTGAACACGGAAAATTTCCTTTGATTCTCTTTTCTTTGGTGCTTTGCACCTTGAGCCTAGCCGTGACTTTAAATGTTTTGTCTCAAGCTTCACTTGACACAAAAACACCACAAGCACTTAACTGGGGAATTCTCTTTAAGTTCTAAATTTCTTTTCAGTTACTCCCAGACAGTGGTGCTCAAAGCCTTTGGCATACTCTGTTACATGCATTTGATTTTGACTCTTAGTGTTCTGTCTCAAGGATTACTTGACACAATCACACCACAAGCATATGACCAGGAAAACAACTATTTGAGATTTTAATTATGTCTGACCTCCCTAGTCATTGATGCTCAGAGCCTTGGACCTTGCTTTTATTTTTCTTTTGTTGTTTCTTCTATTTCAAGGATTAAACTTTCACTTATTGCAGAGAATTCATAATAGTTCTCTAAATTCCTGTTCCTTGTACATCAACATTCTTTGCTTCAAATTTAAATATGCACTGTTCATGTCATACATTCAGAATCACAGAAAATACCACCACATTTGGATAAATGAGACTACTCTTAAAATTAAACTCAATTTCTTATGCACTACATCCTTTCTTTTTTTTTAATTTCAAGCTCAGTGGGCAATACATGAGACACCTTTCAACATTAAGGCAAATAATAGAAAATTTCAAAATAGTAGAACTAAACTAGAACCTAGGAATTTATCTAATAAAGGATCATGCAATAAACGAGACAAAATATCAGAAGACATGAATATATTAAAGTAATTGCAAACTACTATAGAATGTGAAAAGAACTGGACCACCTTAATCTCCCTCGTGGGGATCTCTCTCCTCAGACTGCGCTCCACATGGTCCTCTCAGGCGGTTGTAATCATACCTCAGCTGCGAGATCTCCTGCCATTGGAATTCCTAAGCAGCTCTCATCTCATCAAGGGTTGTACAGAGATTTGCCCAACGGCTATCGTTCATGACCCTCATCTGCTCAATGGAGGCGGTGAGCTACTGCCAGTATTTCGGAGGAGGGTCATGCTGTCCCTGAGGTGGTGGCTGATCTATGATGAGCGGATAATTTGTACGCTTTTTGGCATTGTTTTTAGTATGTTTTTAGTATGATCTAGTTAGTTTTTAGTATATTTTTATTAGTTTTTAGTTAAAATTCACTTTTCTGGACTTTACTATGAGTTTGTGTGTTTTTATGTGATTTCAGGTATTTTCTGGCTGAAATTGAGGGACCTGAGCAAAAATCTGATTCAGAGACTAAAAAGGACTGCAGATGCTGTTGGATTCTGACCTCCCTGCACTCGAAGTGGGTTTTCTGGAGCTACAGAAGTCCAATTGGCGCGCTCTCAACGGCGTTGGAAAGTAGACATCCTGGGCTTTCCAGCAATATATGATAGTCCATACTTTGCCCAAGATTTGATGGCCCAAACCGGCGTTCAAAGTCACCCTCAGAAATCCCAGCGTTAAACGCCGGAACTGGCACCAAAATGGGAGTTAAACGCCCAAACTGGCACTAAAGCTGGCGTTTAACTCCAAGAAGAGTCTCTACACGAAAATGCTTCAATGCTCAGCCCAAGCACACACCAAGTGGACCCGGAAGTGGATTTTTATGTCATTTACTCAATCTCTGTACACCCTAGGCTACTAGTTTTCTATAAGTAGGACATTATACTATTGTATTTTGATCTTTGGATCTTTGGATTTCTTTTGATCCTTTGATCATCTTTGGACATCTAGTCCTTAGATCATGGGGAGGCTGGCCTCACGGCCATGCCTAGAC
>NC_029777.3:9176718-9178159 GCF_000817695.3 Arachis duranensis | reverse complement strand
TATCTCCTTCTATTTATGGACTAACACTATTCCTTAATGCAAAATTCGAACTCCATCTTCTTTGATAAGTTCGAATTTTCTACTTCTGCCTTCTATTTTTCTTTTCCTCTGACACCTCAAGGAATCTCTATACTGTGACTTAGAGGATTCCATATTTCCTTGTTCTCTTCTCTTTCATATGAGCAGGAGCAAAGACAAAAGCATTCTTGTTGAGGCTGATCCTGAACCTGAAAGGACCTTGAAGCGAAAGCTAAGAGAAGCCAAGGCACAACTTTCTGTAGAGGACCTAACAGAAAACTTCAAAGAAAAAGAACCCATGGCAGCCGAAAACAACAACAATGCCAACAATACAAGGAAGGTGCTGGGTGACTTTACTGCACCTACTCCCGACTTCTATGGGAGAAGAATCTCTATCCCTGCCATTGGAGCAAACAAATTTGAGCTTAAGCCTCAATTAGTTTCTCTAATGCAACAGAATTGAAAGTTCCATGGACTTCCATTGGAAGATCCTCATCAGTTTTTAGCTAAATTCTTGCAAATCTGTGACACTATCAAGACTAATGGGGTTGACTCTGAGGTATCAAGACTAATGGTATTCCCTTTTGCTGTAAGAGACAGAGCTAGGACATGGTTGGACTCACAACCTAAAGAAAGCCTGAACTCTTGGGAAAAGCTAGTCAATGCCTTCTTGGCAAAGTTCTTTCCACCTCAAAAATTGAGTAAGCTTAGAGTGGAAGTCCAAACCTTCAGACAGAAGGAAGGGGCGGATATAGTAGGCACCAGCCCTCAAGTTTGTGAACATAGAATATTCTTAGAAGAAGGAGCAAAGTCTGCCCGTTAACCTCAAAAAAGATTGAATCCCACCATCTTAGAAGTTGTCAAGAAAGAAGTAACCCGACTACTTGAAGCAGATATCATTTACCCCATTTCAGATAGCGAATGGGTCAGTCCAGTACAAGTGGTGCTCAAGAAGTCTGGAGTCACGACGAATGGATTTTTGACGGTTTAGAATTTCACAAATGAATTCTCGTTGCAAGTATAGTTTCTAAACCAATCTCTAATCCTTTCATACAAAAAAATTGTTTGTCACAAGTAACAAACCCCTAATTTTATAAACCGAAGTATTCAAACCTCGGGTCGTTCTCCCTAGGAATTACAATAAAGTGTCTTGCTATTGGTTATGAGTTATTTTTTTGGGATTTTGATAAGAAACATGAAAGATAAATGGCAAGAAAGTAAACTAATGGCTAAAAAGGTCTTGGCAAGGATTGGTGGTCAAGGATCTCTATCCAATCACTAACCACAATATGAGAAATGGCAAGGATTAATCTCATTAAATCATCCTCTAACTAGCAGTAAAGGAAAGTCAAATGAGCTATATCAATCCTAGTCCATAAGTCCTAACTCTCCACTAATTCAATTAGTGAGAACTAGAGTCAAT
>NC_029777.3:9174652-9175764 GCF_000817695.3 Arachis duranensis | reverse complement strand
TCGATTCTCTCAATTCTCCCCTAATCATGCTTTCCAAGATTTGTTCTTCTTCTAACAATCAACATATATCTCATGCATGCATACATATATCATGAGGTCTTTTCATAGGTTGTAATGGGGCTAGGGTTAAGGTAGGATGCATATTTGGTTAAGTGAGTTTGAAGTTTGAATCTTTGATAAGCTTAGACTTTCCACCTAACCTATGACATCCTATACAATTAAGTTCTAACCTAACTACCCATTTTTCACTTTTTCACATACTCATGTATCCCTTTTCATTTCGCAACACTCATGCATTGATTTTATTGAGCTACACTTGGCTTTGGGGCATTTTGTCCCCTTTTTATTTCTTTCTTTTTCTTCTTTTTCTTTCTTTTTCTATTTTTTTCTTTTTCTTTTCCATATTATTTTTCTTTTTCTTTTTCTCATTTTTTTTTCTATATACAAGAACCTCAATGCATAAGGTTTTACATTTGATTAATACATGAGTATGTACCCAATTCCCAATATTTCCAATAATAATACAAAATACACCCTTTTATTCACCCAATGTTCCAAGATTCCCACACTTGAATGATACTCACACACACTAGCCTAAGCCAATCAAAGATCCAAATTAAGGACATTTATTGTTTTTCGCTTTAAGGCTTGTAATGTGCTAAAATTAAGAACAAGTGGGTTAAGCGTATGCTCAAATTTGGCTAACAAAGGAAGATAAAAGGTTGGCTATTTGGATAAGTGAGCTAATGAAATGATGGCCTCAATCATATAAATGCATGAATACACAAAATAATGGACATAAAGAATCAAACAAATCAAAGATTACATTCATAGAAAGAGAATAATGCACACAATAATGGAAAATAGGTGGTTATAAGATGTAACCATACAATTAGGCTCAAAACTCACATGCTTGTGTTCTTAGCTCAAAAACCATGTTCCAAAATAAATTCTATCAAGCAAGTTCAACAAAATTTTTCAAATTGGTAGGTTGCCCTAAAACGGTTTCTTGGGAAAGAAATCATCACTCTAACCAAGTAGTCCTAATAAGAAGAAGGTAGTAAAATATGTACAAATTCTAACTAACATGCAACCTATCATGCAATGCAATA
>NC_029777.3:9173677-9174270 GCF_000817695.3 Arachis duranensis | reverse complement strand
GAAAGAAAATTAAGCCTACAACAAAGATATCAAAGTAAATAGAACATAGGCGGAGGCTAATGCCAAATAAGAGTATGATTCTCTACCACATGGTAGCTACAACATGTGAGTGAGAAATCAATATAAGCTAATGGCATATCAATGATACTTGATGCAAGAGTAAAGCTTAAAGCATGAAAATCATTTTGAGCATCAAGATCAAACAAGAAGAAGTGGGTCATGAAAGACAATATGAGGACATATCAATGCACAAGGACACAAGAGTCATACAAGATGAAGCATTGATTTAAAAGTTTCATCACCCAACAATATCAAACAAGTCAAGAAGCACCAAAATAATGCAAGGAATCCTCAACAATTGAGTAGGAAGGTGCAACACCATTATTAAAATGACTTAGAAAAAAACGAAAACATACTACAAAAACTAAATGAAAATGGGAAGAGTAGAAGTATGCGAATGTGATAAGCAAAAGAAAATGGAAGAGGAGAAAAAAAAATCTTTTTTTTTTTTTTTTTTTTTTTTTTTTTTTTTTTTTTTACCGACGCGTGCGCGTCATGTGTGCTTACGCGTCGATGGGTATATTGGTCGAAGG
>NC_029777.3:9171530-9172022 GCF_000817695.3 Arachis duranensis | reverse complement strand
TTCATAGTAGGAAGATGGTTCTTCTTGGTAGAGTTGTGGTGGTTCAATATTTTCCATTCTTTCCACTTGTTGCACAACACACTCCATGGTTGCTTGAAATTGATCCAATGCTTCCTTGAGACGATCCCTTGACTCTTGTTCCTCTTGGATAATATGATTAGGATCATAAGGCTCTTGGATTGAAAGACATGAATATTCTTCCATGGGAGGTTGTGGTGGAAAGTAGTATACATCTTGTGGTTGGAGATTTTCATATATTGGAGGTGGTTCATCTTGGTAATAATATGGAGGGGGTGGCTCTTGAAAATGTTGATGTTGGAATGGTGGTGGCTCTATGTGTGGTTCATATTGCTCATATGATTGTTGGTAGGATGGATATGGATTAGGGTCATATGAAGGTGGTTGGTGAAAAGGGGCTTGTGAGTATGGTTGAGAGTTATGTTGAGGGTATGGATCATAGGCATATGGTGGTGGTTCTTGAAAGTCACAAGG
>NC_029777.3:9169630-9169920 GCF_000817695.3 Arachis duranensis | reverse complement strand
TTCATTGAATAAATGTGGGTAAAAGGTTATAAAATCCCCTAAATTAAGCACAAGATAAACCCTCAAAATGGGGTTTGTCAGAAGCTCAAGAACTAATTGAAATGGTTGCAAATAATCAATTCATGTACACTTCTGAAAGGAATCCTGTAAACAATGGGACTAATCAGAAGAAAGGAGTTCTTGAGATTGACACTCTGAATGCCATATTAGCTCAGAACAAAATATTGACTCAACAAGTCAATATGATTTCTCAAAGTCTGTCTGAAATGCAAAATGCACCAAGCAGTACT
>NC_029777.3:9169197-9169530 GCF_000817695.3 Arachis duranensis | reverse complement strand
GGTGTTGGGAGGACACAACCAAACTCTAAGTTTGGTGTTGAACCCCCACATTCAAACTCTAAGTTTGGTGTTGGGAGGTTCTAACATTGCTTTAAGCACCTGTGAGGCTCCATGAGAGCCCTCTGTCAAGCTACTGACATTAAAGAAGCGCTTGTTAGGAGGCAACCCAATGTTATATTTTATCTATTTTCTTTTGTTATTTTATGTTTTTTGTAGGTTGATGATCATGAGAAGTCACAAAATCAATGAAAAAAACAAAAACAGAATGAAAAATAGAAAGAAAAACAGCACACCCTGGAGGAGAGCGTACTGGCGTTTAAACGCCAGTAAGGC
>NC_029777.3:9167666-9168309 GCF_000817695.3 Arachis duranensis | reverse complement strand
CAATGGTTCGGGGGAAATGCTTAGATTTTAGTCCGAAAAATGTAAGGTTGGCATTCAACTTGCCCATGATGCAAGGAGATGAACACCCTTACACTAGAAGGGTCAACTTTGATTAAAGGTTGGACCAAGTCCTCATAGACATCTGTGAAGAGGGCGCCCAATGGAAGAGAGATTCAAGAGGAAAGCCGGTTCAACTGAGAAGGCATGACCTCAAACCCGTGGCTAGAGGATGGTTGGAGTTTATCCGACGCTCAATCATTCCCACTAGCAACCGGTCCGAAGCTACTATAGACCGGGCTATCATGATTCATAGCATCATGATTAGAGAAGAAATAGAAGTTCATGAGGTTATAGCTCAAGAACTTTATAAGGTGGCAGACAAGTCCTCTACCTTGGCAAGGTTAGCCTTTCCTCATCTCATTTGTCACCTCTGTTATTCAGTTGGAGTTGACATAGAGGGAGACATCCCCATTGATGAGGACAAGCCCATCACTAAGAAGAGGATGGAGCAAACAAGAGACCCCTCTCATCATCAAATCCCTGAGATGCCTCAAGGGATGCACTTTCCTCCACAAAACTACTGGGAGCAACTAAACCCCTCCCTAGGAGAATTGAGTTCCAACATGGGACAACTAAGGGTGGA
>NC_029777.3:9161599-9166548 GCF_000817695.3 Arachis duranensis | reverse complement strand
TCCCAGACAGTGGTGCTCAAAGCCTTTGACATACTCTGTCAAACGCACTTGGTCTCGACTCGAAGTGTTCTGTCTCAAGGATTATTTGAAATAAAAACACCACAAACATATGACTAGGGAAACAACTCTTTGAGCTTTTAATCATGTCTGACCTTCCTAGTCATTGATGCTCAGAGCCTTGGACCTTGCTTTTATTATTATTATTATTATTTTGCTATTTCTTTTGCTTCAAGGATTAAAATTTTTTTGTTTATTTCAGAGAAGTTATAATAATTCTCTAAATTCCTGTTCCTTATACATCAAATCCTTTGATTTAAATTCAAATATGCAATGTTCATGTCATGCATTCAAAATCACAAATAATACCACCACATTTAAGTAAATAAGACTACTCTTAAATATAAACTCAATTTCTCATGCAATACATCACTTCTTTTTCTTTTGAATTCAAGTTTAGTGAGCAATACATGAGGCAAATTTTTTTTACTGAAAGTACTAAAGATCATGCAAGCAATCAAAGCAACAGAAAATAGAAGATAACAAAATAAGAACGGAAGAGAAATAGAATGAAAGGAACTCAATCACCTCAGTTATGCTGGTGACCATCTCATTCCTCCATAAAGAACATTCATCTCCCTTTGGTGCTAAACAAAAAAGCCATAAGCGAAGCGTCAACACCAAAGTTAAAGGTTTGCTTGTCCTCAAGTAAAGAAGAACTGAAAATAGAGAGGGACATAAAAGCAATTAGTATGATAAAAGAAGAATAAAAGGGGAAAAGAACGAGAGAGAATTAGGATTTGGGAGGGAGAGAGAATGAAAATAGGGCGGCGCACTGGGTAAGTAATGCGGCGCGATCGACGCGTGCGCGTCAAACACGCGCACGCGTGGTTCGCATAAAGTTCAAGAGACGCGTAAGCGTCTGGGACGCGTTCGCGTGCTTTCAGTTTTGTGCGAATCGCGCGAAGGCAGCTCCGCGCACGCACAACTCTCGGGTTGATGCGCATGTGGGCTAGATAGACAGACGACGCGTGCATGTCAGGTACGCGCACGCGTGGATGGGGGCAAAGTGAAAGTGACGCGTACGCGTCAGGGACGCGTACGCGTGATGTAGATTGTGCGTTTAGCACAATTCCAACCCCAAGCCATCACAACTCGCTGGCCAAACACCTATTTATGCTGATTTCCAGGGTCACGCATACGCGTCAGGGACGCTTACGCGTGATCTGGCAAATGCGCAAGTGACGTGCACGCGTCATGGACGCGTACGCGTGGTCTTGCTTGTGTGCAAGGCACGCTTCCAGCACCACTCCGGCCTATCTCTCTGCTGAATTTTCTTCTTCTTTTTCTTCTTCTTCTGCTTTTTTTTTCGGAGTGCTCGGTTCTGTTCTCAAATAGCTGCATGATCAGAACACACGTAAAACGAAGGAAAAACAGTGAAGACTCAATAAAAATCAAATAAATAAGAAAGCTCCTACTACAAAAAATAACTAAGGATACGAAATTATTGGGTTGCCTCCTGACAAGCACTTCTTTAACGTCACTAGCTTAACAGTCAGTTCTGCTAATTCAGCAGATGAGCAGACCTCTGGCGATCGATCTCACCTGCAAGATAGTACTTCAACCTCTGGCTATTCACTATAAATTTCCTATCAGAATTTTCTTATTATATTTCCACATGACCATATGGTGAAGCTCTGGTAACAACAAACGGTCCTGACCACCGAGATTTCAGCTTCTCGGGGAAGAGTTTGAGCCTTGAATTATACAGAAGCACTCTCTGTCTTGGCTCAAAGTGTAAACCCTGCTAAAATCGGTAAATAATTAGTCAATAAATCGAATTTTAATTAGGAAAAGTAAATACGCAAAACTGATATAAAAATAGGATAGAACTCATCGAAACAAGAATTTTGATACCAATTTCGAAAAATTTGGCCCAAAATTGGGCCGGATGGGCCGGACTGATTGAACCGGACCCAAAATGGGCCCAAGGCCCAACCAAACCCAATCTATTAAAGAGGCACATCTTCTTATTTCCCTTCTTCTTCATGATTCACGCTGGGAAACATTTCATAGGGAGAAGAAGAACACAAGCAAAAACCTAACCCTCACTTTAATTTCAAATTCATGTAACTTTTGATCCGGAGCTTCGATTGATGAACCGTTTACGACCACGCGTTCACCATGACGAGTTCTACGAAACCCATGAAATAATTTGATAGGTAACTCATTATTTTCTTCTCAGCCAGCTTCCCCTAATTTCAGAAATTCATGAACAATTAAGTTAAAAATTGTTCAATTCTTGTGTTCTAGGTTCAAGTTAGCTTCCGGGACTTATGGGTTCAAGCTATTGAGCATATGGGTATGATAAGAATACCCTAACCTAGCTCAATCTTGTTTTGGTAATGGAGAACTGAAATTGGAATATGTATATGTATTACGTGTAGATTAAGTGGGTATATATGCATTGGAATTTAATTGGGAATATTTGGAGGCTTGTTGGTGATCAAAGCTTAGTTTGTGGCTGTTTTACTTGAGCTTGAAGGGGCTGTAATTTTGTGTTGAGAAGCTGCCTTGGGTGAATTAAGTAATCGGCCAAGGTATGGTTTAAGTTTCGCACGTTTAATATTTCCGGTGTTGTGAAAACTTAGGTTAGAGAAACCATATGATAAGTTGAATTGATTATTGCATTTAATGATTAGTCTTGTGATGATGTTGGCATAAATGGTGGATGAACTTGTATTAGAATTTATGAGGTGTTGAAATTGTTAATTGTGCACTCTTGAAATTGAGTTAGTGATGGAAGTTATGATTATGATTTGCTAGTGTCAAATATGTAAGCTTGAGATCATTAATGAGGGTTGAATTATGTTAATGGAATTTGGTGGTTATGGCTTGTTTAATTGGTTGAAGTTGATTTATGATTGGTTATGAATGAATGAAGGGAATGGGTTAATGGATTTTTTTTGAATTGGAAGATTATGAATGGTGTTTGTTAATAAGGATATATAATTATGTTGTGGCGGTATTACATATGCTATAACTAATTCTGTGATGATCGGAATTGCGTGAAACCAAGTCCTGGTTAAACCTCGAAATATTTGGATCTAAACTGGAGAATTTGGGATCTTTTCGTTAAATATATGATTTATGGTGAATTTTCAAATTGTAGTCAAGGAATCTGATTTTTACTGTATGATTTTTAAAACAGTAGTAACTTGTTGGCTCTGCTGCGAATGTTTCAAGATGAATTTTGAAATGAAACTAATTTTAAATGAAGCTTTAGTCCTATTATTTTAACGTCATAAAATTTTAGAATGGTTGGTTTTGTGGTTTTAAAGATATGAATTTTTGAACTACGATGCGTTATACAATAAAAGCCAGATTCTGTTTTCTTAGATCAGCAACTTTGAGAGTTTATAACTTCTGATTTTGGATGGATATTCAGGTGAAACCAATTGAAGATAAAAATTAATTATGCTTAGCAGTTGTGATTTAAATTGCAGGGCTGTTCATGTTTTAATGAGTGAGTTATGGGACTTGGAAGAGGACATGTTCATTGGTTTTTAAAACAGAATTCTGCAGAAAGTTACTCACTTTCCAAGTTACATAACTCCTTCATTAAAAATGTTTTTGACCTGAAATCAATTGTAAAAGAAACCTGGATATTTTAAGTTGAATTATATTAATTTTTAAGGCTATTGGATTTAATTTGAATTTTATATGAAATTTTAGATATCGTATGCTGCTGCTGTTTTCTGGTTTCTATGCACTGCAGAGTAGTCAGCATTTTTCCTCTATTTTTGAGGCTAGTTAAATCAGAAAATTATAATTTTTTGTTCGTTAGAAATTTTATTCCGAGATGAACGTCTGGACATAAAGTTTGCCCAATTCCGAGTTCATTTGTTATATTAAAAATAGAAAAGAAAATAGAGTGTCGAGGATGTCTTAGTGATAGTCATGGGTTCGAGAAGTTAAAGTTTAATCTTCGTGTGATATGATTGATTTAATGTTAGAGTTGGGTTGATTTTAATATTATTCGATATTAATAAGTTTGAGAAGAATTTGATAAATAGTTTGGTCAGGACCTGGAAAGGGTAATCAAGATGAATTATAAGGGTATGATGATGAAAAATGTGAAAGGGAGGTTGTTAATAAAAGGAGTTAACATGCCATGGCTTGATGAATGATTAAATAATGACCATGACTATGAAATGGCTTATGAATGATGATATCTGAGATACGAGTTTCCCTGGGTAAAAACCGTGGCTCGCCACCACGTGTTCCAGGTTGATTCTCGATACTCTGTTAACCCTATGTCGTAAGGGTGACCGGGCACGTATAAATTCCCGGGTATGGATAACCCCCATTGAGTGATTATATGATGAATGTATGTGAAATCTATGCATAGACTCTTGGGGATGCGTGACAGGGGACAGTCTAAGGTTTTCGGACTTGTCGGGTTGGCTGGATAACCGACAGATGGGCCCCATCAGCCATAGGACAGGCATGCATCTTATGCATTTGTTTGTTTTGATTGCTATGTATTTCCTGGGTTTGCCTAATTGATATATATCACCTGCTACCTGTTATACTTGCTATTTGTACTATTTGTTCATTACCTGTGCGTGAACTTGTTTGGTTGCTTGTTTCTATTGCATTATGAATGGTGGAGAAAATGGAGGAAATGGAAAAACAATTTGGTGTTAGGTTAGGATTGAACTTGAGTAAGTTAGGTAGATATAGAATACCTACCCCAGTTTATGGCTTCTGTTTAGACCTTAAGTTGGATAACTGAATAACGGAGTTCTAGGATTGCCTATGGCATTCTCAGGACCTTATTTATTATACGCGTGACACTTTTACCATGCTGAGAACCTCCGGTTCTCATTCCATATTGTATTGTTGTTTTTCAGATGCAGGTCGAGAGGCTCCTCGCTAGGCGTCTGGAT
>NC_029777.3:9154929-9161233 GCF_000817695.3 Arachis duranensis | reverse complement strand
TATATATATATATATATATATATATATATATATATCCTCTGGCCAGCCTTAGCTTCGCAGGTTGAGTCAGGGGCTAGTTATGCTATTTCCTTGCTTTCCTTGCTTCCTTTGCTTATCTTCATCATGTTCTTATTAGGTTTCTTAGCACGCAAGTAATCCTTTCCGTTGAGCGTTGCACTTTTCATTTTGCGATTTTTGTTTACCATTTTGTTTCAAGGCTCCTATTATATTATCCTCTTCTCTATTATGTATTTATTTTGTTGTTTAGAGGTCTGTAATACCACACTACCTTTGTTCTACGACTTAAGCGTAAAACTCTGTGTAGTAGGGTGTTACATTATGGTATCAGAGTAGTTCGTTCCTATAGAGCCTGAGGGACGGGCTGATTATGCCTCTGGGCATACTCTGGGTGTCTATACATGCTATTTAGGGTATCTAACTAATATATGTAGCATGAATGCTCATGAGCATGCATTTGAGACTTTGAAATACTGAACTTGAGATATTGAGACTGATTACCTTGATATCACTTGTTTGGTGTGAACAGGAACCAAATGGCATCTCATGGGCGCGGTCGTGAGCGTAAGCAAGGTCGAGGACGGAGAGCTGATAAGGTGACTATACCGGTAGGTAGTTTGACCGATATCGTGACCGCAATGACGAGTGTTGTTGCTGCTGTTGGCGCTGTTGCTGCTGCGACCATCCGAGTGATGGATGGGATGGAATCACAAGCTGGAACTGGCAACGATGGTGATAATGAATATGAAGGTGGACATAAGGTTCTGAATACAGGGGTGCCAGCGGGTTATCCAGAGCAAGTTAACACGAGTCAAGCAATGGGAGAAAACTCAAGGAGGATTGAGGTAGCAAGGAATAATCGTCGGGAACCCTTCACAAAGAAAAAGGGAAAATTCCACCTAGGAGCCAAAATTTCAAGAAGAATCGTTTTGTCGCTTCACATTCTCAGCGCCGGAACAATGATCGAAGGAACGATAATCATTCGGACCCAAATTCAGAAGGGCAAACTAGTGCTCAACCGGGTGACTTAAGGTGCTCAAGTTGCAAGAGGTACCATCCAAACAGACCATGCAGGGCCGGATTAGGCGTATGTTACAAGTGCAGGAGGCCAGGGCATATGTCTTGGAATTGTTCGTACAGAGGAAGCCGGGATGCAACCGAACCCAATTTTCAGACCCGAGCTAATTATGAACCAACAGTTGAATTTTTAACTTCCTTGCCTACCATTGATATGTAATATTCCTTCGTGACGCATGACGAGTTTCAGTAATCATGAGGTCCAAGTCGATGATTAGTCGAAAACTATTGGTTGTTGAGACAGAGTAACATTTAGCTAACTTAGAGGAGTGGTTAGGCTTGTGAAGGTTAAGGATTAAGTGACGTAGTGGAAGCAGGTTGGACCGTATAGTAGAAGCAGGTTGGACCATATCTAAGGAATCAGGAGTGTTGAGGGCTATGCGGAATTATTGTTCAGAATCCAGTGACGGCGAAACTTTGAGGAAGAGGAATAGAGCGAATTCAATCTTTAACTGTTAATTGTTAAGAGGTAAGTGAAGATGAAACAAATCCCTATACGAGAGAGTTTCTAAGACAATTCTTGAAGGTGTGTCAGAACTTCCATTTTAGAGAGAAAGCGAGTTTGGATAGGCTTAGTACCGGAAGTCGGATTAACTTCAATCGCACCACAAGCAAAGACATCATCATAATCAGTAGAATTTAGGATTGAGTGGAAGGGGGTACTAGAAGAGGGAATTATCTAACCAACTATTTCTTTGTGGGAACGAATCTTCACGATTTGATCTAACCCTTCTTTTGAAACCTACATTGACATTCGATCCAGAGTTCTTCCTAAATAGCTTGATCACTTTTCTAACTTTACTCCTTGTGGGCAGGAATATTGTTTCTTCCAGGATGAGTCTGAGCTTGTCTTGGTATAAATGCGTAATCCTTGAATCGTGTACCCTCGCTATGACTAGAGTTGCCTTGTTCGCAAACCATGTTCTTCAGAATCAGCTGAAATTTCTTTGACTCTATATGCTCTGTTCTCTCTACCAAGGGTCTTTAATTTGAACTCTTTTCTTGAGATGCACCTAGGTTCTTCTCCTTGTGCATTTCATCATTTCGGTATAATCCTGATTAACCGTGTATAAGATTTTCTTTTTGACTCGTTACGAACACCGTTTGTATTTCTCATTCATTTTTTGAGCTTAATGTTCTTTTGAAAATTAACTCGAGCCTATATTAGTATCATGTATAAATTATAGCTGCAACTATTGAGATGTTGATTCCTTAAGAGCAAGACTTTTGGATACGGAAGATGAAGCAGGTAAGCATGCGCCGTCAAAAAGAGTTTTGGAGCTTTAAATTCTTGCAGACCACAAAGCCTATGATTAGTTTAACACGCTAGAAAATACACCGGTTACATGGATACCCGAATATGAAGAGAGCTTTCAACCTCCAAGAGAAGGATTAACCCCAAATCTAGTAATTAGGATACCCGAACTTATTTAACAACTCAGAATTAGTGCGATACATTACCAGAGGGGTTTAGGATACGTGTAAATACAACATCGTGAAGTGGTAACGGACGCCCTGGGTAGGAAGTTTCTGGAAAAATGCTTGGAGATAAATTTTGAAGGACGAAAGGCTAGGTGAGTTACAACTTTATATTGAATATCAAGGGTACAGCTAAAGGAGTCAAACTAAATCTATTGCAGTTTTAAAACGTAGCAAAGACAAAATGTAGGAAGCATAAGAAGATGATAAAGACCTACTGAGGATGTCGAAGTCTGGTAAACAAAAGAGAACTAAGAAGAGATTTATATGCCTAATGCTGAAATAGAGATCGTAGAGTCAAGGACTTAAGGAGTGCAATAACAGTGATAAGGAGCTACTAAGAGAACCGAAGCCGGCTGAATCAAGAAGACACCATGAGCGGGTTATGTGTCGAGATTAGGATTTGGAGTGAGAAACTATTGTCCGAAGCTTACAAGAGAGGATTTTTGAAGTTACCTTGGGGTTTCTAAGACGTATCGCAAATCCAAGAAGATATTTTGAGCCGCCAGAAGTGAAGAACAAAGTGACGATCCATGTGATTACATGTTCGACACATAAGAAAGAAAAGAGAGACCACCAGAAGCCATGCGAATGCTACAACTGCCAAAAATTCTGCATTTAAGGTAAAAGAGAATAACCATCGATTTCATAATAGGTTGCCGACGACTAGGACAAAAGGTGATACTGTTAGGGAATCGTGGATCAAATGATCAAGTCCGTTTTGCCCATCAGAGCAAATTACTTATCGGAGATATCAACGAGACTATACATCCAGGAGATGATGAGACTCCACAGTACGTTAAACACCTTTGAATTAATCAAAAATTGGAATATTGAACGTCTTAGTTCCTTAATTTGACAGCCGAGACAACGGAGGAAGAGTTACGCAAATTTGAGTTAGAATTCTCACTATAAAAGCCGACAAAAGAGTTAGGAGGATCTAAGAAGAAGACTTCTCAAGTTAGAAAGAAGAGGATACCTATTTCTGAAGATCACTTCAACGAACTAGAATCGGATGACCAATCAAAAACTAAAAAGCTAAATCCCCGTTATATTGGGCCGTTAGAAATCCTGAAGGAAATTGGACCAGTGGCGTATAGGATCGCTTTACCACCACATCTATCGAACTTGCATGACGTGTTTCACATATTGCAGCTTCATAAATACACTTTCGACCCTAGTTATGTCCTAGAACAAGAATCAGTCCAAGTAAGAGAAGGTATGACACTTCTAGTAACTCCGGTTAGGATTGATGATACTAGCATTAGACGTTTACGCGGGAAAGAGGTTTCCTTGGTAAAAGTAACTTGGAGTCGGGCTGGTATTGAAGAACATACCTGGGAGCTTGTGTCAGATATGCGGAGGGACTACCCACACCTCTTTTCAGGTAACTCACTCTGAATTTTGAGGACAAAATTCCTAATTAGGTGGGTAGGATGTAAACTCCGCTAAAATCGGTAAATAATTAGTCAATAAATCGAATTTTAATTAGGAAAATTAAATACACAAAACTGATATCAAAATAGGATAGAGCTCGTCGAAACGAGAATTTTGATACCAATTTCGAAAAATTTGGCCCAAGATTGGGCCGGACTGTTTGAACCGGACCCAAAATAGGCCCAAGGCCCAACCAAACCCAATCCATTAAAGAGGCACAGCTTCTTATTTCCCTTCTTCTTCATTATTCACGTTGGGAAATATTTCATAGGGGGAAGAAGAACACAAGCAAAAACCTAACCCTCACTTTAATTTCAAATTCATGTAACTTTTGATCCGGAGCTCCGATTGACGAACTGTTTGCGACCACGCGTTCACCGCGACGAGTTCTACGAAACCCATGGAACAATTTGGTAGGTAACTCATTATTTCCTTCTCAGCCAGCTTCCCCTAATTTCGGAAATTCATGAACAATTAAGTTAAAAAAATTTCAATTCTTGTGTTCTAGGTTCAAGTTAGCTTCCGAGACTTATGGATTCAAGCTATTGAGCATATGGATATGGCAAGAATACCCTAACCCTAGCTCAATCTTATTTTGGTAATGGAGAACTGAAATTGGAATATGTATATGTATTACGTGTAGATTAAGTGGGTATATATGCATTGGAATTTAATTGGGAATATTTGGAGGCTTGTTGGTGATCAAAGCTTAGTTTGTGGCTGTTTTACTTGAGCTTAAAGGGGCTGTAATTTTGTGTTGAGAAGCTGCCTTGGGTGAATTAAGTGATCGGCCAAGGTATGGTTTAAGTTTCGCACGTTTAATATTTACGGTGTTGTGAAAACTTAGGTTAGAGGAACCATATGATAAGTTGAATTGATTATTGCATTTAATGATTAGTCTTGTGATGATGTTGGCATAAATGGTGGATGAACTTGTATTAGAATTTATGACGTGTTAAAATTGTTAATTGTGCACTCTTGAAATTGAGTTAGTGATGGAAGTTATGATTATGATTTGCTAGTGTCAAATATGTAAGCTTGAGATCATTAATGAGGGTTGAATTATGTTAATGGAATTTGGTGGTTATGGCTTGTTTAATTGGTTAAAGTTGATTTATGATTGGTTATGAATGAATGAAGGGAATGGGTTAATGGATTTTTTTTTGAATTGGAAGATTATGAATGGTGTTTGTTAATAAGGATATATAATTCTGTTGTGGCGGTATTACATATACTATAACTAATTCTGTGATGATCGGAATTGTGTGAATTCAAGTCCTGGTTAAACCTTGGAATATTTGGAACTAAACTGGAGAATTTGGGATCTTTTTGTTAAATATATGATTTATGGTGAATTTTTAAATTGTAGTTGTAGAATCTGATTTTTACTGCATGATTTTTAAAACAGCAGTAACTTGTTGGCTCTACTGCGAATGTTTCAAGATGAATTTTGAAAAGAAACCAATTTTAAATAAAGCTTTAGTCCTATTATTTTAACATCATAAAATTTTAGAATGGTTGGGCTTGTGGTTTTAAAGATATGAATTTTTGAACTACGATGCGTTATACAATAAAAGTCAGATTCTGTTTTTTTAGATCAGCAACTTTGAGAGTTTATAACTTCTGATTATGGATGGATACTCAGGTGCAACCAATTGGAGATAAAAATTAATTATGCTTAGCAGTTGTGATTTAAATTGCAGGGCTGTTCATGTTTTAATGAGTGAGTTATGGGAATTGGAAGAGGACATGTTCATTGGTTTTTAAAACAGAATTCTGCAGAAAGTTACTCAACTTCCAAGTTACACAACTCCTTCATTAAAAATGTTTTTGACCTGAAATCAATTGAAAAAGAAACCTGGATATGTTAAGTTGAACCATATTAATTTTTAAGGCTATTGGATTTAATTTGAATTTTATATGAAATTTTAGATATCGTATGCTGCTGCTGTTTTCTGGTTTCTATGCACTGCATAACAGTCAGTGTTTTTCCTTTATTTCTGAGGCTAGTTAAATCAGAAAATTATGATTTTTGAGTCTCTACACCAATTTTTTTATTTTAGTTGGGTCCCTATAAAATTAAGCCAATTACTGCTAAAAGGGAGCTAATTGAAAAAAAAAATTTAGTGCAAGGACCCAATTAAAAAGAAAAAAGTATAGGGACCTAATTAAAAATTTTACAAAACTGTAGGGACCAACAGAGTAATTAAACTTTTAAAATATTTTTTGATAGTACTAATTTTAATATTATTTTTTAGACCTTAATAAACACAATTTTCTTTACATAAAAATA
>NC_029777.3:9122009-9154600 GCF_000817695.3 Arachis duranensis | reverse complement strand
TGTATTTGTGTTTTCCTCTTTCAAAATTTTATCTGCATAAGCTAACCGCGTCTTATTTAACACAGTAATGATTGTGGGATATGGGTGGCAACTATAACATCTCGATTTTTTTTAAAAATTAAGTAATTAGTTATTTATAAGTTATCATATTATATTGAGATTTTCGTTTTTAAGAAATCTATTTTTTTTTAACAAAGATAATTAAATAAAAAATTATGATTATTGAAGTTTAATTTAAATATAACTTATTTTATTAGTTTGAACTATTTATTAAAAACTATTTTAATAGGCAAAAATTAAATTAATCTTTAATAGTTATTATTATTATTATTATTATTATTATTATTATTATTATTATTATTATTATTATTATTATTATTATTATTATTATTATTATTATTATTATTATTATTAGTTACTTCTTTCTTTTGGCCGAAGCCATTAAGAAAAAGAAAAGAAGAATAAAGTAAAGCCAAATGTGGCTCATTTACAAGTATATATATATAACTAATGTCATTAAGGGACTAAGAAAGAAAAGAACGTGGCTTGCATGCTATTATACTTATATATACTCATGACACCTAATAATACCTTCACACTACAAACTATCATTCATTAGCATCATTTTCTTTTATCACTTTTATTCATTATAGCCGAACTCTTTAGAAAGAAAAAGAGAAATAAAGGGTCGTGGCTTATATGTATACATATATCTATGCAACCATGACACATGTTACATTCATTTAATAACCAATGACACCTAATAAACCTTACTACCATAAATCCTTTTTAATCACCCTCATCACTAATCATACTTTCTTTTCCTTCATGCATCACCGAACCAACTTTGAAAGAAAAAGAGAGAGTAAGCCGTGAGTGAGAGGAATCAGAAATCATGGAACCTTACCTCTTTTGAGTTCGATTTCTTGTGATCCGTAACCCCAATAAAAAATCTATCCGGTAAAAGTGTTCGTATCTTCTTTTTCTACGTGTTGGCGTTATCTTTGTCCGGTGAAAATCGACGGTGACGTAACTTCCCTACCCCTTGAGCTTGGCCAACTGGAGTTCTAGGAGGTACGGAGGATTCCGGACGTTTTTCCCATCAGCAGCACGGTCAGAAAGTTTCTCTAGAATTTCGAGTATTTCGATTAGGCACGAAGGTAGGGTTTCGGTAAATTTTCATCGGTTAAATTGATATTTGATAAGTGAATTGATGTCGTGATTACTTGTCGGTTGAATTTATATTGATATTTGTGATAAGTTTGAGGTTTGGAGGGTTTAAGTGCAGCCAGAAACTGAGTTATTCTGATGATTGTGATTTCTGGATTACGGTAGGATAATTTGAAAATGTTAAAAGTTGCCGGTTTGATTTATTGAAAATGATTTGAAAAGAGTGTGGAAAATGGTTTGGATGGAACCCGAGAAGGGTGGCAGAGTCCGGATTTTAGGGGAGGTGCCGCCGAAATTTTGCTATAAATCTTAAGAATTGATTTGAAATTTATTTAGAAGAAAAAGATTGGATTTTTGATTTATTTTTAAAAAGTACTATGTTTAAGTTTGATTTGAAAATAAAAAGGGGGATTAGTTTTGGTTTTAAAAGAAAGAGAGAAGACAAACCGGCACGTGTGATTATGAAATAATTAAAAGGTCACAAGAGGGTGACGGAGAGTAAATAGTTATAGTGTCGTTGTGAAAAAATTAAGCCGTGGGCTTGATGTGTGAGTAATTGTACGAAAATTCCGTGTATATGGAATGGCTTCCAGGAGAAAGTGGCACATGCTTCAGCTGGAGAATCAGCGTCTGCAAGTACTTGCAGAGGTCATGTTCGGCATACTTCAGCTTGAGAATCAGCGCTTGCAAGAAGTAGAAACTTGCAGAGGTTATGCCGCTGGAATACCTTATCTAACTTGCGAGTCGGATTGCGTCGGGCGCGGGTCGAAACCGACAAATGAGCTCATTACCTGCGATAGGACCAGACATGCATCATCCTTGTTGTGCATTTGCATTTTATTTGATATGGTGAAATTATCTGTGATTGCCTTCCTGTGTTTATGCATTCCTCACTATTACTCTGAATTGTGGTAATTAGATGCTTCTCTGTAATTCTTGTATAGTTCATTGTGAATTACTTGAATTGTGGTAACCCTGACTAAACTAACTACCCTCGACCCTACTAAGAACCCCCCAATTCTTACCCCTTTTCTTCCCCCCCTTCAGATGGAGACCAGAGTTATATTTTACGAGATGGACCCTCCCTATATATACGAGGATATTGTACAGCATAGGTTTTATGTAGTAGCTGCAGAGATTAGGACTCGTATGTACATTCTGCGTGATCATCCTTTCCATCACCCGATTGACACTCCACAGTTTAACCCCGACATGCCCTATGAGTTCCCACTGCAGTGGCTCCACCCGAATGCTCCATTTCACCCGTTTCATGATGGGCCGGTGCCTCACCAGCATCCCGATCCGCCTGCGGATCAGGCGGACCCTGAGCCTGAGCCCATGGAGGAGCATTTTCCAGAGCATGTACCGGAGGAGGACATCCCAGTGGAGCATATCTCAGTATCTTCATCCGAGCCATCTTCTGAGGAGCCGCTTACCGCCTCTATTAGTGGACCAGCGAGTGCTGGTCAGACCAGTAGCACGAGTGCCAGCGCCCCTCCTGAGATTATAGAGATTTCCGATGACAAGGACGAGGACCCTGAGGAGTGTTCTAATGTGGTTGTGATCTCCTCTGACGATGATACCTGAGGCCTGGGAGCTGCGGTTGTGCCTTTTGATAGTTTTTTTGTATTAGCCTAACTTTTGTGTTAATCTCTCACTTTTGGTTAGACTCACTGAGAGAGTAGGGTGTACATAGTTGACTAGGCTAGTTCGGACGCCAGCTTAGGGGTTTTCTGTATGAACCAGGGCTCGGAGTGTTGATTTATACATAGTAATATTTCTAAAGGGTGGTATGCTAACTTATGATATATATATATATATACACACACGACAGTACCTGTATGTTTAATTAGTTGTCCTTGCAAGTTTTCTTATAAAAGTTTATCCAAAACTCGATAGTACGCTAACCCGATTACAGGCTTAATAATACATAGTAAAGGTTTCATGTGAACAAGTTGGTGACACTTGATTTCTGGTATGATCATGACTTACTGGGAATTGGGTCGTTACAATTTGGTATCAGAGCAGTTCGTTCCTATTAAAGCCTGGGAATATGGACTGAACCATGCTTCGTTGCATTCTCTGAGTTGTGTCTCATGCATATAGGATATCGTTGTGATATGAATTGCATGACTGTCGCTGTGTTTCTATTTTAGAGACTATTCACACGTTTCCTGAAATGTTAAGACTGGTCATCTTAATATTGCACGTTGGGTGTGAACAGGATCTTGATGGCTGCACGGGGACGAGGACGTGGTAGGCGTGGTGTGAATCCTGTAGAGGAACCGACGAGGGGTGTGGATGCTTTTATAGCTGCGATGAACACCATGGCTGAGGCTGTTCGTGAAACGGCAACTGCTACTACGCGAGCAGTTGACCGTTTAGGGGAGAGGAACGGAGATCGTAACAGAGGACGCAATGGTGAGCGTGGTGGAGATGGTAATGATAATGAAGGTGCCGGAAACCACGATAACCCTATGACACTGGCAACCTTTCTGAAGGTAAATTCGCCCAAGTTTAAGGGGACGCTTGTTGCAACTGAAGCTGACAATTGGTTCCGTGGTATCGAGAAGTCATTGCGAGCGCAACATGTACCAGAAAGACAGTACGTGGAATTTGCAACCTATATGCTGGAGGGAGAAGCTGAACACTGGTGGCATGGAGTGCAACACTTGTTAAGGTAGATGGTGGAAGAGATTGACTGGGATACTTTTAAGGAGGAATTTTACAAAAAGTACTTCCCTAGAACTGTTCGTGATGCTAAAGAAATGGAACTGATGCAGTTGCGCAGGGGAATATGTCAGTAGCAGAATATACTCAGAAATTTGAGGATTTATGCCGATTCTCTAAGATCTGTCAGGGAAACCCAGATGATTTTGAAGAATGGAAGTGTTTAAAGTATGAAGGAGGACTTCGCGACGAGCTGATGCATTCATTAGTCCCGCTGGAGATACGGAATTTCGCAGAGCTTGTCAATAAGAGTCAGCTGATGGAAGATTGTGAACATAAGATGGTAGCGTCAAGGATGGGACATCCAAGCTTACCACCAAGAAACTTTAATAATTTTCATAGGCATGCAGTACAGCGGAAAGTTGATTTTAAGGTACCAGGAGTACCTATGCGAGGGAACCAACAAGTTAGAAACTTCCCTACGCGCTCTACAACTGGGAATGGAAATAAGCCAAGACAGGATACCGGTAAGCAACCTCAGCAGCAGAGTCAGGAGGGCCCAACGTGTAGGCAATGTGGAAAGAATCACCCTGGTAGGCCTTGTTATCTTGGACTGAGAGTCTGCTACAACTGTGGTGAACCGGGGCATATAGCAAGCAATTGTCCAGAAAAGTTGGTACAAGGAATAGCTAAATCGCAATAGCCAGGGAGGGTATTTACAGTGACTGCTGAAGATGCTCGTACTCAGACTCCCTGACCCAAGGTCAGTATTGTGTTAAGACTCGCTCATTAACTGCACTTTATGTTTCTGGTGCGTCACATTCTTGTATTTCTTTAACTGCTATACGTAAGTTGAGACGAGATGGGGACACACAACATACCTGAGGACTAGAAAATAAGATAAGAACCGTTTACTCACACCTACTTACAGGTAAAGGAAATGTTGAGAGCAAAATTTCCTTTTAGGATGAAAATTTTCGTTTATAGCAATTTTCGAGGACGAAAATTTTTGTAAGGTGGGTAGGATATAACATCTTGAATTTTTTTTTAAAATTAAGTAATTAGTTATTTATAAGTTATCATATTATTTTGAGATTTTGTTTTTAAGAAATCTATTTTTTTAACAAAGATAATTAAATAAAAAATTATGATTATTGAAGTTTAATTTAAATATAACTTATAAAGCCAAATGTGGCTCATTTACAAGTATATATATATAACTAATGTCATTAAGGGACTAAGAAAGAAAAGAACGTGGCTTGCATGCTATTATACTTATATATACTCATGACACCTAATAATACCTTCACACTACAAACTATCATTCATTAGCATCATTTTCTTTTATCACTTTTATTCATTATAGCCGAACTCTTTAGAAAGAAAAAGAGAAATAAAGGGTCGTGGCTTATATGTATACATATATCTATGCAACCATGACACATGTTACATTCATTTAATAACCAATGACACCTAATAAACCTTATTAACACAAATCCTTTTTAATCACCCTCATCACTAATCATACTTTCTTTTCCTTCATGCATCACCGAACCAACTTTGAAAGAAAAAGAGAGAGTAAGCCGTGAGCGAGAGGAATCAGAAACCATGGAACCTTACCTCTTTTGAGTTTGATTTCTTGTGCCGTAACTCCAATAAAAAATCTAATCCAGTAAAAGTGTTCATATCTTCCTCCTATACGTGTTGGCGTTACCTTTGTCCGAAATCGACGGTGACGTAGCTCCCCTACCCCTTGAGCTTGGCCAACTGGAGTTCTAGGAGGTACGGAGGATTCCGGACGTTTTTCCCATCAGCAGCACGGTCAGAAAGTTTCTCTAGAGTTTCGAGTATTTCGACTACGCACGAAGGTAGGTTTTGGTAAATTTTCATCGGTTAAATTGATATTTGATAAGTGAATTGATGTCGTGATTACTTGTCGGTTGAATTTATATTGATATTTGTGATAAGTTTGAGGTTTGGAGGGTTTAAGTGCAGCCAGGAACTGAGTTATTCTGATGATTGTGATTTCTGGATTACGGTAGGATAATTTGAAAATGTTAAAAGTTGCCGGTTTGATTTATTGAAAATGATTTAAAAAGAGTGTGGAAAATGGCTTGGATGGAACCCGAGAAGGGTGGCAGAGTCCGGATTTTAGGGGAGGTGCCGCCGAAATTTTGCTATAAATCTTAAGAATTGATTTGAAATTTATTTAGAAGAAAAAGATTGGATTTTTGATTTATTTTTAAAAAGTACTATGTTTAAGTTTGATTTGAAAATAAAAAGGGGGATTAGTTTTGGTTTTAAAAGAAAGAGAGAAGACAAACCGGCACGTGTGATTATGAAATAATTAAAAGGTCACAAGAGGGTGACGGAGAGTAAATAGTTATAGTGTCGTTGTGAAAAAGTTAAGTCGTGGGCTTGATGTGTGAGTAATTGTACGGAAATTCTGTGTATATGGAATGGCTTCCAGGAGAAAGTGGCACATGCTTCAGCTGGAGAATCAGCGTCTGCAAGTACTTGCAGAGGTCATGTTCGGCATACTTCAGCTGGAGAATCAGCGCCTGCAAGAAGTAGAAACTTGCAGAGGTTATGCCGCTGGAATGCCTTATCTGACTTGCGAGTCGGATTGTGTCGGGCGCGGGTCGAAACCGACAAATGAGCTCATTACCTGCGATAGGACCAGACATGCATCATCCTTGTTGTGCATTTGCATTTTATTTGATATGGTGAAATTATCTGTGATTGCCTTCCTGTGTTTATGCATTCCTCACTGTTACTCTAAATTGTGCTAAATTAGATGCTTCTCTGTAATTCTTGTATAGTTCATTGTGAATTACTTGAATTGTGGTAACCCTGACTAAACTAACTACCCTCGACCCTACTAAGAACCCCCCAGTTCTTACCCCTTTTCTTCCTCCCCTTCAGATGGAGACCAGAGTTATATTTTATGAGATGGACCCTCCCTATATATACGAGGATATTGTACAACATAGGTTTTATGTAGTAGCTGCGGAGATTAGGACTCGTATGTACATTCTGCGTGATCATCCTTTCCATCACCCGATTGACACTCCACAGTTTAACCCCGACATGCCCTATGAGTTTCCACTGCAGTGGCTCCACCCGGATGCTCCATTTCACCCGTTTCATGATGGGCCGGTGCCTCACCAGCATCCCGATCCGCCTGCGAATCAGGCGAACCCTGAGCCTGAGCCCATGGAGGAGCATTTTCCAGAGCATGTACCGGAGGAGGACATCCCAGTGGAGCAGATCTCAGTATCTTCATCCGAGCCATCTTCTGAGGAGCCGCTTACCGCCTCTATTAGTGGACCGGCGAGTGCTGGTCAGACCAGTAGCACGAGTGCCAGCGCCCCTCCTGAGATTATAGAGATTTCCGATGACAAGGACGAGGACCCTGAGGAGTGTTCTGATGTGGTTGTGATCTCCTCTGACGATGATACCTGAGGCCTGGGAGCTGCGATTGTGCCTTTTGATAGTCTAATGTGGTTGTGATCTCCTCTGACGATGATACCTGAGGCCTGGGAGCTGCGGTTGTGCCTTTTGATAGTTTTTTTTGTGTTAGCCTAGCCTTTGTGTTAATCTCTCACTTTTGGTCAGACTCACTGAGAGAGTAGGGTGTACATAGTGGACTAGGCTAGTTCGGGTGCCAGTTTAGGGGTTTTCTATATGGACCAGGGTCCAGAGTGTTGGGTTGTACATAGTAGTATTTCTGAAGGGTTGTATGCTAACTCAGGATATATATATATATATACATGTACGACAGTACCTATATGCTTATGCTTGTGTATGTTTAATTAGTTGTCCTTGCAAGTTTTCTTATAAAAGTTTATCCAAAACTCGATAGTATGCTAACCCGATTACAGGCTTAATAATACATAGTAAATGTTTCATGTGAACAAGTTGGTGACACTTGATTTCTGGTATGATCATGACTTACTGGGAATTGGGTCGTTACAATAACTCCGTCAGTCACTTAGGTCCTTTACTCCGTTAACTCTAACAGAGGACAAAAATAGTCCCTGACAACTCTAACAGGAGACAAAATGGTCCCTGATCTCCTCTGCTCGGAAACGACACTGTTCTCTCCTAATTTTTATCATATCTCGCATAACACTAACAATCTAACACTGTAACTTCGAATTACACAATGCACACTCTATAAATTTAATGTTCACAAGAAAAAAATCCTCAACTTGTTCTCAACCAATTCATACTGAGGAAACTAATGTCTATGTCTCTCAACTAGCTGTCGTCTTTGATGGATCCCATGAATCTAGACAGCAAATCTGATTTGTTAAGACCCGTCGTCGTTATTGCCATCTTCCTCCTCCTCTGCCCTATCATCTCCATGACCACATTGTCTACCACTCCGATCGCTTCCTTTAGCTTCTTCTCCGAACAATGTTCAGTAGTCACTTCAGTTTCCATATGAGCGACAACAGTGACATTGCTCGTTGTACTGATAGCTTGGATGCGAGGTCGAAGTTGTCTGCCAACTTGGACTCCGGAAAAGAAGGAATGAAGCACTCAGTGTCTATTTCAAATGAGAATTTGCATATGATGTCGAAGGAGAATCTTCTCATGATGTCCTAATATCCAACAATCTATATTGCTTATCGGAGAGTGGAGAAAGGCGTGCCCTTGGAGTAGTTGTGGAACTTGATCTTGAGGATGTCGTGGACGTTGTCGGGGTTGGAGGTGATGTTATTGAAGACGTGGAAGTGCATACTTTTGGTGGATGAAGTGCAGAGAAGGTGGATGTACCAGTTACAAAGATTTAGAAAATGTGTGGTCCATGACATGTTGAGGTAGGTGCGACACATGTGACAATTACACCATGGATTAATCTTGGAGTTAAAGAGAAGGAAGAAAAAGATGAAAAAGAAGACTGTGAAGATGAAGAAGGAGAGTATGAATGTTAAGGTTATGCAAGATATGATAAAAATTGAGGAAGAACAATGTCGTTTTCGAATAAAGGGATCAGGAATCATTTTGTCCCTTGTTAGAGTTGTAAGGAATTATTTTGTCCCATGTTAGAGTTTTCAAGGACCATTTTGTCTTCCGTTAGAGTTGACGAAGCCAAGGACCTAAGTGACTGACAGAATTAATTGTTAGGGACCAATCTAGTAATTAATTTTAGTTGGAGACTAAAATGTCTGGTCTAAAATTCTTTGAGGACCAAAATGAGTATATACTCTTTATTTTTTAACTGATCTTTGTCAAATTAATTAATTTGTTCATCGTGATTGATTTTTATAAAACTAAAATTATTAATTAATTATTAATTTTTAAACTATAACTATTTTTCGAATAAAAATAATTTATAAATTATGTTTAAAATTTTATGAGATTATTAATTTTTAAATTTTAAATTTAAATATAAAAACTTACACATAATAGATGAATAAAGCAAAACATAGAAAATTTAATACTAATTTTTATGAAAATTTAAATTTATTTGTTTTAATATTTTTATTTAAATTGTTATTTCAACTTTATTTTTGTTATAAATATTTTTATAATATTAAACTTTTTTTGTGTGCTTGACTAATTTTAATTTGTTAAAAAAAAATATTTTTCGTGATTAAGTATATGGTTTGGTACAATTTTATTAGTGATTAATTTTTAAGTTGTAATTAATTTTTTTGAAATTATAATTTTAAGTCCTATGTATTTAATTGCTATTGAAAATATATATTTAACATTAAACATTGTGTTTGATATAAAAAATAATGGAATGTACACTTTTTTAAAACTATGCATAAGAGTTAAATGCTTTTTAATATTCTGCGAATAAAAATAGAATTGTTTTCGTCTTATAATTTGTTAAAGTGAAATCATTTAACAGTAATATTTATTTACAGCTTTTTCGAAATATGTTCTTTTTATGTGAGTTTTTACTCATTGTGTTTTATATATTAAATTAAATTTTTTAAAAAAATTTGTACAAAATTTTATGTATGACACAAAAATATTCTTCCATTTTAAAAATAGAAATATCATTCAATTTAAAATAGGTGTGTATATTTTTTTTTTAATTCTTGTGTCTAGTTCTATGTGTGTGTTAATCTAATAGATTTTTTTTTGCTTTATTTATTTAGTTTTACAAGAACTGAAGAACCGAAGGAGTAATATAGGCAGGATTTTAAATGAAGTTGTATTTTTTAAAATTTATAAAAGCAAAACTATTAAACAATTAAAGAAATTAGATACAGTAACATATTTAACAGAAAAAAAGGCATTAGATCGTTAATTCCTAATTATTGACTCTCCGAATATTATTCTTTTTACTTATCAATAACAATGATTGAATATATATTTTTAAATTAAATTTTGTCTATATTTTTTTTAAGAATATTGTTTGTGTTATTTTGGCTATCATAAGTTATATCATGGAAATTCCAAACCATAGTTATCATAATTAAATGGATAATTAATTTATTGATATGACTGGATTATCGGGTCATTGGTTTAACTAGTGGATCACTAATTCGCTCGGTTGACTCATTTATAATTAGATAAAAATGTAAAATTTATTATCTATTATATCTATCTAATTTTGCAACCAAAATGTGCCACATGTCACTTTCTTATTGCAATTGAAATCAATTTTTTCTTCCAAAATTAAAGAGTTCTATCCTCTTTCCTACTAATTTTACAACCAAAATATGTTACATGTCACTCTCTCATTACAATTAAAATCAATTTTTTTCTCTAAAATTAAAGAGTTCTTCCTTCATCCCTGTTAATTTTATAACCAAAATGTACCATATGTTATTTCCTCATTGCAATTGAAATCAAATCTTTCCCTCTTAAATTAAAGAGTCCCACCCCTCCTCCCTCTCCTTTTATCTATCCCTCTCATTTCTTCAACCACTTTATCTCTTTTATATATCATTCTCAATAATTAATTATAAATTTGACAATCAAAATGTGTAACATGAGATTCTTTAATTATATTAAAATTAAAATTGAAATATTAAAATTGAAACTAAAATATAGCTATATTATATTATATTATATTATCTAATTTAATAACAAAATGTGTCACATGATACTCTTATTAAATTTGAGAAAAAATATTTTTCTCTAAAATTAATAAACTCCCTTCCTAAATTCTCTTATCTACCACTCTCCATTTTTTCTATGTCTCTCTATCCTTCTCACTCTATATATAATTCTGATATATTTATATATTATTATCTAATTTAATAACCAAATGTGTCAAATGACATTCTCTTATTCAAATTGATAAAAAATATTTTCTTTCAAAATTAATAAACTTCCTTCTTAAATTCTCTCATCTATCTCTCTCCCATTTTCTATTTCTCTCTACTCTTTCTACTCTATATATAATTTATAATTTATATTTTATATTAGTAATTTGACAAATCAAAATGTGTCATCAGATATTTTTTTATTATAATTAAAATGAAATTTTTTCTATTAAAATTAACAAACTCCCTCTCTCAATCTTCATCTTTATCTTTCTCTCTCTTTTCTCTCATTTTCTATTTTTTCTATCATTTTATTTTACAAAAAATAAAATTAACAGAATAATATAATTCAAATAAAAAATTATTATTATTATTAGGACAATTTACTTAAATAAATTAGTTAGAGGTAGATTTTACTCAAATATAACTTTTGAAATGGCGAGAAGCAAATGCAATTTTTCATATCTCTATAGAAATCGCTACTGGCAGCTGCGGTTTATGTGGGTTAAGATTTTACACAAAAATTATTATAGGCAGCAGAGGTTTCTGTTGAGTGTGACATGTGCATAAACCGCTACAGGCAGTAGCGGTTTATGTGTTTGGGGGTGTGTGTGTAAACTGCTAGAGGCTATAGCGATTTATGTTGAATGTGCTTATAAAACCGTGGAAGACAGTTGCGGATTTCTCATTTGGTGTGGATTTTGAGTTTGGATAGAGAGAGAAATTTCTAGAGAGAGGGAGGAGCAATTTGAAAGCCGAATGCAAATTGCCCGATAGGCATGGGAAGGTCGCCAATCATTATCAGGTGCCTCTAGTGTAGCTTTGGTGCCATTATGCCTGTCAGATATCACCAGAATATCCAGTTGTGGAGTCATATGTCTTCTCAGGTTGGATAAAAAGTATGCCCAAGACTACATTTTCTCCTTCCACAAGTGCAAACTCAACGGGCAAGATGTTCGAGTTTTCGTCTTGAGCAATAGCCAACAATAAAGTCCCTCCATACTTGCCATAAAGTGCGTACCATCGATGTTGACTAGAGGCTTACAGTGTCGGAAAGCCTCAAATATGGAAGAAATGTCCAGAAAAAACGATGAAAGTATATTTTTGATTCATCAACTTGATCACCCACTCTAACTGGAGAGGTCTTAACAGAGCAATCGTACCCTCCATGGTGGATGCCACCCCAAGGATCCAATAGGATAGCTCACCATAAGACTCCTCCCAATCGCCATAAATCTGTGATACTGCCTTCTACTTCGCCATCCATACCTTCCTATAGCTATGCCTGAAACCATAGGTTGCCTCTGTTGTTTCCTTCAACACTTTAATTGTAACTGAGGCATCAACTCTAACCAACGGAAAGATCCTCACACATATGACATGATAATCAAGCTATTTGTGGTTGCTCGATATCGATGTGGCCAAATACGTGTGTGGTCCGTTGTACCTCCTAACTTTTCAAGTGCTCTTTCTTTGTCGGATCGTGATACGAATCATCTACATGCACCATTTTCCAAACTCTTTGCATATTTCGTGGTATTTGAGATGTTCTGACTCCATCAGGCTGTACGCAACTCCACGCCAGATGTTGTAATCTTTTACACTCAGCACAACTTCCTCCTTATTCTGGAAAGATTGACCAATCTGAAATTCCGTCAAAGCAGTCGCATCATGCAGACCTTGCCTCGTGAAGGTTGCCTCTACGTTCCGCTGTTGGCCGACAGCTTCCAAGTTCAAGGTTGACAAGTGTGGAAGATATTGTTCTGTGCCGGAACCCGAAGCTCCGTGGGGTGTATGTGAATTGCTCGGAATATCATCATCACTGTCCCCACCAATATCAACTGGCTCATCGTCCGAATCATCATCCCGCATCGCATTCTCAACTCGATTCGGTCCGGCCTCAACTTCAAAATCAGGAACACCATGAGGCATACCATCAGTACCAGCCCCAACACGTGGAGGATCAGGGATCGGACCTGAAGGTGCTACCACAGTCATCGATGTCAAGGCACCACCCATCCTCGTCGACTGAGGATTCGGCGCCGATGACCCGGAGCTTTCGACACCATCTTCCAACTTCGCAAGTAGCTCGGGTATTCTAACATCCGGAAAAATCCACTGACAGTGAAACAAGACCTGCATGTCTTCATCGGACCCTATCACAAAGGTCTCATACTTCACATTGGCAATGGAAATTTTGTAGAACAATTTTTTTACCCACTTTGTCCTACATACACCGAGCTTCTGTAATATGTTGTGTTTTATCTCTGCCAACGTGCTCGACGACCGGATAAAAATACTAAGTAATTCCCTATCCATAAATTTTACACCGTGCCTTTTGCTTTTTTGAATTTTTCCATAGCAATGCATTAGAGCCACAAAGCTCTCCTCACCATCCATTTGTGAGAAATCACACTCCTCTTCTACCTCAATGCCTTTGAGGGTATATATAGCCAACTATTGCGCGTACACACTCAACATAAACTGCTACTGCCTCTAGTGGTTTACGCACACAACCCCAAACACATAAACGGCTACTGCCTATAGCGATTTATGCACATGCACACTTAACAGAAACCGCTGCTGCCTATAGCAGTTTTTGTGTAAAACCCTAACCCACGTATACTGCGACTGCTAGTAGTGGTAAACCGCTACTACCAATAGCGATTTCTACAGAGATATCAAAAATTGCATTTGTGTCTCGCCAAATCAAAAGTTGTATTTGGATAAAATTCTTCTTCCAATAATTTATTTCAGTAAATTGCCCTTATTATTATATTCATATTTATTTTTTTAGTTTTTTTATTTAGATTTAAACTTTTACTATTTATCTTTCTAATATATATTTTTTTCTTCTTTCAAATATTTATTAAATATAATTTGGAGAGAATACTAATGTTATGATTAAAAGTTAAAATCAAGATTCTGTTGTTTAAAAAAATTAATTTTGAGTTAATTTTATAACTATCAATAATTTTTTTCATGCTAATATCTAATTATATTTTTATATACATAGAGAAAAAAATATTATTTTTAAATAGCAAGCATAAAAATTAATTATTTCTATTTGTGCAACAGACTTAACACCTAATAAAAAATATACAAGTTAAATCGTTTTAAATTTTAAATAACGAATATTAAAATTAATTATTAGTAATAAATCAAACTCTTTCACATGAAAACAATAACTAAAATCTTATTATTTGATTTTTTTTCTATGGAGACCCTGGTCTTCTTAGTCAACGGGGACTTTTGTGCCTATGATCTTTTTGGTAAAAGTAGTTTGATTTTATAAATCTTTTGTGTTATAATTTATAATGTCGGGACAAAATCGACATAGTTGTAAAAGATTTATATTCCTGTAATGTAATTACGGGTAAAAATATTAGTTATAAAAATAAATTAAAATCAAAAGTTAAAACTTAAAATGCATGTCTTCACAAATATATTAATAATGCTACGTCAGTAAAAATAATTATTTTATATATTAATTACATGAATGGTTATTAAAAAAAGGATATAATAAAATAATTGTGAAAAATATTTTACAATATTAATGTATCAAAATTAAATTATAAAAGTAAATAAGTACGATATTATTATTGAAGAGTAAAAATAATGTTTTACATTATCTGAATTTAATTGTTATATACTATTATGAGTGCTCCCAAATTCGAACCACATTGGTGTAAAAATATTTAAAATAGAGTGAACTATCAATTCAATTTCTATCTATTTTTTAGAATTATAACAGGTATTTTTCGTCAACTCTGAACGGAAAATGATGACGAGTCAAGTTCAAAATGGACATGGATCTAATTGTCTCTAAATTCAAATTAGTTAGAGATTTATTTGTCCTTATTCTTTAAATAATATCTTTTTTAAATTATTTTTTATTCATTATATTAATATTTTTTAATAAATTATTGAATATATGGTATAATATGTACAAACTAATTAATAAATTACTCAAATTTAAAAATATTATTTCTTATGAAACTAAATAAATAATTCATAAATATAATTTTTAAATATATAAATATTAAAAATTAAAATACAACTAATACATTAATAATAATAATAATCACCCTATAATATACTATCACTGCAAGAGAGGCGTGATTTTGCGGCAGTTTTTTTCATGATTAGCGACGGCGGCGGTTTAAACCGTCGCAAAATCAAATGCCGGCGGCTAAGGAAAACGGCGCGGTTGTTGGCGCGGAGATTAGGTTTTGCGGCGGTTTCCAACAACTGCTGGTATAACCGCCGTTAAATTAGTATTTTGCGGCATCCAATTTAAAAACCGCCGCTAAGAGAGAGTGCTAGGATTTTGCACGTTTACCTGCGGTCTGTAACCGCCGCTATTTAACACGGTTTTTTAAAGTTTGTGATTGTTTGGCGCGGTTTTAAAACTGCCGCTAATTTCAATACAAATTAAAAAAAACGAATTGATTTTCCTTTTAAAAAATGCTGATTTTTTTTGTTTAATTTTAAAGATACATTTTTTGGTTTTTTTAATACCATAAATCTTAATATTTTTTATTTATTAAATCTAAACTTGTGACGAAAACAACAAAATTAACTGAAAAACAAAATATATTTATCATCTTTGTTGCCATGTCTTGCCTTGAAACTGCCAAAGATACATTGGTGGCAGCATCTTTAAAAAAATCAAAATTCTCTAAGAATAAAATTATCAACTACTACATAAACATGTTAATAGTGTCTCCAACAAAGAAACCAACCTTCCACCCACACCTCCTTTTACAGTCAATACATAAATCAGCTTTGCTCTCCCGGTAAACCTGAAGTGTAGAAAGAATATGAAGTCATTTTAATTCTTTAAAATGCAAATTGAATTGAGAATTGAAATCTTAGATACAATGATGGTGATGATGACTTACTTGAATCAAATCTATGTAGTTCATTCTGTACAGGCGGTGATCCCCTGAAAGCATCAATACATCCTCAATGTTCTTTGCTCTTGGATCCTACAACAAATAAACATTGTCATTAATTAAAAAATGGAACTAACAACACTTTGTATACCATATGTCAACAGAACAACATATATAGCACGATACAAAGTTTTATATTCTCTGTCAACAAGCAAGCAATTAGACTAAATAAAGCACATGATATGAAATAGCTTAGCTCCTCAAATAGCCAGTGGAACTGCCTTATAGCATCAGCAGTACCCTGAAACCAACTTTGACCCTCCTGACCTAGAACTTGAGTGGCTGCAAGAACCTGAAAACAGAACAAGAGCTCCCTTCATTTGCATTCTCCTTCAAATTCAAGACATTTCCTCTAATCTCCTTTCCTTCATCCCCACCCATTATTCTCTTAATAACTCTCTTTAACGACCAAACTAATAAGTTTAGGGGAAGAGAAAACAAACAGTAACAGCGCCTATAAATACCACAAATTGAATAGCATACTATTTCTTATAATCTGAAAAGTAAGAATATCATTTTAGTACATGAAAACTCATCAGGTTTTCTTTTATGTTCAGAGGATAGAAGAATTTTTACAAAAAAGTTTAACATAACTAGTGTAAGCACAGGCATAAAAAAAATTTTTATCTTCTAAATAAATTCTGTACCAGTTCTTGCTGAGGTTTTTTATTTTGATCAATAATAGAATTCCTCTCCTCGGTGATCTTCGAAATAAGATCCCTTGCCTGAAGTAATAAGTCTGGTTTAGATAGTAGAGATAATATGGTATTAATTATGAGTCTCATATAAGATAAAGCTAGTTTAAGTGTAGAATTATTAAGTGTTTATAATATACCACAGAGGTAATAAAGTAATTAATAATAATTTATTTTGTTATAAATTTTATTCATATAACATAAATAATATATAAACATTCTAGTTATTAATAAAAGATATTTTTATTAATAATTAGATAGAATATTTACTTTAGATTCAATCAATAAAACACACTTCATCCAGTTTACATCTTGGCCAAATTATCTCTCTTTTTTCTATTCTTTCTTTTTCGATTCTGCAAATTCTGCAGATTATGCTTCATGATCAAGAAGTTTTCACTTTGAAAATCTTCTTTTCTTTTTCCATAGTAGTCTAATAATAATAATAATAATAATAATAATAATAATAATAATAATCTCTCCCTCATACACTATTAATCAAATAGAACACCAAAATAGTATATGTCTATCTTTGTATCTGTCTCCCTAACGTAATAATAAGATCACAGATATCCAACTAAAAGATAAATGACAGCAAATTCTCCTAAAAATAAGTGAAATATGCATAAACATTCCTTAATTATTGACATTTATACTAATCACTCCTTCAATCTTGAGGAGATTAGTGTCATATTTTACAAAATATAAAAATATCATAGGTAGTATAACCTAAATTTCAGGAAAAATTAGTATATACCTCTACAAATAAGGTGTTTTTCATAATACTAATACCATAGAAGAAATTAGTGTAATTTACCCTTCATAAAACCCCTGCATCTTTTCAAGTCAATATCCAAATTATACTACTTTGACTATAATACCTAATAATTAGTCTTTTCTGGTCTAAAGAAAAATAACATTATATCCTCATTTTACAATTTACGTACAAAGTTACAAGAAGTTGAAGACAATTTTCAATGAATACATAAAGCATTATTTGTCTTTATGATAATTATTACCAATTACATGCGGGCAACATATGAGTTTGCTTGGGTCACATATCTAACCTATCTATATGGATTATGTGCCTTTGATTTCTTTGCTATTTGTAAATACTTCACCTATACTAACAAATGGCTTCTTAGAACTATTTATCACTAGAGAGTACAAAATAACCCAAAATATATGATAGGTTAAGTATTAGTCTCTACTTCAAAATATCTGTCAATTTCGACAAAGAGAAAGTTTAAAATATCAATGTATTATTCAGATACGTTGATTTTATATTTTGCCACTTTATTCAAATAGAGTAATTGACAATTACTTTGAAACAAAATGAGTAATAAAAGGGGAATTTACTGTGAATGTCTGATCATCAAATCATAGAAGACTATACAAAACAATTTGAATTTAATTTCATATGGACAGCTACCATTTAATTTCATGATCAATAATACACTAGTGAGTTATGAAAATCATCTGAAAAATCAGGCACAATGTTCAACCAACACCTTTTCTTTTTTTTCATTAAAATAAGTAAATAAATTTTCAAACGTGTATTTATATTTGAAAGTAAATATAGAGAAAATATAACTTCAAAGGATCATCCACATTTTACCTGAAGCCTTAAAGCATGATACATTGGTATATCAAAGGTCATGCTAACAGGCCCTGCCTCCTTCATGATATTTTCTGCATTTCCAACAAAACAGAGCCTCTGGAAAACTAAAAATATCACTCCATTTTGATGCGCTTGATCTTTATTTCTCTCTAATTTAAACATTAGTATGATAATATTCTTTCATTCCAAAAAAATGTCAACTAAGATAGTAGATAATAACAACTGATTAACCAGAAAATCGGTGGATATGGCACTGATTAATCTAATCTAAGAAATTATTCTATATAAAAACCCTGCACCTAGTCCTGCTGGACAATGAGAGAGGATGGTTAGGAGACAACAAGTGTGGCCAAAACTAACTATTGGTATGCGATTAAGAAGATAACGGTTAACGTGGACAGATTTGAATTCTGAAACCAAAAGGAAAACAGCACAAGCTTGAACAAGGGGTTTTGTACATACTAGAAATCTAAATGAAGAAGCTAATCGGTAATGGACCTACCGGCAACGGAAAGCGCGATGCAGCACGGGCGGAGGGGAACGGCGGCAAAGATTGGCACGCGGAGGTGTGTTTTGCACCTCTGCCCCTTTTGTGTTCGCGCGAGGAAGATAAGAAGTGCGAATCTAATTCTTGACTGTATATACCCAAATCAAGAAGAATAAGATCAATTTAAGCCAAATTGAAAAGTGAAACCAAAAAGAAAACTCAACCAAATTAAAAGAGGGCTTAGCAAACCTAGGTTTCGGACCAGTGTTAGAGGGAGGAAAAGCGGCTCAGTGATGGACACAGCAATAGGAAGGAGGAGACTACTGGAATTGACTGAGGGAAGCATCACGGCGGCAAGGACTCCCAAAGAAGTGGTTCGCCCCTTGCACAATTGACTTCACGCGAAAAAGATTTTATGAACACATTAGGTTAATTTGTTATATATATCACTGTGTTGCTTTCGAGCGGTTAGAACATGTCACCGCCGCTATGCTATTTAATTTTGGTGCAGTTGTCAAACCGCTATCCAGTCAATTTGTGGCGGATTTGTAAACGGTAGCTAATTTTCTGCCGTCGTTCTCAGTATCTGTTGTCTTTACATTAAAATACACTATGAGTAGACTACTAATATATATATATATATATATTATAAAATTCATTTATAAACTCAATAAATATTCAATAATTTATAAAAAAAATATTAATATAATGAATAAAAAATAATTTAAAAAGAATATTATTTAAAGAATAAGGACAAATAAACTCCTAACCAATTTAAATTTAGAGACAATTAAGCCCCCGTCCATTTTTGAAACTGACACGTCAGCATTTTTCATTCAGGGTTGACGGTAAAACACCCATAGGGACTACATTGTGTCACGGAAGTAGAAGACAGGGATCGAAGTGGATCGTTTTTATCTTGAAGGGTCGCGTCGTCATTTTGAGAAATAGACGGAGATCGAGTTGATAGTTCATTCTGTAAAAATACTTGATCACTGTTATTAGTAGGTTCCAACCAATATTTATTTATAAACACATTAGTGGATATAATTTTAAGGATAGTTTTTATATTTTTTTATTATTAACATATTAAATGATACCCTACAAAAAGGAGATCTCTGAGATACACTTAAACTTTTGTTCAACCTAATTGATAAGACTTTCTTTTTCATGATTGAAGTCCAAATTTTTTATAATCCACATTTTTTACCTTCTTATAAAGTTAAGAACATGATCGTTGATGTGGACCTCATAAATAAATTTAAAGCGGCTCACTTTATTCAAATTATGGATGCAATTACAATTATAATTTCTATTAGAAATGAATTATGTTTTTTATTCCTTCATCGTTGAAAATATTTAATTTATATAAAATAATTAATTACAATCTTCGAATATTGACTATATTGATGGTTTGCTTTCAACCTCAAAGACATCTTTAGTCATTGAGAAGAGAAAATAAAAAGTGCAAATATTAATTATTCAAAAAATAAATTTTTAAATTATAATTAATCTTTATTCTTATTATGGTTATAGTAAAGTTTTAAAATTAACAATTTGCTTATTACAACTACTGATGACCTTCTCTCTCATTTGATAGAGTTTGCATATTTAAATTTGTTATAAAACAGGTCAAATTATATGTATTTTTAAAGTAGGACAATTCTAGCACCCACATTTAAGAGTATCGAGAAGGTAAACGATTTCGTATTGACAGTTTTTCTAGAGATGAAAAAGGAATATCTAAATTCTAATACAACATGTCAGGCTGATGAGAATGAAGATGTACAATAAGAGTGGTTTATGCCAAAGTTTCTAAATAACATCAAATGTTCAAGAATGAATTTGATCCCTTCAAATTTAGGGTTGCTATTTAAGTTTCAATAGAGACAATTTCTGTTGACAGTGTGCTTGGCAATGAATATCAACAAGAATAGTTATTATCATATATAGGGCATTACTTGTCAAAATAAGTATTCAACCTTGAACAACTTTGCGTTGCTTTGTCAAAAGTTAAAAGTTGTAATGTAAGACCCAGAATTTTCGAAAAATATTATTATGAGTTAATTTCAATTTATATATTCATTAAAGACTTTATTTTTAGAAATTATTTTATTAAAAGTAATTAAATTAAGTTTTGATAATTAAATTAGAAATTTTACTTAATATTATAATATTGAATAATTTTCTATATTTAAATTATAAAACTTAATAGTTGTAAAAGAAAGAATTTTGTATGATTTAGTTTAAATAATTGAGATTTTAGAATTTAATATTTTAATTTTTATAAATAAAAAAATTAATTATAATATCTCTAATTTTAAATTAGAATACTTGATTTAAAAGAAAATTAGCAAATTGATAACCAAATAATATTTTCAAAGTAATTTTAAGGAATTAAATTAGATTTTTATTTAATATTCTATACCCTATTTTAATTAAAATTACCAAATTTCAATTTACCCAAAAACCCTAATTTTACATTTTCTCAAAAAAAAACCCTAATTTCCAAATTGAAAATCCTAACCCTTTTACCCTAACCCCTCACCACCACTCCCACGCTGCCACTCCTTTAACCCAGCCCCAATCCCTTCAGAAAGAAAGGAAACCAAAAGGGAGAAAGAGAGAGAATCAGCGAAGGAGAAGAGAGATAGAGAGGGGATGGAGTCACCGGTTGAGCTTGTTGGTGCGTCGTCCAACCGCTGCCGCCGTCATCGCACGTGAGAGGAGGGAGAGCGTCGAAGTTGTCGCACGCAGAGGAAAGAAACAGCGTCGCGGTTGGAGCCGCACCCTTCTGCCACCATCGAGTCACCCTTTGCCGTCACCGTAGTCGTCATCCTCGCGAGCTACAGCATTGCCGTTCAACCCCATCCGGCCGCGTTTCCATGGTCGCCGTTGCTGTCACATGAGGAAGAAAGCAAGAGAGGAGAGGTGGTGAACAAAGTTGTCGCGTCTTGTCGCCATCGTGCACGCTGCCACGATCGATTGAAGCCACCTCCGTCGCAACCAACCCGTCGTAGTTTATGTCGCTGCCGGTCCCTGTTGGATTCCACCGTGGAGAAAAGAACGACACGAGGGAGAGAATGAGACAGAGTCGTGCGAGCCAGAGGAGCCACCGTCCTTGCTGTTGCTGCCACGGTCGCCGGTGAGTCATGCACCGCCATCAGAATAAAAAATAGCACCAACCTTCTTGTTCTGGTTTTAATTCTCTTATTCTTGAACCTGTAAGTTTTAATCCTTACTCTGCTTCTATTTTGTTTCTTAGTCTTTTCTGTTCTGAGTAAGGAAAACCTATGTTTCTGTTTAACACTGCTGCTCTGCCTTCCCTGTTTGCTTATGGAATTATCATAGGTGATAGTATTAATGGTACTAACGAACTATTAGAGTTGCTGCCACTACTGAAATTAACAAAGAAGGGATCATCGCATTTAAATTCGATGGGTTCGACTAACTGAGGTAGGGGTTTTCTTAAAATTTATTTTATCTTATAGAATTGTTATAAATAGATATTAATGTGAGAAATATATGTCTGTGATTGTGATTGTCTTATGAATGTGGTTGTTTGTTGGACTGAATGACTGATTGCTTGAGTGGTGTGTGATTGTTGAAAAGAAATTACTTTGAAAAGTTATTTAGTTGATTATTATGAAAAGTGATTTTTCTTGGTTTTGAAGTTAATTTGATAATGTAAATGAATCGACTTTGGAAATTATTTGAGATATGAAAACAAATTAATTTTGGAAGCGGTTTAATTTTGAAAAAGATTTATTATTGGAAATGGTTAGATTTAAAAATAATTTAATATTAGAGCTAGTTGAATTTTGGAAAATGATTGAGATTAAAATGGTTGAGAAAGGGTTTGAGAAATATTTGGATGGGACCCGAAAAGGATGGCAGAGTTCGAGTTTTAGAGGAGATGTTGCCAAAATTTTATAAAATTGGAAGTTTTGTTTGAAATAATTATTTAAAAAGATTTGGTTTTAAACATTATATGTTTTAAGATTGATTTATTTAGAAAAGAAAGAATTATGTTTTGAATTGGGATTGTTGATGAACAAAATGGAAAGAAGGATGATGAGGATTGACTTTGAAATATGATTTTTGAATGAATTTGGAAATGATATATGGATTGACGAATGATGATGATATTGATAATGACTTAGATATTGATGAATGTTGAATGAATTATTCATATGGCTTATGAATTTGAATTATCTGAGACACGAGTTTCCTTGGGTAGACGCAGTGGCTTGCCACCACTTGACACACACACACACACACACACACACACACACACACACACACACACACACACATACATATATATATATATATATATGAGAAAAATCGATGCATAGACTCATGGGGATGCGCGTCGGGGGACAGTCCAAGGGTTTAGCGAACCGGACTTGTCGGGTTTGCTGTATAACCGATAGATGAGCTCATTAGCCATAGGACAGGCATGCATCATATGCATTTGTATGCTTTGCTTGGGTTTGAATTTGTTTTGGTTTGTCTAATTGTTAAACTGTTATTAAGTGCTACCTGAACTATTTGACTGCTACCTAAACATGTGCTTTCTTTATCTGTTTTGGCTGTGTTTGTCCTGGTGTGCTACTTTTGAGAATGAGCTTTAGTGCTGAATTGATAATTGAGTTGATTTATTGCGTGGTTGGTTTTTGATTAAGATTTTCTTATAAGAAAAGAAATGTTTTGGATTTCTGGATAATTAAATATTGATTTTCGAAAATGGTTTTTGGATGACTAGTTGTTGGTTTTTAAAAGATTCAAAGGACGAACAATAATCACTGAGCCTAACAATAGATTTCTCTTTAAATATATTATTATGACAATTCTGAAACTCTGTGGTGAGACCGTGTGGTCAAGTTCTCATCCCTTACAGCTTTATCTTTTCAGGAGACAGATGAAAAAGCTCACAAAGGGTTGTATTGCGTTTCGCTTAGTCAATAATGCTGTTTAGTTTTTATTTATTTACCCCTCGCCATCAATATTATATTATGTAAGAAGGACATGAGTTGTATGATTTGTATGTATATAATATGTATAAGTTACTTGAGTAAGAAGTTTTGTACATATATATGCTTGTTTTGTTTTATTTAAAAAGTATTCTTTTTTCGGTTTTCAAAAAGAACAGTGATACGATTTCAAGTCAAATGCTCCTATTTTATTATTAAGTATCTGAAGTCGTCATAATATTTCTTGCTATCAGAGTAGCGCAGCCGGAAGCGTGACATTTTGATAGTGAAGGTGTTACATGTAATGCCCTGAAGGTTCTAATTCTAGACGACAACGGCAATCCAAAGTCGTCAACAACAAATGTCGTATTCAAAAAAGTTTTTGATAATATTTAGGTAAGAAAAATAGTATTTTCATTTTAATAACATATTATGATTTACACTTTTGTACAAATATTTATTGTAGATATAACTAATTTATCTATAATGCTACTTTTAGACTTGAAATGAAATGTGTAAAAGGGAGCACAATATCATATCACAATTGCTTTTTTAATGATGTTAGTAAAATACTAGATAGTTGATAAACTTTCATTAGCCTTTTGATATAAAGTTTAGTATAAAATTGACATGTTATTAATACAGTTATATATGTTTATTTTTTTTTCAAGTTTCTTTCGTTATGGTTCAAAAATATTATAGACTTCAATCTGTTCCATTTTCATTTTACTTTGAATAAATATAAAACACTATATTCAGTATATTTATTATATAATGATGATAGTGTTATACTAAACTCGAGAAATTTATAATTATAAATTATTTTTGATTTTTCATGTCAAATTATACTAGAAGCTTCCTTTGAAACTCTAACTCTTTATTCACCTACTTGAACAAATATTTGATAGTATTTTACTTATTGCAGCTCTCTATATTAACATGCGGTTGATAAGACATCAGCAGATATGTATTGTATGGAATCACATTCCTATTACTCATCTTCTTCTCAGTAATTACTTCGATGTCTTGTCTTCTATATGATGAGTATCTACTATCTTTGATAACTGTGGTGCTATTGAATGTTTTAGGATAATATTTGGTGCAGTATCCATCTTTTATGCAGGAAGATCTTGAGAAAGTTCTACCACATGGTCCATAAATCATATATGTAGACACAACTCCAAAAAAATTTTGGGTACCGAATAGGATCGGATAACTCTAACAATATTAACTGGTCAATTTGGATTGTCATTGTTATCTTGTGATCTCCATTTAACTATAAAAAAATGTGAGCATGTGGCAGACCTTCGCATGAGCAAAGAGTAACTTGACAAAGTTTGGATTCCAATGCTTGCAAACATATCTATGAATTAGAACAAACTTCATGGAAAGTCTAATAAAAATGTCGGTAATTATATCGATGGTGCACGAAATTGTAAATCACACTTTTCACAATTCGTACCACTAACCAGCAAGTGCACTGAGTCGTCAAAGTAATACCTTACGTGAGTAAGGGTCGAATCCCACGGAGATTGTTGGCTTGAAGCAAGCTATGGTTATCTTATTATTCTTAGTCAGGATACTAATAAGGTTCTTTAGTCTCAATTGTAAAATAAAGTGAAAGGGCATAAAATAATTAATTGTTACTTAATAATGGAGAATATGTTGGAGTTTTGGAGATGCTTTGTCCTCTTTATTTCAGCTTTTCTCTTGTACTCCTCTTCACACACGCAAGGCTCCTTCCATGGCAAGCTGTATGTAAGGTGTCACCATTGTCAATGGCTACTTCCTATCCTCTCAGTGAAAATGGTCCAAATGCTCTGTCACAGCACGGCTAATCATCTATTGGTTCTCGATCATGTCAGAATATAGAATCCATTGATTCTTTTGCGTCTATCACTACGTCCAACAATCGCGAGTTTGAAGTTCGTCACAGCCATTCAATCCTTGAATCCTACTCGAAATACCACAGACAAGGTTTAGACTTTTTGGATTCTCATGAATGCCGCCATCAATTCTAGCTTATACCACGAAGATTCTGATTAAGGAATCTAAGAGATACTCATTCAATCTAATGTAGAATGGAGGTGGTTGTCAGGAACACGTTCATGGATTGAGGAAGGTGATGAGTGTCACGGATCATCACCTTCTTCATGGTGAAGCACGAATGAACATCTTAGATAGGAACAAGCGTGTTTGAATGGAAAACAGAGATAATTGCATTAATTCATCGAGACGCTGCAGAGCTCCTCACCCCCAACAATGGAGTTTAGAGACTCATGCCGTCAAAGAGTATAAAATTCAGATCTAAAAATGTCATGAGATACAAAATAAGTCTCTAAAAGTTGTTTAAATACTAAACTAGTAACCTAGGTTTACAGAAAATGAGTAAACTAAGATGGATAGTACAGAAATCCACTTCTGGGGCCCACTTGGTGTGTATTGGGGCTGAGACTTAAGCTTCTCATGTGCTTGAGTTGTTTCTGGAGTTGAACGCCAGGTTGTAACCTGTTTCTGGCGTTGAACTCCAATTTCCAACCTGTTTCTGGCGCTGAACTCCAGACTACAACATGGAACTGGTGTTGAATGCCAGTTTACGTCATCTATCTTTGTGAAAAGTATGAACTATTATATATTTCTGAAAATCCCTGGATGTCTAATTTCTAACTTAATTGAGAGCACGCCAATTGGACTCTTGTAGCTCTAAAAAATCCATTCCGAGTGCAGGGAGGTCAGAATCCAACAGCATCAGCAGTCCTTTTTCAGCCTAAATCAGATTTTTGCTCAGCTCCCTCAATTTCATCCAGAAAATACCTGAAATTACAGAAAAACACAAATACTCATAGTAAAGTCCAGAAATATGAATTTGCCTAAAAACTAATAAAATTATACTAAAAACTAACTAGAATATACTAAAATCTACATGAAATTACCCCCAAAAAGCGTATAAAATATCCGTTCATCACAACACCAAACTTAAATTGTTGCTTGTCCCCAAGCGACTAGATAAATAAAATAGGATAAGAAGAAATTAAGAAACAATAATATCTCAGAGTTTCAAGTGAAGCTCAGATTCTAATTAGATGAGCGGGGCTAGTAGCTTTTTGCTTCTGAACAGTTTTGGCATCTCACTTTATCCTTTGAAGTTCAGAATGATTGACATCCATAGGAACTCAGAATTCAGATAGTATTATTGATTTTCCTAGTTTAGTATGTTGATTCCTGAACACAGTTACTTTATGAGTCTTGGCCGTGGCCCTAAGCACTTTGTTTTTCAGTATTACCACTGGATACATAAATGCCACAGACACATAACCGGGTGAACCCTTTCAGATTGTGACTTAGCTTTGCTAAAGTCCCCAATTAGAGGTATCCAGAGTTCTTAAGCATACTCTTTTGCCTTGGATCACGACTTTAACCACTCAGTCTTAAGTTTTTCACTTGGACCTGCATGCCACAAGCACATGGTTAGGGACAGCTTGATTTAGCTACTTAGGCCTGGATTTATTCCCTTGGGCCCTCCTATCCATTGAAGCTCAAAGCCTTGGATCCTTTTCACCCTTGCCTTTTGGTTTTAAGGGGTATTGGCTTTTTCTTTTTCTTTATCCAATAATTCCTTTTTTTTCACTGCTTTTTCTTGCTTCAAGAATCAATTTCATGATTTTTCAGATCATCAATAATATTTCTCTTGTTCATCATTATTTCAAGAGCCAACAAATTTAACATTCATGAAATTCAATATAAAAAATATGCACTGTTCAGGCATTCATTCAGAAAACAAAAAGTATTGCCACCACATCTGAATAATTAGAATTTTCCTTATTAAGAACTCGAAAAAATATTGCCTCTTTATTCTAAAAAATCTACTATTTTATTCATGTTTAATGATGATGAGAAAAATAAATTATAACTTAATTGGAAATAAAATTAAAATAGATATACTAATTACTAATACTCATTATAACTTCTAAGGTAAATTCCTATAAGAACAACTATCACAGAATTAAAGCTAAGATTAGGACTCAACAACCTTTATTTTGAGAATTGGATGTTCCTCTAGTCTGTGGGGTGCTTGGTCCTTCAAGAGATAGTTTTTGACGCTTCAGTTCCTTCAAGTCACGCCTTTGCTCTTCTTGTTCCCCAAGCAGTTTGCAAAGCATGCTATTTTGATTATTCTGTTCTTCCTTTATTTGGTCCATAGCTTCTTGCAACTTGGTGACAGATGCTTCAAGATGCTCCCAGTACTCAAATTGAGGAAATTCCAGGAGGAATTCCTGTGCTCTCCTCTTGATGGGGTCATCCTGCACTTGTTGTTTTCCATTGATATTTTGGTGATTGGTCGCTCAATTGAGATATACTTGGTTATTCCCATCTTCACTCCAGCATCTTTGCAAAGCATAGAAATTAAGCTTGGATAAGCCAATTTGGCATCTTTGGAATTCTTGTTTGCGATTATGTAAAGTTCACATGAAATCAGTTGATGAACTTCCACTTCTCTCCCCAACATAATGCAATGGATCATCACTGCTCTTTTAACTGTGACTTCAGAACGGTTGCTAGTGAGCAATATGGAACGCCCAATGAAGTCCAGCCACCCTCTGGTGACTGGTTTGAGATATTCTCTCTTGAGTTGATTTGGGACGCCCTTGGTGCTGGTGGTCCACCTGGCTCCAGGGATGCATATATCCTCTAGAATCTTGTCCAGGCCCTTATTTGTTCTCACCATTCTCCTATTAAAGGAGTCTGGGTAATCTTTCAGCTGAGATAGCTTAAAGATCTCCCTGATTTTGCCAGGGTGAATGTGAACAATCTTTCCTCTGACCAAGGTCCGATAGTCATAGAGGGCAGTTCCAGATATTCTCTGCCTGTCTGTTTGCCACAGATTAGCGTAGAATTCTTGGACCATGTTTCTTCCCACCTTTGTTTCAGGATTAGCTAGGACTTCCCAGTTCCTGTTTTGAATTTTCTCTTGAATCTCCGGATATTCGTCTTCTTTCAGATCGAATCTAACTTCCGGGATCACTGACCTTAGACCCATTATTTTGTAGTAATGGTCTGAATGTTCTTTGGTTAAGAACTTCCCTTGATTCCAAAGTGGTTTTGGAATACTCCCTTTCTTGCCTCTTGGAGTGGGTTGTTTTTCTTTAGGAGCCATGATCTTAGTGAATATGGTTTAGTGATTACGGATAAACACACCAAACTTAGAGGTTTGCTTGTCCTCAAGCAAAAGAAAGGAAAGAAGAAGGATAGAAGGAGAGCTAGTATCGAATGGTGGACGAGATGAGGGAGGCCGAATGTGGATTTAAAGGGAGGGGGTGGGTTTCGAAAATTTTGAAGGAAGATAAGATAGAAGATATGATTTATAAAAGATAAATATGATAAGAAAAAGATATAATTTAAAATTAAAAAGTTAGGAATGATATTTGAAAAAGATAAATCTGAATTTTTATTTTGAAAAAGATTTTAAAAGATAATCTGAATTCAAAAATATCACAATTTGAAAAAGAGTTGGATAGGATTTGAAAAGGATATGTGTTTATGAATTAAGATACATTTGATATTTTTGAAAAAGGGATTTTAGAAATTAGGATTAAAATATTTGGAATTGAAGGATGAGAGTTTGTAACATGTTTATGCAAGAAATCATGAATTGAAATATAAAAATTTTGAAAAATGTGAATTAAAAACAAAATTACCTCCTCCCCACAATCCTGGCGTTAAACGCCCAAACACTGCATGTTTTGGGCGTTTAACGCCCATTTGCAGCTTCTCCTGGGCGTTCAACACCCAGCTGTTGCTTCTAGCTGGCGTTGAACACCAGGAACTCCTTTGTCACTGGGCGTTTTTCTGAATGCCCAGGACGCTATAAATCTGGCGTTGAACGCCCAGAAGGTGCTTCTTTCTGGCGTTCAACGCCCAGAAGATGCTTCTTTCTGGCGTTTAACGCCCAGATGGCTATCCTTACTGGTATTGAACGCCCAGTAAGTGCTTCTTTTGGGCGTTCAGCGCCCAAAATAGTTCTTACTGGCTTTTTTCGTACCAGTGAGCTTCTTTTTGCTGTTTTTATCCTCTGAATCCTTCTGTAATTTTGTGGACTCAAGCAATTGCTATTTTACCTTGAAGATAATTGACATAAACCTGTAAAAATCAATTAATTGACAAATAAGCTTTATAAATGGCTGGGTTGCCTCCCAGCAAGTGCTTATTTATTGTCTTTAGCTGGACTATTACTGAGATTTAATCAAGTCTCAGTTTTGAGCATTCTTGCTCAAAATTGCCTTCAAGATAATGTTTTGACTCTCTGTCCATTAACAATGAACTTTTTTTTAGAATCATTATCCTGAAGCTCCACGTATCCATATGGTGACACACTTGTAATCACATATGAACCTCGCCATCGGGATTTCAATTTCCCGGGGAATAATCTGAGTCTAGAATTAAATAGCAGAACTTTTTGCCCTGACTCAAAGACTCTGGATGATAGTTTCTTATCATTCCATCTTTTTGCTTTCTCTTTGTAAATTTTTGCATTTTCGAAAGCATTGAGTCTGAATTCCTCTAGCTCATTTAACTGGAGCAGTCGTTTTTCTCCAGCTAACTTGGCATCAAGGTTTAGGAATCTGGTTGCTCAATAGGCCTTATGTTCCAGTTCCACTGGCAAGTGACAGGCTTTTCCATACACCAGCTGGTATGGAGAAGTTCCTATAGGTGTCTTGAATGTTGTTCTGTATGCCCACAGAGCATCATCCAAGCTTCTTGCCCAATCCCTTCTACGGTTAATCACAGTCCATTCTAGGATTCTTTTAAGTTCTCTATTAGAGACTTCAGCTTGCCCATTTGTCTGTGGATGATATGGAGTAGCTACCATGTGACTAACTCCATATCGAACCAAAGTAGAGTAAAGTTGTTTATTGCAGAAATGAGTGCCCCCATCACTGATTAATACTCTAGGGATACCAAATCTGCTGAAGATATATTTCTGGAGGAATTTTAGTACTGTCTTAGTATCATTAGTGGGTGTTGCAATAGCTTCCACCCATTTGGATACATAATCTACTGCCACCAGAATATAAGTATTTGAGTATGATGGTGGGAAAGGTCCCATGAAGTCAATACCCCATACAACAAATAACTCAATCTCCAAGATTCCTTGTTGAAGCATGGCATAACTGTGAGGCAGATTGCCAGATCTTTGGCAACTGTCACAATTAAGTACAAATACTCGGGAGTCTTTATAGAGAGTAGGCCCGTAGAAGCCACATTGGAGGACTCTTGTGGCTGTTCGCTCACTTCCAAAATGTCCTCCATACTGTGATCCATGGCAGTGCCAGAGGATCTTCTGTGCTTCTTCTTTAGGCACACATCTACGGATTACTCCGTCTGCACATCTCTTGAAGAGATATGGTTCATCCCAAAGAGAGTACTTTGCATCCGTGATCAATTTCTTTGTTTGCTGCCTACTGTACTCTTTGGGTATGAATCTCACTACCTTGTAGTTTGCAATGTCTGCAAACCATGGCACTTCCTGGATGGCAAAGAAGTGCTCATCTGGAAAGTTTTCAGAGATTTCAGTAAGAGGGAGGGACGCCCCTTCTACTGGTTCTATTCGGGACAGATGATCTGCTACTTGGTTCTCTGTCCCTTTTCTGTCTCTTATTTCTATATCAAACTCCTGCAGAAGCAACACCCATCTGATGAGTCTGGGTTTTGAATCCTGCTTTGTGAGTAGATATTTAAGAGCAACATGGTCAGTGTACACAATCACTTTTGATCCTACTAAATAAGATCTAAACTTGTCAATGGCATAAACCACTGCAAGTAACTCTTTTTCTGTGGTTGTGTAATTATTCTGTGCATCATTTAAAACACGACTGGCATAGTAAATGACATGCAGAAGCTTGTCATGCCTTTGTCCCAACATTGCACCAATGGCATGGTCACTGGCATCACACATTAGTTCAAATGGTAATATCCAGTCTGGTGCAGAGATGGCTGGTGCTGTGACCAGCTTAGCTTTCAGAGTCTTAAACGCTTGCAGACACTCTTTATCAAAGATAAATGGCGTATTAGCAGCTAGCAGATTGCTCAGAGATTTGGCGATTTTTGAGAAATCCTTTATAAACCTCTTATAGAATCATGCATGCCCCAGAAAGCTTCTGATTGCCTTAACATTGGCAAGTGGTGTTAAATTTTCAATTACCTCTACCTTAGCTTGATCCACTTCTATTCCCTTGTTCGAAATTTTGTGCCCAAGGACAATTCCTTCAGTCACCATAAAGTGACATTTCTCCCAGTTTAGAACCAGGTTAGTCTCTTGGCACCTCTTTAGAACAAGTGCTAGATGGTTAAGACAGGAGCTGAATGAGTCTCCAAATACTGAAAAGTCATCCATGAAGACTTTCAGAAATTTTTCTACCATATCAGAGAAAATGGAGAGCATGCACCTTTGAAAGATTGCAGGTGCATTGCACAGACCAAATGGCATTCTTCTGTATGCAAATACTCCAGATGGACATGTGAATGCTATTTTCTCTTGATCCTGGGGATCTATTGCAATTTGATTATAACCTGAATATCCATCCAAGAAGCAGTAGTATTCATGACCTGCTAGCCTTTCTAGCATCTGGTCTATGAATGGTAAAGGAAAATGATCCTTTCTAGTAGTTGTATTGAGCCTTCTATAATCAATACACATACGCCACCCTGTAACTGTTCTTATAGGAACCAGTTCATTTTTTTCATTATGAACCACTATCATGCCACCTTTCTTAGGGAC
>NC_029777.3:9121261-9121814 GCF_000817695.3 Arachis duranensis | reverse complement strand
GCTTAGCGTCACCCTCCAATAGGATCTTGTGCATGCATCTGGCTGGGCTAATGCCCTTAAGATCACTGATGGACCACCCAAGAGCTGTCTTGTGTGTCCTTAGCACTTGAATTAGTGCTTCCTCTTCCTGTGGCTCTAAAGTAAAGCTTATGATCACAGGGAAGGTATCACCTTCTCCCAGAAATGCATATTTCAGGGATGGTGGTAATGGTTTGAGCTCAGGTTTGGGAGGTTTCTCCTCTTCCTGAGGGATTTTCAGAGGTTCTATTATTCTCTCTAGTTCCTCCAGATCAGGCTGAACATCTTTAAAGATATCCTCTAACTCTGATTCGAGACTCTCAGCCATATTGACCTCTCTTACCAGAGAGTCAATAATATCAATGCTCATGCAATCATTTTGGGTGTCTGGATGCTGCATAGCTTTGATAACATTCGACTTAAACTCGTCCTCATTGACTCTCAGGGTCACTTCCCTTTTTTGGACGTCAATGAGGGTTCGGTCAGTTGCTAGGAAAGGTCTTCCTAAAATGAGAGTTGCACTCTTGTGCTCCTC
>NC_029777.3:9120094-9121109 GCF_000817695.3 Arachis duranensis | reverse complement strand
CAGTTTCCCTCCAATCCTTCTTATGACTTAAGATCTCTTTCATGAATTTAGCATAAGAAGGTATTTGCTCAAGTGCCTCTGCAAATGGAATCTTTATTTCAAGAGTCCTGAGATAGTCTGCAAAGCGGGCAAATTGCTTATCCTGTTCCGCTTGGCGGAGTTTCTGAGGATAAGGCATTTTGGCTTTGTATTCCTCAACCTTAGTTGCTGTAGGTTTATTGCCTACAGATGTAGGTTGAGAAGCCTTTTTAGAGGGGTTACTATCAGCACTAGTATGTGTCTGATCTCCCACTGGCATTTGAATGCCAGGGGTGGAAGCTGGAGTGGCGTTAGATGCCAACTCCTTACCTGTTTTTGGCATCTGAACGCCAGAACTGTGCTTTCTTTGGGCGTTCAACGCCAATTCCTTGCTTGTTTCTGGCGTTGAACGCCAGGACTGAGCATGGTTTGGGCGTTCAACGCCAGCCTTCCACCCATTTTCTGGCGTTTGAGCGCCAGAATTATTCCTCTCTGGGCTCTTACTGTCCTCAGATGGATTTTGGGTAGTTTGATCATTTCTTGGCTTCCTTCTACCTTGAAGTGAGATATTTAATGTTTTCCCACTTCTTAATTGAACTGCTTGGCACTTTTCTGTTATTTATTTTGATAACTGCTGTTCTGTTTGCTTTAACTGTACTTCCATATTCATATTAGCCATTCTTGTTTCTTGTAGTATCTCCTTGAATTCGGCTAGCTGTTTTGTTAGAAAATCCAGTTGCTGATTGAATTCAGTAACTTGTTCTGCAGGACTGAGTTCAGCAGTTACTGTTTTAGTCTCTTCTTTCAAGGAAGGTTCACTGCTCAGGTACAGATGCTGATTTCTGGCAACTGTATCAATGAGCTCTTGAGCTTCTTCTATTGTCTTTCTCATGTGTATAGATTCACCAGCTGAGTGGTCTAGAGAAATCTAAGCTCTCTCTATAAGCCCGTAATAGAAGATGTTTAACTGCACCCACTCTGAAAACATTTCAGAGGG
>NC_029777.3:9097074-9120060 GCF_000817695.3 Arachis duranensis | reverse complement strand
GGAGGGAAATAGTGATTCAGGAATTTTTCTGACAGCTGTTTCCATGTCTTTATGCTGTCCTTAGGTTGGTTATTTAACCACCTCTTAGCTTGGTCTTTTACAGCAAATGGAAACAGTAACACTCTATAGACATCCTGATCTACTTCTTTATCATGTACTGTGTCAACAATTTGTAAAAACTGTGCCAGAAACTCTATAGGTTCTTCCTGTGGAAGACTAGAATACTGGCAACTTTGCTGCACCATGATAATGAGCTGAGGATTCAACTCAAAATTATTGACTCCGATGGAGGGTATACAGATACTACTCCCATATGAAGCAGTAGTGGGGTTAGCATATGACCCCAGAGTCCTTCTGGACTGTTCATTTCCACTTAAGTTCATGATGGAAAAAGGAAGATGATGTGGATTTATTTTAAAAAATAATTTCTGATATAACAAAATAAATTAAAATAAAGACTAAAATAATAAATAAAAAGAAATAAAAATAAATAAAAATAAAAAATTTGAAAGTTTTTTTTGAAAAATTTCGAAAAGTGAGGAGTGAGAAAGTGATTAGGATATTTTTGAAATTGAAATCTAAATTTTTTTTTAAAAAAATTCGAAAATATGGCTTAAAATTAGTTAAAAATATATTTTTTTGAATTTTGAATTTTATGATGAAAGAGAAAAACACACAAAAGACACAAGACTTAAATTTTTTTAGATCTAATGCTCCTTTTTTCGAAAATTTTGGAGGGAAAACACCAAGGAACACCAAACTTAAAAATTTTAAGATCAAAACACAAGGAAGACTCAAGAACACCTTGAAGATTCACAAGAACACCAAGAACAAAAGAAAGAACACCAAACTTAAATTTTTTAGAAAATCACAATAAAATTTTTGAAAATTAAAGAAAGATTAACAAGAAAACACCAAACTTAAAGTTTGGCACAAGATTTAATCAAAGAAAAATTATTTTTGAAAAAAGTTTTAAAAGGAAGATACCCAATTGCCAAGAACATAAGCCAACGTTCTAACCAACTGAGCTATAAATGTAACGTGTTTTAATATTGTATATAAAAAATATATTTTTTGAAAACTAATATTTTGAAAAAGCACAAGGAAACATGAAAATACACAAAATAGGAAAAATCAAAGATCAAACAAGAAAATTTAACAAGAACAATTTGAAGATCAAGGAAAAATAAAGAACATAAATTCGAAAATTTAAAGAAAAATATGAAATATGCAATTGACACCAAACTTAAAGTATAAAACTAAACTCACATAAAAATTAAAAATTAATAAGGAAAAATAATATTTTTGAAAAAAAAATTTTGAAAAGAAAATAAAGGACTCATATTTAATGACTCTATAGCAACAAAAATAAATTATTCCTAATCTAAGCAACAAAATAAACCTTTAGTTGTTCAAACTCGAACAATCCCCGGCAACGGCGCCAAAAACTTGGTAGGCGAAATTGTGATCTCACTTTACACAATTCGTACCACTAACCAGCAAGTGCACTGGGTCATCCAAGTAATACCTTACGTGAGTAAGGGTCGAATCCCACGGAGATTGTTAGCTTGAAGCAAGCTATGGTTATCTTATTATTCTTAGTCAGGATACCAATAGGGTTCTTTAGTCTCAATTGTAAAATAAAGTGAAAGGGCATAAAATAATTAATTGTTACTTCATAATGGAGAATATATTGGAGTTTTGGAAATGCTTTGTCCTCTTTATTTCAGCTTTTCTCTTGTACTCCTCTTCACACACGCAAGACTCCTTCCATGGCAAGCTGTATGTAGGGTGTCACCGTTGTCAATGGCTACTTCCCATCCTCTCAGTGAAAATGGTCCAAATGCTCTGTCACAGCACGGCTAATCATCTGTTGGTTCTCGATCATGTCGGAATAGAATTCATTGATTCTTTTGCGTCTGTCACTACGCCCAACAATCACGAGTTTGAAGTTCGTCACAGCCATTCAATCCTTGAATCCTACTCAGAATACCACAGAGAAGGTTTAGACTTTTCGGATTCTCATGAATGCCGCCATCAATTCTAGCTTATACCACGAAGATTCTGATTAAGGATTCTAAGAGATACTCATTCAATCTAATGTAGAACGGATGTGGTTGTCAGGCACACGTTCATGGATTGAGGAAGGTGATGAGTGTCACGGATCATCACCTTCTTCATGGTGAAGCGCAAATGAACATCTTAGATAGGAACAAGTGTGTTTGAATGGAAAACATAGATAATTGCATTAATTCATCGAGATGCTGCAGAGCTCCTCACCCCCAACAATGGAGTTTAGAGACTCATGCCGTCAAAGAGTATAAAATTCAGATCTAAAAATGTCATGAGATACAAAAATAAGTCTCTAAAAGTTGTTTAAATACTAAACTAGTAACCTAGGTTTACAGAAAATGAGTAAACTAAGATGGATAGTGCAGAAATCTACTTATGGGGCCCACTTGGTGTGTGCTGGGGCTGAGACTTAAGCTTCTCACATGCCTGGGTTGTTTCTGGAGTTGAACGCCAGGTTGTAACCTGTTTCTGGCGCTGAACTCCAACTTGCAACCTGTTTCTAGCGTTGAACTCCAGACTGCAACATGGAACTGACGTTGAACGCCAGTTTACGTCATCTATCTTCGAACAAAGTATAGACTATTATATATTGCTGGAAAGCCCTGGATTTCTACTTTCCAACCCAATTGAGAGCGCGCCAAGTGGACTCTTGTAGCTCCAAAAAATTCATTCCAAGTGCAGGGAGGTCAGAATCCAACAGCATCAGCAGTCCTTTTTCAGCCTAAATCAGATTTTTGCTCAGCTCCCTCAATTTCAGCCAGAAAATACCTGAAATTACAAAAAAATACACATACTCATAGTAAAGTTTAGAAATATGAATTTTTCCTAAAAACTAATAAAATTATACTAAAAACTAACTAGAATATACTAAAATCTATATGAAATTACCCCCAAAAAGCGTATAAAATATCCGCTCATCAATCGACTAGAAGACTGACAAAACAAGACCTTTGTATTTGGAGTTTCTTGGCATTAAGCACAAAATAATTCACAGAAAGAGAAATAAGAAATTCACAGTGTTGTCGTTGTCACCGGAATTCTTGGTTGCCGCCGTCGTTCCTGGTGAGTTAATCGTGCCTAGCTAACATAATCACCACCTCTGAACCTTATTTACTCTATAACAACCCTCTGTTTGCCTGATATTCCTGGCTCTGTTGTGTTTGTTGGAATTATGACAGTTGAAGCTTGTCACCGGAGAAGACAAGCTGCCGCGCCATCCTTTCCGTTCCGACACCGAACCTCCTGTTCGTAATGCTTCCATTCATGCTCTGTTAACATCCTATTTCTCTGCTATGTTTTTATCTTAATTTCAATAGTTGATATCTCCATTTTAGTATCATTGTATTCTGCTGGAATCGTCGAAATTGTGGTTGCTGTGAGTGGGATTAAAATTGGTGATGATGCTGCCGTCGTGGTCATGTTGGAGTTGTCGCTGTTGTTGTGGATTCAAAGTAATCGGATTTATCGTGGTTAATTCCTGCGGTTTCAGCTAATCGAGGTAGGGGGTTTAACTTAAACGAGTTTAATTTAAGAATGTCTATAAAGTTTATTGGATAACTGCAAATAGGTATAATAGTCGTGAGTGATTGATTGATTATATGAATGTTGAATTGTGGCTAAGATTGTGATTGAAATGGTTGAGATTGTGATTTGGATTGTTGATTTGAGATTGTGATTTGGATTGTTGATTTGTGATATTGATTGATTATGTGGATTGGGAATTGTTTGATGACCAATTGTTGAGAATTTCTGAATTTTGATGATTATATTGGATTGTTATCATTGAGCTGGTTATTGATGTATTGTGATGGTGATGAATTTGGTTGGTAGTTGATTTGGACTTGATTTTGAGAAGTATTAAAGGGGTTGAATTTTGAAATACTAAACTACTTGTTGACAATCTGAAGTTTTGGAATGAAACGGCAACTTTGAAAGTGAACCGACATCTTAATAGTGATTAGAATGATATGAGACTAAAAGCTAAGTGAACTACAATAGGTACAGTTATTAATATTCAATTTTTAAGGTTTCGTATTAACTAGAGAATTAGTTATGATTTTTCAAAGTTGTATTGTAAAATCAGATTTTCTGCATTACTTTTAAACGAAGTCAGAAACTTTGAAAAGCTATAACTAATTCTGTGATGATCAGAATTATACGAGACCAAATCTGGATTAAACTTGGGAATGTGTAGAGCTGGACTGGAAAATTTGAGATATTTTCCTTAAAAATACAATTTATGGCGAATTTTTAAAATTAGGTCGATAAATCTGTCCTGCAGCAGAAAAATTCAACAGGACAGTAACTTTTTTGTCTTGCTGTGATTCCTATGAACTGAGTTTTGGGGGCAAAACTAATTTTGTTTTAAACTTTGATTAACTTGGTTCATTGTCCTAAAACTTCAGAATTTTAGGAGTTAAGTATTGGGAGTTGTGAATTTTTGAATGTTAATGGTTAAAGTTGGAGTGAATCAGTTTTCAACAAGTTATGCAACAACTTCCAATGCTTGTAACTCTTAGAATTGAATAGCAGTCGGGTTGCAACCAAGACACACTTGTTTCTAGATAAGTTAGGAGTCTATAACCAAACTTTAGCCTATTTGAAGTTTTGTAGTAAAAGTTATACAAGTTGAAAGATACCAAGCTTGTTGGTTTTTAAAACAGATTTTGACTTATTTTTACCTAACTTTTAAATTATGTAACTTCTTTGTAAGTTCTTCTGAACGTTGACATGTGCATAGTAAATTACTGAGCATTTTGAAAACATTTTGATTATATATATTTGATTAAGAGGTAATAAATAATCATGCATATTTGTTGATGATTATGAAATGTGGCTTACAACCTTTGGAGGATGTATGCAAATGAAAAATGAAACTGTCAGTTGGGTTCATATTATCTGATTGTTAGTAGGTTATATTGTAAAATAAAAAATGCTGCTTGCTCTTCTAGATTTAGAAAGCTTGTTAGATTAGCCTTTGTATCTAAAATAAGAACAGTTAAAACCTTTATGGTTACTTATTTTTTCATGTCGATATCCAGGTACTAGTGAGATATCATATGTTCAATTTCATCTACGGTCTTTGTTTTGTTCCCAAATTCACAATCCTAGTAACTTGCACTTTGAAATTACTATATTGTGTATTGGCGGAGAAATAAGTAATGAATTGACTGTTTTTTATGGAACCGTAGATGGTGAAAATATCTAAGTTTTAAGGGAGGTTTTGCCAAAAATTTTATAAAAATTTTGGATAAAAGTTAATGGAAAAAAAATTGTAATTGGTGTTATATCTTGTTTCTAATTTTTTGTTTCGGTTTTTCTCATTTACAAGAGTGCAAAAATGGTGACAACTTGATACCTAAAGGACTCAAGAATATTTTGATTCATAGAGATACTAATCTATGTTACACTTTTAACTTTTGGTTGAACTAGTGTAAGAAATATAACTTATAGATCTAATCAATGTAGACACTAATGTTATTTTGTTTTAAAACAATTTTAGTTAAATGAAGCATGTTTGAATTATCTATGTTTTTTACATATTATATAAATGTCGATTTGTCTAGTAAAATAGTTAATATATCAGTTAATTAAAAAAATAATTTAGTAAATTATGCATGCAATTTGTTTTAAAAAAATAAAAAATTATTAGAAAATAAATATTGTGCTTTTGTAACTAGAGAAAAAAATATTACAAAATCAAGTTATATTTTGTAACAAAATTTTATGATAGAAAAAATATTTTGTTACCAAAAATATTTTGAACATCAAAATTTGTTATCACTTTTGTAATGAATTTCGGTTTTTGTATCAAAAAAATTTGTTACAAAATATTACTTTGAATTGTAACAGTTTCATTTTTTGTTACAAAAACTTTTTGTAACAGGACATACTACAACAACTATTTTTTTTGTTACAAATTCTTTTTGTTTTAAAATTCTAGTTTTTTATAATAATTTTTTTTGTTACAAATATTACTTTTTCTTGTAGTGTACTCTATGAAAAAACAAAAAAATGACTTACCTCACTCAGGTGAAAAGAAGCATTGGAAGAAAAATTTGATATTTTCACCATCACTCACGTAGCAATGATTGTTGGGAGCAATGTTCTAAAAACCAGTTCGAACCGGTCGAACCATGAACCGGATGCAAAGACGGTTCGGACAATCAGCAAAACCGCGAAAAATAAAAACTGGAGTTGAACCGGTGAACCGGCCAGTAACCGATCGGTCGAACCGAACCATGACCTGATCGGTTTTTGGGTTGGGTAGCAAAATGCTGCCATTTATGCCGCTGAAGCCCTAAATCAATGATGTGAATCCCTAATTGGCTTTAGCACTCAGCAATTCAGCCCTTCACAATTCTCATCGAGCAAGGTTCGGCGTCGCCCAGTTACCTCCGTCGAGCAGTCACCTCCTTCGACTAGTGACCTCTGTCGCGCAGCAGCCGTCGTTCGTCGGAACAGCCACCTCCATCACGTAGCAGCCATCGTCCCTTGAAGGTGCTCCACCACTGCTTGAAGCCGTCGCCCAGCCAGTCACCTCCATCATCCAGCGTCGTTGTCTCCCAAGTCCCACTCTCCCTATTGCATGTTCTGTACTTGAAGCCTTGAAGGTGCCTTCGAGCTTTCAAGAGTTCCAGGTAATATTTTTTTAGTTATGAACTTATGATTGTTTGATTGAATCATTGAATAACTGTTGCATGATGAACTCTGATACTGTGAACTCTGATAGTATGATACTATGAACTAAACTTTGTTCATTGAGTAGCTCTGGAACTCTAATACTGTGAACTGAACTATATTCGTTGAGTAACTCTGATATTTTATATTTGTGACATGATGAACTGCTAAACTGTGACTGTGAACTCTTTGATTGAGTAGCTTTTGATTTTACTTCGTTTACTATCAACCTCAAGTTATGGTTTTGGATTGAAAATTAGGATAACTTTGTTTTCATGCTAGCATTCATAAACACTTTTGGCATATTGGTAAGTGAAGTTGAACACTTTGTTGAAGGAATATATGACTTGATGCCTGTGAAATTGCGAAGGGTGATGTTTCAGAGTCTCTGGTGGAGTTTGACAGGGCAATTGAGTTGGACCTTCATCAAAAGGCGTGTATGTTTATAAGCATTTTGAAAAAAAAGCATTATATCAGCACTTTGGATTGGAATGATTGTAAATTGAGTTCAAGTTACATGAAATTTGGTTGTGCTCATTGTGTTTGTTACCAGATCTTTGGCAAAGGGGCCTTTCCCTTTACTACCTTGATAGGTACTCACTCTACACTCTTCTGTTATTTATTTGTTGATTACTATTCACATAGAATTGCATATTTATAATGTATTGCTTATGAATCTGTAAAAAGGGGGACTGAATTGGATTTCCATTTTGTCGTAGATTTGAAGAAGGAGCTGAGCAGTTTTCGGCTAGATGTTGCACAAAATCCGAATGATACTGAAGAGTCCATATGGTGCTTTCTCTGTGAAGCTCAACTGTATGGAGTGGATGAAGCACGGAAGCGACATCTTGAGGTGAGTCATTAATTATGTTACTGGAATTTAACAAGAAAAACGAATATGTGAATCTTCACAAATCTGCAGCAAGTTATGGAGGATTTTGATTATTGATGACAAACTTGGATCATTTTGATGTTGCTATGTTATGTTTGATTGGTTGTTTTGTTTTTTGACTTTTGAATTTGTATTTGAATGAAATTATAACATTCTGGTTTATGTAGTACTTTTAATTTGAATGATATTTTAAAATTTACATTAGATTATAATTATATTTTTATGTGTTTATTTATATTTTATTTATTATTTTATCATAAAACAGTTTTTTCGGTTCAACCACGATCGAACCGATTGAATCTATAAACTAATGAATCAATAGTTAAAACGGTTCGATAATCGGTTCGGTTTTCAAAACCTTGGTTGGGAGAAGATACCCACCCGGTGATTGAAAAAAAGTGAAGATGCTTTCAAGAGTGAAGTTTGCTGATTTTTATAACTACCATGCTAGTGGTATTTGAAATCATTTAGAGCAACTCCAATGCTAAGAAATAGAGTTCCTCTTCTTTAATAATTAATTATATTAAATTATAATTAATATAAATAATTATGTTAAATCAATATCAAATATTATTTATATTGTTATATTAAATCATAATTAATTAAATTTATTTTACATAAAAAATAAATTTAATTTTTATATATTATAAAATAATTTTTAGTTGAATTATTTATTTTTATTTATAAAATTTAAAATACTAATCAAATTTAAGTTATTTATTTTAATATTTTATAATATTGAATTATTTTGAATTTATAAATTTAAATAATATTATTAAAAAATAATTATTATTATATTAATTTTAATTACTTAATTAATTAATTAGGTGGGACCACAATAGGGATTAAAGTTAGTTACTTCTAATGGAGAAGAGAGAGATTCATTGAGTTCCTATTTATTGGTTATGACGAAAAATCTGATGTGGAGTCACTTTTTATGACAAGTGGGCCATAAATAGGGACTGAGATGAGTTCCCTACTGAAAATGGTCTTACCGGAAGAATAAAATTGTATTTATTGTAAATGTTTAGTGTGTATCGGGTCTATCTCAACTAATTTAATTCAATCTTAACTAACTGGATAAACCAGGTTAATTTAAAGGTAGAAATTCACGTGAAGTCGACTTCACGTGAAGTTGATACATAAAAGTCGTTAGATGAAAATCATCTAACGACTCTCAGATATCAACTTTACGTGAAGTCGACTTCACCTGAATTTTTACCTAATTTAAAATAAAAGTAGTGGATATAATTTTATAAATTTTATATAATAAATTTTAAAAATTAAATTTAATAAAAATTATATTACATTTATTTCAAAACAAATTATTTAATTTAAATTAAAATAATAATATATAATATAAAAATTAATGTATAAAATTATAATATTTTATATTAATTATAAAATACGTTTTGAATTAGAACGAGTTCACTAAAAAAAATCCGAATCAAAAAGTAAATCCAAACCTAATAAAATATACTTGAAAATCATATCAATTCAGATTGAGTCTCTAACACTCTTAATTTGTAATTTCTTTATGAATTTTTGCACATGACCAACAACATACTTTCGGCTTTTCCATTCACCATTTCATCTTATAAAATAATGCATACTTGAGATGGCCAAATTTATGATGCTTTGGTTTGCATATTTATTTTATAATTTTATTTTTAGTGTTATATATTTTTAGAATTTTATGAAAAAGGATAAAAACATAAATATTAAAAATAAAAATACAAATCAAACATCTATTTACTTTCTCTTGTTCATTTATTTTTGTCCTTGTCTGAGTTAGGGTTACAAATGTTCAAATGCACTTCCATTGAGTATATAGTAGCCACTTAGCATTAGAATTCCCAAAAAAAAAGATCAATTAAAATAATTTCTAAAATAATTAAACACTAATTAAATTTAGTTTGGTAATGACTCATGACAACTTATAGTTACTTTGTTCCACCTTTTTTTTCCCGTCAATTTGAAACGCCGGCAAATTATTTGGTGAAGAAGCAAACTTGGCCTAATAGCAATACGAGTTCAATTTATTCATTTACATAACAATTAAAATAGTAAGAAATGTGAAAATTAACCATTTTTATTGATATAATAATAGTATAATAAAAGAAAAACTTAGAAATTAAATCCTAGCAATATATATAGCATTGCCATTGCTCATAATTATTTCTTGTTTAATTTGAATTGCTCATACGGCAGAAAGTTGGTAAACCATGTAGTAGTAAAAACGTTCCATAGTAGGGGGAAGAAGCAGAACTGCATAAGAGAAAGAAGGATTGGTAATTAGTAGAGTGGGGGATCTTTACAATAGTATGTGCAGAGGCAAGTGGCACCCTTGCAATATCCACCGCCATATTGTTCTTTAGAGCACTCCTCATAACATTTCTGTGACTCACATTTGTTTAAACGAATCATCTTCTGGCACCAGTGTTCTGGGATCCTTGCCCCATTGGCTCAAGCTCCTCCTTTTACTACATAATCACATGCTAATCCTGCCCAAAACAAAAAATGCACCAATCCTCATCAATGAACTTTAGCTAATTGGTTCTGTTACGTATAATATTATTTAGGTAGTTACTATGTCTTCGTGAGAAGATGACGGTTAAGATAATAACGCGTATTATGTTAAGCAAATTAGTCAAACATTTTAAATTATTTATTGGGATTCAGATATTATCTTTAGATGAATCATTTGAATAGTCATCTTTATCTTAGTATTAAGAATGATTAGCTACTCCGTAAAAGTGTTGTTTATCATAAGGTCTAAATCTCTGGAGACCTTTAAAACAAAAACAAATCACGCCTTGGGTAGTAAACATAAATTGATACAATTCAGTAAGAGTGAGAAACAACAGAAATTAGTAGATAATAGTGCATGCATATAGTGAAAGAAATAAGCTAAAGGATTATAGAAGATGATTAATACCTGAGAAGATAAGTATGAGGAGGAGATGGGGGAGTATGTAAGGTGATTCATCTTGTAACACCCACAACTAAGTACTCCAATTATCTCAAAGGAATGGGTAATATAGACAGTAATTGGTGCAGTTTTTAGTTCAATCAACAAAATCCAAAAAGCATAGACTAGTTATTTGAGAATTGACAGTTGTCTAGAATTGAAATAGAGTCACATGAACAAAGTAGAACATTACCATGATAGATACCTCATGTTTGGCCAAATCTGAGTAAAACAGAACAACTTTATCACTTTAAAAAGAGTATGAACAAATCAAAGTATCTAATAACTCCAATATTGCTTTCTATACCAGTTGTGATAAATTTTTTATCTTTGAGCACTGAATCTTTCCTTTTAAATTACTCGATTACTGTTTATATGATATTCGAAGGTGATATTGATTCATCCGAAACCTTTGTTAGGTTCATAAGTTGTGTGTCTTAATGGAGATAAAAAGTTCTGATAATACTAATAGTGGTAAATTTGTTACCTATGGAAAAAGGAGTTTCCATGACATGTGAAAGCATTACAAATTGAAGCTTTTACAAGGTAGAATTTCGTATCAAATACATTCAATACAATAGTGGCCCTTAATTCATCAAGATTATTAATTTGGCTTTGTTTGGGGCTAAAAAATTTGGATATGGAAATAGGATGAATGTTATACCTTAACCTGATAATTTTTGGTATTTTTTAAACTATGGAAGGTACTAAAAAATTGTGTTTAAAAAATTTTTAAAATTTAGGGTATACAAATCGTACCCGCCGATTTGTGTTTAAAAAATTAAAAAAATTTGGAGTACATAAATCGGACGGCCCAATTTGTGTACTCCAAATTTTTTTAATTTTTTAAACACAAATCGGATGGTCCAAGTAGAAATCGGACGGTTCGAGTAAAAATCGGACGATATCTTGCCTCTTCATAAACCTCTAAGAGGATCAAAAAGAATAAGTTATGCAAAGAGAAAGCTAAGTACATATATATGCATCTCTGTATAACAAAATAACCTAGTAACCAATTCGCTAGCTTCATGAGTTCAGACGCCTAACGAGACACCTCTCGACCTGCATCTGAAAAACAACAACATAGTATAGGATGAGAACTAGAGGTTCTCAATATAGTAAAGGTGCCACACACATAATATATAAGGTCCTAGGAATGCTAGAGGCAATTCTAGAACACCGACACTCAAATTATAGAGCTTAAAGTATTATACAGAAGCCATAAAAGGTGGTTTTCCAAGAGTATCTAAGCCTAACTTAACTTAACCTTAAAATATAAGTCCCATTCTGCCATTCTTCCATACATCCATCTCCGTCAGCATTTCACAGACAAATAAACAGATAAAGGCAAGCAGAAGAATGTTACAAATAGTATGCATATGATGCATGCCTATCCTATGGCTGATGAGGCTCATCTGTCGGTTATCCAGCCAACCCGACAAGTCCGAAAACTTTAGACCGTCCCTCGACGTGCATCCCCAAGAGTCTATGCATAGCTTTTTCTCAAATAATCGATATTGCTCAATAGAGGTAAACATTCCCAGGAATTTATAAGTGTTACATCGTAGGGTCAACAGAGTATCGAGTTTTCAACCTGGTACATATGGTGGCAAGCCACAGTACTTTATCCAAAGAATCTCGTATCTAAGATCATTTAATCATTCAAGTCAGGTGTCATACATGATTATTCATTTGATTATCAAGTCAAGTATCATACATAATCATCCGTAACATTTCATAGTCAATTCATCACTTTTCAGCTTTACTTCATCTCCAAGTTATCCCCATTTCCTAACTTCATCTGAATATCAGGTTTAATACTATTATTAATGAGTAACGGAATGAAAATAGAGGTTTAAAGGTTTGAAATAAAGTTTAAAACTCCAAAAATCATGTTTACTAGAACACGGGCCACGCGTACGCATGACTCACGCGTACGCGTGACTTACGCGTACACGTGGGAGTGTAAAGGTGCAACTCGCGCGCGTCCCCTTGTCATGCGTACGCGTAGGTGAAAACTTCATGTCACGCGTGCGCGTGGGTCACGCATACGCGTGGACATGCTTGTTAGCTCCTTACGCGTACACATAGGACCAGTCGTGTACACATTGCCAATACCCACGCATAGGCAACGCGTAGGCAACGCGTGGGCCACGCTTACGCGTGGACGCACGTTCTTTTAAAAAAATACAGAATCAGTAGCAAAAGCTGTAGAATTGTAGTAAAAAACAGTTTTTAGATATAACTTTCCAACAACCATAACTTTTTTAATTTAAAATATTTTTCTCTCGTTCTTCAAATGGCATGAACTTCACGAACCCAATTTTTACTTTAAAACAAGTTGGGAGAAAATTGAGGGTCTGAAAGCCAAGTTATACCTCACCGAAATTCGACCAAAAACCAACTTTTGTAAACCCACAAAACCTCTTTCCCATTCAACACAATTTCCATGTTACTAATACAATAACCTGCACATGCTAACTCCAAAAGTCCTTCTTCCTCAACACAACATCCACCATGAGAATCACACTTCGTACCAACATTAATTACACATACACATGCCTAATCCACAACCACAGTTACATGTACACATGCCAAATTCCACAACCAAACCATAGCTTATAAATCACATACTTGTATCCTCAAATCAATGATTAACAATTTACCAATCCTTCAACTATTCAGCACCATATCAATTCACATTTAAAAATAAGATACTAATCCACAATGTACACATACGTTCCAACTTATCATATGGTCATCTAGTCTAAGTTTTAACAGAATATTATATATTAAATAAAAAAAATTTAAACCGTATCTTAACCGATTCCCACGTAACAATCAAGGCAATTTAAGTAAAACCAATCACAGCCCTAAAACCTCAACTAGACAGCTTCCTCTAAGTTTCGGTATTCACAATTTCAAGCTCAAATTACTTATTGACAACCTAATATACATTCATAACACATATATACCCAAACTTCACATAAGCAAGAGTGAACGTTTTTCTCAAACTAATTTGATTCTAAAACATCAAAAATCTAATAAATTCAACATCTCTTCTAATTTTCCAAAAATTGGGAGAAAAGAGTGGCTGAGAATAATTAATGGCTTACCTATGAAATTGTTCCAGTAGAAACGTAGAGCTCAACGCGGTAGACATGTGACCGCAAAGGGTGTGGCGATCAGAGTTCGGACGGAGGAATTACGGCAAATTAAATTTACCGTAAAGGTTCGGGGAGGTTTCTCTTCTTTTCTTTCCTGGAAGGCTTTCAGCTTCGTTATGAAAGTAGAGAGAAAGAAGAGCCCGTGGTTCATTTAATTGCTGGGCCAGTTGGGCCCACGGTCTTGGTTTGGGCCTGGTTCAAAAGGTCCGGTCCGTTCAGTCCAATCTTGGATTGTTTTCTTTGAAATTAGTGTTAAAATTCTTGTTTCGATGAGCTCTATCTTAATTTGATATAATTAATATTCGCATTTCTAATTTTCTTTTTAAAAACTAATTTATTGACTAATTATTTCCTAATTTCCTAATTTAACGGGGTTTACACATGCAAAATCTTTAAATTATAAATTTTTATTATTTATGGCTATATTATTACTTATAATTAATTTTTTATTTATTTTGTCTTTTTTTATTGAGTACATCAAAGAAATAAAAAAAATCATACAAATAAGAAATAATAAAAATTCCATAAAACTAACAACATATATCATATGAAAAAAATTCAATAAAAAATAAATAAAATTCAAATGAATAAAATCAAATAAAAAAATAAAAAAATTTCATACATAACATAAATACAATGTAGTAAAGGATAAAGAAAGAATTTATATGAACAAAAAATAATAAAAATATTATAAAAATTAATAAAATACTTGAAAAATTAGAACATTATAAAAAATAAAAAAAGTCAACAATATTTGTCATATGAATAAAAGAAATATAATAAAATAAATAAAAAATCATATGAACAAAACCAAACAAAAATAAAAAAATTTCATACAAAGCATACATATAAAAAATAGTATAGTAAATGATAAAAAAAACTCATATAAAAATAATATGAGAAATCAGAATACTACACAAATAATATAAAAATATTTATCATATAAATAAAAAATACAATAAAAACATAAAAATTAAAATATAAAAATGAGTACTAAAAATAATAAAAAATTAAAATATTCAATTTGTTAGTGATTGAAACAAATCCGAATGATTTTGATAAAAAAAATTGGAACAAAGAACTATGAAGAAGTAGGAAAAACTACAAAGAACTACTGTGAAGGTAATAGTTACCGGTATGCTTTTTATAGAAAAAAATAAAAGGTAGGATTGGTAAAAAAGAAATAAAATTTTCACCTAATTTTCCAAGAGTAATTAGCAACCATGAACATGAAACACAGAAACTACACATTTTAGCTTCTCTTAAACAAACATAAAAGTAAAACTTTCAAAAGGTTCAAACGCGCTTCTCTCTTCCCCAAGGCATTTACCAAATACACCTGAGCGCTAACAAAATATACCCATGCATGACAGGATCATCCCTTATTTTGAGAGGGTTGGGTTGTATCACTTAGTCGAATTCTCTATCCTCATTATATCGTAAGAAAACCGCTACTACCTACAGCGGTTTACACGCACGTCCCCAAACACATAAACCGCTATTGTTAGTAGCGGTTTATGCACATTCTCCGTTAATAGAAACCGCTGTGTTGCACTCTAACCATGTAATCCGCAGCTACCTATAGCGGATTATGTTTTTCTATAAATCGCTGATATCAGTGACGGTTTCTATAGAAATATGAAAAAATGCATTTACGTCTTCGTATTTCAAGAGTTGTATTTGCATAAAATTAGAATCCAAACATTTTATTTACGTAAATTGCCCTTGAAACGCCGGCAAATTATTTGGTGTGGAAGCAAATTTGGCCTAATAGCAATACGAATTCAATTTATTCATTTAGGTAGTGTTTGGTGGAGAGACGGAGACGGAAAAAACAGAAATTGAAACAAATCTCAATATTCTGTTTGGTGTAAAGTAGGAGTAAGAAATTGAAATAAAAAGGAAACTCTAATTTAATTTGCACAAAAGGTAAAATTGGAATTAATTAATTGAAATGAGGATATTTTAGGTATAAAATGTTATTTAAATTTCAATCTTCATCTTTAAAAATTTTAGTCTCCTGTGTCCCTACTTTTTGAAGGTATTGAAATACTGAAATTTGGGACAGAAACAGAAATTTTAGTACTAGTCTATGAACCAACAAATATGATACCGAATCTCAGTCTCCCAATCTCTGTCTCAATACCTCAAAACAAATACTATCTTACATAACAATGAAAATAGTAAAAAATGTGAAAATTAACCATTTTGATTAATATAATAATAGTATAATAAAAAAACTTAGAAATTAAATCCTAGCAACATATATAGCAGAAAGGGAAAAGTCTAGGGGACCAGCAGTTTTGTTAAATTTTGGCCAGCATGTAACCAGCAGAGGAAGGTGAGCCATTGGATGAAATCTCACACCAATCTCACACCATCAAATCATCATTGATGGCTAGTTGATGGCTAACAATTACAAAAATTGCTGGCTCCCTAGCATTGCTCCAGCAGAAAGTTGGTAAACCATGTAGTATTAAAAAGTTACATAGTAGGGGGAAGAAGCATAACTGCATAAGAGAAAGAAGGATTGGTAATTAGTAGAGTGGGGGATCTTTACAATAGTATGTGCAGAAGCAAGTGGCACCCTTGCAATCTCCACCGCCATATTGTTCTTTAGAGCACTCCTCATAACATTTCTGTGACTCACATTTGTTTAAACGAATCATCTTGTGGCACCAGTGTTCTGGGATCCTTGCCCCATTGGCTCTAGCTCCTCCTTTTACTACATAATCACATGCTAATCCTGCCCAAAACAAAAAATGCACCAATCCTCATCAATGAACTTTAGCTAATTAGTTCTGCTACGTATAATATTATCTAGGTAGTTACTATGTCTTCCTGAGAAGATGACGATTAAGATAATAATACGTATTATGTTAAGCAAGTTAGTCAAACATTTTAAATTATTTATTGGGATTCAGATATTATCCTTAGATGAATTATCTGAATAGTCATCTTTATCTTAGTATTAAGAATGGTAACTACTCCATAAAAGTGTTGTTTATCATAAGGTCTAAATCTCCGGGGACCCTTAAAATAAAAACAAATCACACCTTGGATAGTTAACATAAATTGATAAATTCAGTAAGAGTGAGAAACCATGGGAATTAGTAGATAATAGTACATGCATATAGTGAAAGAAATAAGCTAAAGGATTATAGAAGATGATTAGTACTTGAGAAGATAAGCATGAGGAGGAGATGGGGGAGAATGTAAGGTGATTTCATCTTGTAACATCCACAACTAAGTACTCCAATTATCTCAAAGGAATGGGTAATATAGACAGTAATTGGTGCAGTTTTTAGTTCAATCAACAAAATCCAAAAATCATAGACTAGTTATTTGAGAATTGACCGGTGTTGCCTAGAATTGAAATGGAGTCATGAACAAGGTAGAACATTACCATGATAGATACCTCATGTTTGGCCAAATCTGAGTAAAACAGAACAACTTTAATTAAAAAAGAGTATGAACAAATTAAAGTATCTAATAACTCCAATATTGCTTTCTGTGCCACTTGTGACAAATTTCTTATCTTTGAGCACTGGTTCTTTCCTTTCAAATTACTCAATTACTGTTTATATGATATTCGAAGGTGATTTTGATTCATCTGAAACCTTTGTTAGGTTCATAAGTTTTGTGTCCTAATGGAGCTAAAAAGTTCTGATAATACTAATAGTGGTAAATTTGTTACCTATGGGAAAAGGAGTTTTCATGACATGTGGAAGCATTACAAATTAAAGCTTTTACAAAGTAGAATTTCGTATCAAATACATTCAATACAATAGTGGCCCTTGATTCATCAAGATTATTAATTTGGTTTTGTTTGGAAGTCCATGCCACCAAGAGTTTCTATAATAATTGGTAGAAGTCCTTATTAGGTCCTACAACTTGCATTCTCATTTTTCTTCCACAAAAATAATTACTAAATCATAAGTCCAAATGATGACAACGTTGTTAAATCAGCTTGTTCTTAAAGACAAGCGTAATTCTCCTGTGAATTAGTTATAGTGATGTCACAATGAAAGAGTGATACCTAACTACATGTTTATAGAAAGATATTGGATACTCTATCCACTTGGAATGACCAGAAAACATAGTCCTGATGCATCCAATCCAAAATTATTACATTATGCTTTTATGTCAGGTTTAAAAAATTAAAGCATTACAATTACGAAAACTAGAAATTAGCAACTGTGTTGACTTTGCTAGTAATTGAAAACAGCAATATCATGTTGTAACAGCTTAAAACCAAGATCCGAAGTCCACTTCAGGTTCATATAGAAGATTGCCATGCTTGACGAATTTGGCATAAGAAACTTATAGGTTTTGTTATCAACAATTGTTACGCTCTGTTTATGAATTTATCTCTTCAATTTCATAATAGTAATTGAAGTTATATTGCTTTTGACTATCAAGAACAGGTACTCCACTTGGCGCTCAGAATATGAAATAATTGAAAACAAAAAAGCACATATTAAAGAGAATAAAAGCACATAACCTTGCATTTAGAGTTAAATAAACAAGACAAAACTTGAGTTTGATTGTTCATAAAAATATATGGCTTCCCAATGCAAAAAGGAAAGAGGACTCAATATCCAAACAAAACTAAGTAAATTCCAAAAAAACAAGAAACAACAACCTGATACCCTCCTTTAAGATCATTGACAACATCATATGGATGGGAGTCACAGTCTCTAATGTGGCACCTTCAACCATGAATCCAGGTTTAGGTCCCTCAGGCTGTCTCTTGGTACTGATCTTTTGTCCATTAGCCTTTGCCTCAGCCTTCAGTTTGTCATTGTTGATCTTCCTGAGGCGGAACTCCTCAGTGCACCTTGAAGGCATTACGTGCTCTACACGCACATGAACACAGGCTATTAATAAGCTTTTATAAATGTATAATAGAAACATTCAACAAAAAAAAAAGTTATAGTGGATACTTTTTTTATATTCTCTTTAACAAAAGAGTCCCACAAACTGAAACACTGAATGAAATACAACAATTCGTTTGCTCAAAGTTTGAGAAACCACACACCAACTTTTTTTATATTCTCTTTAATCATTGTAATTCCACCAGGCAGGAAACTGAGGAACACAATAATAATTCATAACTCAGAAACCGTAAAAAACATTTTTTTTCTACAGAACACACTACTAGAGCAAGTAAGCACGCTAACTCACATTTAGAAGATGCACCAATTAGCAACAATCATCAAAATAAATTGAAAAATCCTAAAAGCATGTATAACCTGATCTGTGTCAACATTGAACTAATCACCAGCAATGAGCTATAGATCAAATGATATAGTCACCCATATTTATCTAGAAGTCACGGGTTCGAGTTTTACTATCTTTAGAAAAAAAAACATTATTATTAAAAAATATTTTTGATATTTTCGTTAAACACCAATAAATCAATCTGTTTGTGCCAACAAATTAAACAACCTTTTTTTCTTTCTACGTCAAGATTATTTAAAAAAAAAAAAGATTGACTATAAGCGATCTCTTAATAGCACCAGCACCAGTACTATTATACTGGTACTCAATTATCAACATACACCTTTGTTAATTCCCTTTAATTATTTTGACTTAGTTTAATGCAATTGTTACAATAATCTGTATCTAGCTATATAGATTATTATGGAATATGTACTTACATATGGAAGGACAGTAGATTGATGCCTAATTCTTGATTTAGTAACGATCCTCTTATTCTTAATTTATTGTACCTCATTCTTTATTAATTCTATGTTTGAATTTTAATGTGGACGTAACAAACGACATCGCAGTCAATATATAATTTTTCAATCATGTTATAAATATACTAAAAATTAGTTCCTAATTAACCATTTTATATAAAAAAAATATATTTTGCATTTCATAAAACAATTTTTTTATATTACTGTAAATAAAATTGACTATTCTAATAATTAATTATTTAATAGAAACATATATATATATATACAAATTAGTTCTTTAATTTATTTTTTAATATTTAAAATTTAAAATTTTATTTCGTCAAAGATGATTAAACCAATAAAATTAAAATAGGGATTACAAAATGAATTGAATTTAAATTACATTTCAAATTATAATAATTTAGAAAAAGGAATTTCGCTAACATTGCAAACACTATTGAGTAATTAGAGACAATAATTACGCAACTAAATAAGATGTGAGAATTATATGTGAAACTAAAATAATTAAACATAAATTTGCTATTAATAAAAAAATATCAAAATAAATATTTTTTTCTAAAACTAACAAACAGTAGAGCCTCAATTTGAATTATGAGTAAATATTCTGCACCCAAACATTATCTCCGATGATAATATTCCTCAATGGAATGAGAGAAGGAACATGGTGAACTATTTGAAAATTGTTATCATACCAAGGAGCCAACAAAATCCTAAACTCTTGATTTTCAGGATCATGGTAGACAATGTAACCATGTAATTGAGATGTAATTATGGAAGAATTAATATTACGGTCGAAACTTGCAGAATATCGAAAAATGGATGTCCAAGATTCTTCAACTCCATATCTTTCCATCCTCCACATTGTGACAAGCAGCTCATTAAAATATATTAAGCAAAGAGAACCCTTGAATTCAAATAACGTGAGTTTTGTACCTTGATCCCTGGGCGCCATAGAAAAGGATTGGAACCTCTCAGTGTCGAAATTGAAAGCCCATATTGACACATTTCCATCAACATCCTTACCAGTCCAATGAAGTGCCCCATTTAAATAAGTACAATAATTATACAAATTTCTCAAATATTTGGGATAATCTACTTCAATATTTATCCATGTCGATGTTCCAACTGTGTGCATTTCAACAACCATACTATGATCATGTTTAAAAATATGTATTCTCATTACCTTGTATTGGTTTGTTTTTGGGTGGAAACCAAAACCCCAACATATTCGCTTGCAAAGTTTTAGGATTGGAAGATTTTTTGGAAGTCGTATGAACTCACCTGTTATCGGGTTACAAACAAGCGAAATGTTTATATACTTTGCACCGCTCAAGTAAAAAAGACCATTACAAGAAAGCACGTCAACATAAACTCTTGTACCCTGGATTGATTTAGAATTAGGAAGAGGAATCTCAAATTTAGGTTTTATGCTGCTGTTATTATTGGGATCCAGGACCTCAAACACAAATGAATTATTTCTCCTTTCACGCCATTCAATTCGGTCATATTCAACAAGGTGAAAGATTCTTGAATGGAAGGATCGGATCATGGTAGCAGGAAGTGTATGAGTAAAGAGTAACTTGGCAAAGTTTGGATCAAAAATCAACGTGTTCCAATGCTTACAAACACATCTGCAAATCAGAACAGACTTTATGGGAAGTCTAACAAAAATATCGGTAATTATATGGACTGGAAGACTGGCAAAACAAGATCTTCGTATTTGGGATTTCCTGGCATTAAGCACAATATAATTCAGAAAAAGAGAAATAAGAAATTTACGGTATTGTTTTGTGTTAATCTATACAAAAATAAAATATGACTTACCTCACCCAGCGTGTAAAGAAGCATTGAAAGAAGAATTTGATCATTTTAGTCATCACTCTTACTTAACAATGATTGTTAGGAGAAAGCAGCCACCCGATAATTGAAACAAGTAAAGTTGATGATTTTAAGGGTGAAGTTTGCAGATTTTTATAAAACTTTTAATATTTTGAGTATCTATGATTGGTATCAGCTCTAATCCAATATATTATCGTATGAACGTATTGCTTATTTAATAATTAAGAACCCTTAAGTAAGGGGAGAGAATTCAGTTAGAGTTTTTAGCTTTTATTTTAATTTTTGAATGAATAATGGAAATGTATCTTATCATTATCATTGCGCGTTTAATTTGCGTTTTTATTATTTACTTTTAATATTTTTTATTTTTAAGATTTTGTAAAAAGAATAATAAAAATAATAAAATTCTACTTTTTAGTTTTTCTTTTGTTTTTATAAAATTGTAAAACAAAATATTAAATGAAGTGGAAAAATAAAAGCCGAAACCAAACTGAGAATTTAATTTATAGGATATTTGATCTTTGATGTATTGTATCTTCTTTTTTATGGTGACTGTATTGTATCTTCTTTAATTTCTATAAATGATAGTCAATATCATATTTTAAATATAAAAGGAGAGTGAAAAACTCAAGCTTATCTATGAACACATAAAACGTGACAATAAGGAACAATTTTTTTTTATATATATAAAATAATACAATAATAGGGTCAGTGACTAATTGTTGATGACACTAATAATCATAAATTAACAAATTGCACCCCCCTTCCCTTCCAAAAGAATAAAATTGTATTTGTTTTGAATATTTAATGTGTACCGAGTCTATCTTAACAAATTTAACTTAATTTTAAATTTACTTGAAAATTAATTATAATATATTTTAATTTTATAAATGTTATATAATAATTTTAAAAATTATATTTAATAAATATTATATTACATTTATCTCAAAAAAATTATTTTAAATTAAAATAATAACATATCTTTATTTTTAAATTATAAATTAAATTATTTACTTAGCTGGTTGCTTTTTAAATTTTTAAATATACTTTCTCAGATTGTTAGATATTTAATTTTTAAAATTATTGAATTAATTTAAAAAATTATTTATAAATTATAAATTATTTGCTTAAGTTATTAATTTTTTTAATTTTTAAATTATAGTTATATTTTATTTTTATTATTTTTAAATACACTTTTTTTAAGTTGTTAGATATTTAAATTTTAATATTATTGAACTAATTTAAAAAAAATTATTTATAAATTATAAATTATTTGCTTAGATTATTATTTTTTAATTTTTTAATTATAGTTATATTTTAATTTTATAATAACATTACTCTTTTATTTTTAAAAAGGATAATAATAAGTTTTCGTAGCTTAATAACAATAATAATTTTATTTAAAAACTAAATAGAAAGATAATAAATATCCCATGATTTTTATAGTGTTAAGTTAGTTAGTTGTTTGGGTTTATAATTCAAATTTAAATTTAAAGTTACAATTAATCTCTTTGATTTTTGAAAAATCTATAGTGTTAATTTAGTTAGTTGTTAGGTTTATAATTCAAATTTAAATTTAAATTTTATTTTTATAGTAATATAAATAGAAAATTTTTATGCTGATGCTCATATATTGAATTTGGGGATTATTTGCTTATG
>NC_029777.3:9079375-9096706 GCF_000817695.3 Arachis duranensis | reverse complement strand
TATTATTTTTTAATTTTTAAAATTTTATTCTATAAATTTGTATTTATATATTTTAGTATTTTTTATTTAAATTGTTATTTTAATTTTATTTCGTTATAAATATTTTTATAATATCATTTTTTTTGTTGAACAAAAATAATTCGATCTGCTTTACAGATATATCACACCAAAGATTAAGCGCATTTTTTTCTGAAATAAAAGAAAAAAATTATTATTTTGTTAAACTTCATTCTTCAACTTTAATTTTTTAAATATGTTATTTTTTTAAGAACAAGTTTGTCGCACCCCAAAAGCTCTACAATGTTACCTTACTCCGACGAATTCCACTCAAATTTTTTAAAACCTATATTTTTAATCCATTATCATCGTCCCAAATAATATATAGATCTCTATCTAATATATAGGAGTACCTAAAAATACACGAAAAGCATGGCTTCTTTAAAAAAAATTTTAATTATAAATTAAAATAGATAAGCTATATTTAAAATGAAAACTATTATCACCGTCAGTACATTGGAATAAGTTATATTTAACCAAAATTTTTTAATTATAAATTAAAAAAATAACTATTTTCCCAAAATAATTCCTATGTACTCTTGTGTACTCCTATGTATCTTGGAGACGATGATAATAGTTACCATATTGTTAATCATCTACACTCAATCCGATATAAATGAAGTAAAGTTTGCCAGGGTACGACGAACTTGCCTAACTTCAAAAAAAATTTGTATTTGGAGAATTAAAGTTCAAAAATCGTATTTAGGAAAATAATAATTTTTTTATTTTATTGTAGTAAAAAAACCAAGATTAAGCATCTGGTGTCCAAATTTATAATTAATATGAAAAAATTTTACAATACCGAAGATGGTTAATAGTCAAATCCATCCCTAAAAGATCATTCATTCTTTAAATTAGTTTTCAATTATTTTTTTTAGTCATATTAGTCCTTGAAAGATAAAACGTAAATCAAATTGGTTATTGTATTAGTTAGATGATGACGTGTCAACGTTAAGTGTCACATGGTATGATAACTAAGTAGGTTAATACCACATGTCACAAGATGATTGGTTGACGTATCAGGTCAATGACACCTAGCATGTAACAATCCAATTTTCTGACAAGTCTCGTCACTGCTAGTCATCAGGTGTCACCTTCCAGTAATCTTATAAAATTTTAGACTCGATAATATTTACTACCTACGAACCTTTCTTACTAACGGAATCGCGTATGTTAGCTTATTTTTATCATATGCTTTTCTTAACAAACCTATTAGCAATCTTCAGAGATATACAATATAAAATAAACACCAAACTAATAACAAAATTAAAATAGCAACAAGATTACAGAAAAGCTTCCATACATTCATACGTCTTAAGTTAGTTCATACAAACTTGACACGCTTAGCTATATATATATAAATATAGACTTATATACAACTGATAACTTTTCAAAATACCTGGTTCATATAGAAAATCCCTAAACTGGTACCCGTACTAAAAGAAAAGAAAATATCAAGTCCTATCCTTAAAAAATATTACAGAAGTGAGGGAAGCAAAGTCTAAGGAACAAATACCATCTATCGTACATTCTTCTACCATCAAGGCACAAGTTTGCAACCATCAGCTCAGGCATCTCCTGTATGGTCCGACAACACGTGCTCCTCTGGTACCTCTCTGAATATAACTCCAGTGGTGGCAGACAAGTCGAGATCCTCCATCTGAGGAGAAAAGGAAAAAGAAGGGGTGAGAACCTATATGGTTCCCAGTAAGGCAACACTGTAAAAACACGTCTCTCTCGTGAAACCTAAGGTTCTGGCTCTATCGTAATAACTGGCTTGCTAAATCCCTCGGCTACTTCCGTATCGTATTTCTGACATAACTCTATCTTGGCATCTTCCGTTGGGGTTAATGCCGCTTTTTACGCTATTCTCTATGGCTATTGTTCCTAGTTTTATTATCTTAATCTAAGTTTTGGGGAACTTGTGATTATACAATTTTAAATACAAACAGAAATCAGAGAATAGAAGATTAACAAGAAGCAAATAGCATGTAGCAAAAAGAATGAACAGTAAACAATCACAATTAATGCGCAAATAATTTATGATGAATGCCTGCTCCTAGCGCAGGTCATGAGCTCATGCGTCGGTTGTCTATCTGCAACTCAACGTTACTCGGAGCAAATCCCGAATATGATTTCTTTACTGTGTAAGTTAGACACCTTGGCATCACGGTTACCCGTGTCAATTAGGCCTCATCATATAATGTGCATCACAATAAGAAACAGTTCTATCAGTTAGGTGAACATTCCCGCATTAGCAACCTTAGGCTATCCGTTAGGCAGGCACTTTCGCATTAGCAGTTTGGCACAAAGGCCCATTTAAATAAACAATATGCTATCAGTTAGGCGGGAACTTTCACATTAGCACTCGGCACAAAGGCCCATTCGAACATACAATATCAATTATCCTTTCTTTCCTAGTTTTTCATTCCTTTTCTTTCCCTTTAAGTATCTTTTCCATCCTTTATTTCTCACCTTCTTTCCTTTCCATTATGCCTCCGCATCACCTTACAGCTAAGCACACCTCCGCATCACCATGAAACTAGGCGTACCTCCGCATCACTGTTTAACTTTAAATCTTCCTAGGGACAACTTACCTTCTTATTCATTTTCCAAACTTGTTTAGCCTAATATCTTTTTGGCGATCAGTTTTCTATTCAACGATTAATATAACAACCAGACTCAAATTTGCGCAAACTTTATGTTCACGTGTTTGTATCGAACTTAAGTTTCATTTGGTTCAAGATTCAAAGAATTTCCATTTCCAGAACAAAAGTTATGCCTATTCTGTTTTGAGAGATTTCTATTTGGTTAACCGGTGAACCGGTTAACTTCCAAAGTGCATAACTAATTTTTTAGGATAGCCATAGCTCTGAAATTTGAACTGAATGAAGTAGACACCATAGGGTTTCATTTGGTTTTGGTTTCATTACAAAAAATTTTCTACATCAGGAGGTATCCATCCAGGAAATCACCACTCTAAATTTGTAAATCCTGTTTACCCATTAGTGAGCAGTAAAATGTTAAAGCCTATAACTTTTAATCCATAACTTCTAAAATTCTGAACTTTTGAGGGAACAAAATATACATTATGAGGGTTCTATAAAAACTAGTTGCACTCAATTTGGAGTTTAGGATCAATACCAGTAACTCAAACAAATCACAGGAATTACCAAACGAGTTTCAGAATTGCATGTTAATAAAACAGTGAACCTTCCATTTTGTAAATTGCGTATTTAATTCTATAAAAATGGAATTACCCCAAAATTTGAAGACAATGTTCTTCACATGCTAATATTTCAACTCTTTTTGGTTTGAATCCAAAAACCTATCAGAATCAAAAGTTGTGTTAGTTGGAAGTTGCTACTGAATTATTTTGAAAACAGATTTTTCAGCAGAATCCATTTATTTTCAAACATTTTTATCTTCCAACCTACTCATCATAAAATTATTAAATTTTGAGAGGATGATCTAACCTCATCAAGGATTACCAGGGAATTATTACAAGATTTTTTAGTGGCTAGATGTTTCCCATAAGATCGCGCAATTCGCTGCCTAATTTTTAGTAACCATATCGACAGAATTTTGCTTAGATTCTAACTAACCATTTTGGTTTCCTAAGCTTCCTATCATCTCTTAATCATCTTCATCATTATCAAACACAAACCAACATCATTGCTAGCAAATTACTCATTTCATCATCAACAATCATCATTCACATAATCACAAATATACAATTACACTAGCCTAACCCCTACCTCAATGGAGTCCACTCTTTGATCACCAATTTGGTTTAGGCTCTCTCTTCCTTTCTTGGCCAGCTTCACTCCAAGCTTTGGCCGGCTTCTTTTCTTTACCATCCCTTGTTCTCCTTGCTTAGCTTGATTATCTCCATGAAGTGGTGTGGCTGGAAGCTTGAGGAATCATGTGGATGTGGTGAAGATTGGAAGAACTCCCTGTTCTTCCTCGGTCATTCTCACTCTCGGACTCCTCTCTTCCCCTAACTCCCTTTTTGTCTCTTCTTCTTTGTTTTTAGTTTACACTTAATACTTAACATGACTTATATGAAGAATGATCTGATGATAAAAGGATGGATGATTAAAAAGAGGTGTGGTTCGGTGACAACAATCAAGGAAAGACACTTGTCTAAGTGCATGTGTTCCATCATTAATTACTTCCTATGATTCATCACCCTTGGATAATATATGGAGGAGGTTAAGCCAGCAAAAAGAGAAGAGAGAGTATGGTTTAATTATGATTATGTGGCTTAATCTACAGAGTGGTTTGGTTAAGGAAAATTCGGTTCGATTTTAATTAAGTTAGGTGTTTCGGTTCTTTATTTTTCTTTTAGATAATCTTTCTAGTGGTTTCACGAATTTAGATTAAAGATAGCTTTCATGATGTTTTGGCCAAATTCCCAAAGAGAGGAAAAGGAATGGTTCAATAACTAAACCATAAGATTACCGTTTTCAAATCGTATTGGTTTAAACAATTGGCAATTGAGAAATCAGCAGTAGAGAGTATCTCGACTCTGAATTAAATTTAGAATATTCTACTAAGCTAAAATTATTAAGAATAGCTAGTAGCAAATATTCCATAGATTAATTTAGCTCGTCAGTCAAATTCATAGTTATCGTTACGGTTTTTGGCGTAGAACACACTTTTATCTCTCACAGTATATCTATTCTTTTCACTTATCAAGTCTAATTCTGCCTTATTATTTTATGATGAGGTGATTCTCAAATTTTTATCGAATTTCTCATTACAGCATTTCTGAGAATAACTCTGTAGAGAATCAGGGTGTTATATAGCGCACACGACATATGTCACTTGACATGTAAAAAAGTTATTTATAATCAAAATAGTCTTTGAAAATTCATATGTAAGTCATTTTCATCCCTAAAATTTTAAAAATTAATTAAATTAGTCCTTATATAAATTTCTTTTATTTTTTCTTCATAATATTAAATTTAAAATATTTTTTGATAGTACTAATTTTAATATTATTTTTTAGACTTTAATAAACAAAATTTTATTTACATAAAATAATAAAAATAATTAAATTATTATAAAGTTATTTTATCATTTGTATTTTAAAATTTTATATTTTTAAATTATAATTTTTTCCTAATAAATTTTTTTATTTAAATGAGCTTATCAAATTATAATTTCTGTTGAGTATGGCATGTGCATAAACCGCTATAGGCAGTAGCGGTTTATGCGTTTGGGAGAGTGTGTATAAACTACTAGAGGCAGTAGCAGTTTACGTTGGGTGTGCTTATAAAACCGTGGATGTAGCCGCGAATTCCTCATTTGGTGTGGATTTTGAGTTTGGCTAGAGAGAAGAAATTCTAAAGAGAGGGAGGAGCACTTTGAGAGCCAAATGCAAAATGCCCGATAAGCATGGAGAGGTCGCCAACCACCATCAAGTGCCTCTAGTGCAGCTAGGGGTGGAAACATGCCAGACCTGTCATGTAGTTATTTGGCCTGAATCTGGCCTACAGCCTGTTATAGGCTCTTTATAAAGTACTAGGCCTGGCCTGTTATTCAGCCTAGCCTGACCTGAAGATAAATTTAAAATATCTCATAATTTTATTAATAATAAAAAATTATTTATATATTTAATTATGTTTTAATAGGTCTAGGCAGGCCTAACAGGCCAATAAGACTAATTAATGAGTTTGGACCTGGCCTATTAACATATTAAGACTTTTAAAAGAGCTTGAGTCTGTGCCTCTTTTATAACAGGCTAGGCTAGGCCAGGTCAAACACAGGCCAGGCTGCAGCCCCCTGGCAGGCCGCCTTGCCTTTTTCCACCCCTATGTGCAGCCTTGATGCCATTGTGCCTATCAGATATCACTAGAATATCCAGTTATGGAGTCACATGTCTTCTCTGGTTGGATAGAGAGTATCCCAAAACTCTGCATTTTCTCCTTCCACAAGTGCAAACACAATGGGCAAGATGTTCAAGTTTTCGTCTTGAGCAATAGCCAACAACAAAGTCTCTCCATATTTGTCATACAAGTGTGTACCGTCAATGCTAACTAGCGGCTTAGCCTCAATACATGGAAGAATGTCCAGAAAAGACGATAAAAGTATACTGTTGATTCATCAACCTGATTACCCATTCCAATCGGAGAGGTCTTCAACAGAGCAATTGTACCCTCCATGGTGGATGTCACCCCAAGGATCCAACGAGGCAGCTCACCATAAGACTCCTCCTAGTCGCCATAGATCTATGCTACTGCCTTCTGCTTCGCTATCCATATCTTCCTATAGCTATGTCTGAAACCATAGGTTGCCTCTGTTGCTTCCTGCAACACTTTAATTGTAACCAAGGCATCGACTCTGACCAACGGAAAGATCCTCGCAAATAAGACATGATAATCAAGCTATTGTGATCGCTCAATATCGATGTGGCCAAACATGTGTGCGGTTCGTTGTACTTCCTAACTTCCCAAGTGCTCTTCCTTTGCCGTAGCATGATATGAATCATCCACATGCACCCTTTTCCAAACTCATTGCATCTCCTGTGGTATTTGAGATGGTCTGACTCCATCATCCTGTACTCAACTCCACGCCAGATGCTATAATCTTTTACACTTAGCACAACTTCTTTCTTACTCTGGAAAGATTGAACAATCTGAAATTCCGTCAAAGCAGTCACATCATGCAGACCCTGGCCCACGAAGGTTGCCTCTACGTTTCGCTGTTGGCCAACGGCTTCCAAGTTCAAGGTTGACAAGTGTGGAGGATACTGTTGTGTGCCAGAATCCGAAGCTCCGTGGGGTGTATGTGTATTGCTCAGAATATCATCATCACTATCCCCACCAATGTCGACTGGCTCATCGTCGAAATTATCATCTCGCATCGCATTCTTAACCCAATCCGGTCCGGCCTCAACTTTAAAATCAGGAACATCACGAGGCACACCATCAGTACCAGCCACAACATGTGGAGGATCAGGGATCGGACCTAAAGGTGCTACCACAGACATCAATGTCGAGGCTCCACCCATCGTCGTCGACTGAGGATTCGGTGTCGATGCCCCGGAGCTATTGACACCATCTTCCAACTTCGCAAGTAGCTCGGATATTCTAACCTCCGAAAAACTCCGCCGACAGTGAAACAAGACCTATATGTCTTCATCAGACCCTATCACAAAGGTCTCATATTTCACACCGGCTGACACAACGGCAATGAAAATCTTGTAGAATAATTTTTTTACCCACTTTGTCCCACACACACCGAGCTCATGTAATATGCTGCGTTTTATCTATGCCAACGTACTTGACGACCGAATAAAAACACTAAGCGGTTCCTTATCCGTAAATTTTACACCGTGCCTTTTGCTTTTTTGAATTTTTCCAGAGCAATACGCTAGAGCCACAAAACTCTCCTTACCATCCGTTTGTGAGAAATGACACTCCTCTTCTACCTCAATGCCTTTGAGGGGGTATATATAGCCAACTACCGCGTACACACACTCAATGTAAACCGCTATTGCCTCTAGCGGTTTACGCACACACCCCCAAACACATAAATTGCTACTGCATGTAGCAGTTTATGCACATGCCACACTCAATAGAAACCGCTGCTGCCTCTAGCAATTTCTGTGTAAAATCCTAACCCATGTAAACCACGGCTACCAGTAGCGGTTTACGTTCTTTTGTAAACCGCTACTGCCAGTATTGGTTTCTACAGAGATATCAAAAATTGCGTTTGCGTCTTGCCAAATCAAAAGTTGTATTTGGGTAAAATTCTTCTTCCAATAATTTATTTAAGTAAATTGCCTTATTATTATTATATTCATATTTTTTTAGTTTTTTTATTTAGATTTAAATTTTTACTATTTATCTTTCTAATATATATTTTTATTTTTCATCTTTCAAATATTTATTAAATATAATTTGGAGAGAATACTAATGTTATGATTAAAAGTTAAAATCAAGATTTAATTGTTTAAAAAAAATAATTTTGAGTTAATTTTATAACTATCAATATAATTTTTTTTCTTGCTAATATCTAATTATATTTTTATATACATTGAGAAAAAATATTATTTTGGGTAAATACCCTTTACGGCCCCTGAACATTTTAAAGTGGGACATATCGCACCTTTATCATCCAAAAATCTCAACCCGATCCTCAACCAACGACATAAGTGAACGAATCGACCCCTGTGACCGGTTGCTAACAGGTTGCCTGGATGACGTGTCAGGTGGAGGCTGAAGTGGCAACTGAATGTGCCATGTGTAAGTAGAAGTTGTTGCAGGGACTCAAAACCCCCTCCCTGCAACTTAAACGGCGTCGTTGCATTGGGTTAATATTCCCCCTCACTTTCGAAGTACATTTACTGTAATCTCCATCTTCTTTTCATTCATTCACTAAAAAGCCCTAACACTTCATCTTCCACCATTGTTTCCCTCCAGAACCTTTGTACGACGCTAGAATGGAAGTCTCGTATAATCGAATATGCGATGAACATGTGCAGGGCATAGACGTTCACTGTGTGAGACGGCAGTGAGAAGTTAGTTCAGTTTTTCTATTTTCACATTGTGTTAGTTAAGAATGTAGTTGTTTTTCATGCATGTCTATGCGGGGTGTGATGTGAGGAACTTTACGTTCGAGATGATTAGTATGATTAATGGATAAAGTGGTTAAGAAGAAACACTATTTTTAATTAGGGTTTGATAATGTTAGGGTTGATAAACGTAGTTAGTAATCTGGGTAATAAAATTTGTATGTAGTGGTTTTAGTGATGATAATGTTGGTGGCATTGTTGTGCATTATGATAAAACTATTTTTAAATGTTGCAGATGTTTGTGTTTGTGATCCCTGTATTTAACCATGGCAGAAAGCTTGTTAGAGCTAATGGTAAGCTACATTACTTAGACGGGAAGGTAGAGAAGTTTCCTCCAATGGATATTGATTTCGTAAACAAGAAGGACTTGGAGGAACTTTTCAAGGGTTTGGGGTACTTGACATACAAACAAATCTACTGGCACGACCCAACTGTTATTGAGTTCGAGGATGGTCTGCAAGTGCTCTATGGTGATAAGGAAATCAACAACATGTGCGACTTCACTATGAGGCATAATCTGAAGGAGTTCCACCTTTACTTTGAGCATGGAGTGGATATCCCCGATGTAACTGACGATGAGCCTGTGGAGGAGGAATGGGTATCTGAAGATGAGGATGTCTTGGTGGTGACAGATTCTTCAAAATCTTCTTCCTCCTTCTACGATTCATACGAGAGTGCTGAAGATGAAGCTTACAAGCCCCCTCCTCCTGGGTATGAAATTGACAATTCTGAGGAGGCTGTTGATGTACAAAGTAAAAAGAAGAAAAATTGGAAGTCTTGCTCACCTAACACCATGGCGAAGAGAAGGGCCTCCAGGAGATATGCTGGTAAGAGGAGGATGAAACATGTTTTGAATACAGAAATGGAAAGTGGGCCTAGCAGTGGAGATTCATGGTTGGGCCAAGGCCCAGGTAGTGGAGGCTTTGTTGGGCCAGATCTGGGTAATATGGAAGGCCTAGCTAGTGAGGGAAATGTGGGGCAGAAGGGGGTTGCAACTCAGGCTGGTGAAGAATTCGTTGATGGTGATGATATTGTTTATGAGTATGAGTCTGAGGGTTTTGTGACTCCAGTTTCATCTGATGATGAGAAGGGTCCTTCTGGTCCAGATTTTAATGAGGTCAAAACATTTGGAGAGGTACATTTTAGACTAGGGATGCAGTTTGCAACTATGGAGCAATTTAAAAGGGCACTTAAGGATGTCTTTGTGCAATATGGAAGGGATTGCATGTACCTAAAAAATGAGCCGGGGAGAGTTAGAGCAGCCTGTGCTGAGGAAGATTGTCCTTGGCTGATTTTTGTGTTGAAGAACTCGGTTACCAAGTCCTTTGAGGTCAAGACATTTCACAGTGAGCACACATGTGACCGGGATTATGGAAGCAACCTTGCTGATAAAAAATGGGTGGCTGAGAAATTGGGGCTGAGACTAAAAACGCAACCAAAGTTGACACCTAGGGAGGCAATGCAACATATGAAAGAAGACTATAATGTTCAACTAAATCGGAAGATGATTACACGAGCAATAAAGCAAGCTAGGGAGACTGTGTTGGGCAGTGAAGGGGCTTAATTTGGGAAGCTTAGGGACTACCTGAATGAGATACACAAAAGCAATCCCGGGAGCATAGCACACATGAACACCTTACCTCAGCCACAAGGGCCAAACTTGTTTCAGAGATTGTATATCAGTTTTGATGCTTGCAGAAGAGGCTTCAAGAATGGGTGCAGGCCACTCATCGGGTTGGATGGGTGTTTTCTGAAGGGTTACTATGGAGGCCAACTTCTTTCTGCAGTGACTCAAGACGCAAATAATCATGTCTTTGTTATCGCATTTGGTGTAACCAGGGTTGAGAATATTGATAATTGGAAATGGTTTCTGACCTGCCTTCAGGAGGATTTTGGGGCAAGCATGCTCTTTGGATGGCATTTAATGTCTGATCAACAGAAAGTAAGTTTCATAATTAGTAGCTAGCATCATGTATTGTTGAGTTTTCTGCTAGATTAAATGTGTGATATCATATAATGCAGGGTCTTGTAAGGGCAGTCCAAGAGGTGATGCCAAATGCATTTCATAGGAACTGTGTGCTGCATATGTGGAAAACTGTGAAAGGAGGTTTAGGGACAAACAGGTTAAGGGTTGTGTTTGGGAAGCAGCTAGGAGCACAACTCGAGTTCAGTTCAAGGCTGCTATGGATAGGTTAAAAACTGTGAGTAATGGAGCTTGGGAATACATGAGTAAGTTTGACCCTAATGTATGGTGTAGGGCATTTTTCAATCACTATGCTAAGAACGCTGTTGTGACAAACAACATGTGGAGTCTTGGAATGCAGTCATTGTGGAGGCTAGGGAGAAACCAATCCTGACACTGTGTGAGGATCTACAGGTTCATGTTATGAACAAAATGGCTAGACACAAGAGGATCCTAGGGGCATATAAAGGAAAGCTGGCTCCAGTACAACAAATGAAATTGGACAAATGGATTAAGCCAGAAAGTCACAAGTGGAATGCTCAATGGTGTGGTGACAATGACAGGGTTGTGTTTGAGGTATCCAGGAATACACACAAGCTGGGGGTTAACCTGAAAAATCAAACCTGCACATGTAACTTATGGCAGCTCACAGGTTAGGTGTATACATGTCAAATCAGTTTCAATTTTTTTGGCAATGTTGTTGAGCTATGGCAGATGTTTTAATTGCTAAATTCTATTCTGTAGGTGTACCTTGTGTTCATGCTGTTGCAGCCATATCCAGAGTGAGGGTAAAAGCAGCTGAAGACTTCGTGTCTCCATTTCTCACTATGGAAGCAATAAGGAAGACATATGACATCTGTATCAACCATGTACCCAGTGAGGAGTTTTAGGAACCAACTGACCAACTGAAGGCAGATCCACCAAAAATTGTGAGACCTGTTGGTAGACCAGTTAAGAGGAAAAAGGAATCAGCTACCCCTGTAGCTCCAACTGATGGCAGCAAGGTTAGAAGGACCTTCTAGGCTACCTGTAGCAAATGCAGAGAGGCTGGCCACTACTTCAAAACATGTAAGGGAGCACCTAAAAACCCTAACTGGCAACCAAAAAAGAGGAGAACTAACAAGGTATGGAATAATTTTCTCCATAACTTGGTTTTCTTTCTGCAGCCATGGAATACTACCAAAGTTAATTGAACTCTTAACTCATTGTTCAGGATGGTACTTCTGGCCAAGCTCAGAACAAACCCATGCATCAGAGGCCGAACCCAACTTTAGAGGAAATTAGGGTTAGATATCTGAATTTTACTTTGCTATTCTTTTTGTTCTTTAGGTTTTATGGTGTCATTGCCTGTGTGTCTGTTTAGGACTGAATGGTTTGCCATATTATTGTTTTACTCCTGGAATAGGCTAAGCTAAAGAAGCACAAGAAAAAGATGCCCAAGAGGCCACATGCTCCACAAAAGGAAATGCCAATTTCTCAATCTGCCCCTCCAGTGGTAAATGTTATAGTATACTATGCAGTCTAACTTGTTTACTCATTTTTTCCTTACTAACTGGCTTATTTTGGATGTGGTTGCATAGCAATCTCAAGGTGAACTAGCCCAGCCAAGTCTTGCAGCACCAGCCCAGACAAGGCCTGCACCAACAGCCCAGCCAGCTCCTGCACCACCATCCCAACCCACTCCTGCACCACCATCTCAGTCCACTCCTGCACCACCAGCCCAGCCAAGTGCCAGACTCAGGCCCAAGCTGAAGACCTTTAGGCCACCAGGTCCTCTGTCTCCACAAACAGGCCACCAACCAGCATCTACACCAGAAAATCTTGAGGCCATCACCAAGGAAACAGTTGCTGCATCAAGTGGAGGAACCTCTTCAGACTTATTGAAGTTCATTCCAACACTAAATTTCAGGCCACCAAAGCAGACTTAGTTAACTAGGAATTTTAGACTATAAGACTTATCTGTTTCTCTTCCTGTTTATGTTTTTTGGCTACTGCACCAGAATTATGAAAACTGCATATGTTTAAGGACATGTTTTTTTTGGCAAAACTACTTGGACTCACATAGTGTGTGAGTTTTATTTTGTAAACTTTCTCTGGTGTACCTTCTGTGTTAGCTTATGGAAACTTTGCCTCACATGGCTTCGATTGTGAAATGACAATGTTTACTCCTTGTGTAAATGTGCATTTTTACTATGTTTTCAGTTTGGTTTACCATGATTCTGTCAATCAATTACACACAAATCATGAAATGCAGAAAATACACATAACTGACTAAACAAACTCTATTAATCCAGAAACATAGTTCATTACAATTTCACATTCTTTTCTTTCACTACATCCAAGCATTGCCCCCATTACAAAACACTAAATTTACAATGTCAAAGGCATATTAACATTATGCAGCTGTTACTATACTACATCCCTTTTCTATTACAATGCCCAGCAAAATCAACCCAAACACTTTCCATCTGCTAAGAGCACCACTGTTCTTCTCATCGCTTTTGACCTCATCCATCTTCTTCTCTATCTCTGCAATTCTTTCTTCCATATTTTTTGTTGGGTCCGATACTCCATCTTGTACCACCTCATCAATACAAAAAGAGGCAACATAGTCATCTAGCCAGGCAAAGTATTTGCAATGTCCTGTGTTGTTCTACATCAAACATGCCTACTGTTCAGCTCCAACAAGTTACCAAAATAACGCAGCAACCCAAACAAAAACGATTTCCAAAAAAATTACCTTAAAATAGGAACAACCAAAGAAAAGCCTCCCAGGGTTTTTTGAAGTTCCAGATTCGAACAAAATGGCGTATGGTCCGCAATTGCACACTGAAGAAACAAATTTCTTCTTCATCCTTCTCGACGCTCCTTCTAGAATACTTCCATCGGCACTCATTCCACTCCCCCAACTCTCGTCACCCCCACCGCATCTTTTCTCGCGACTGAATGAAGCACCGGAATTTGTAGTTGCCATGCCCACTGTTGCAGGTCCTCTCACATAGCCAGAAGATGCAAACCCTAAACATTTTCAATCATTCAAGAATGGGAGAATATTAACCCAATGCAACGACGCCGTTTGAGTTGCAGGGAGGGGGTTTTGAGTCCCTGCAACAACTTCTACTTACACGTGGCACATTCAGTTGCCACCTCAGCCTCCACCTGACACGTCATCCAGGCAACCTGTTAGCAACCAGTCACAGAGGTCGATTCGTTCACTTATGTCGTTGGTTGAGGATCGGGTTGAGGTTTCTGGATGATAAATGTGCGATATGTCCCACTTTAAAATGTTCAGGGACCAGAAAGGGTATTTACCCTATTATTTTTAAATAGCAAGCATAAAAGTTAATTATTTCTAGGAAATTTTCCTAAATAAATAAAATGCCCCTCAAATTTACCTGATTACACAATTTCACAAACGTAGACGCAATTGCATTTTTTGGACGAATCTATAGAAATTGCTACTGCTAACAGCGAATTAGGGTATAATGTAAATCGCTACTAGCAGTTGCGGTTTACGAGCAAGGGCGTTTAAACAAAAACTGCTACCGATAGTAGTGGTTTCTGTGCAGGAGGATTTGGCCATAAACTGCTACAGGCACTAGCGGTTTACGCATTGGAAGCAAGCAACGTAAACCGTTAGAGGTAGTAGCAGTTTACATGGAGTGTGCATCGAGGCTGGTTGCCTATAAATACCCCTCCAAGCATTATTGAGTTGAGAAGACTCTCATTTCTCACAAATGGATGGGGAGGAGTGTTTTGTGGCTTTGGTGCATTGCTCTGGGAAAAAAAAAGTAAAAGGCACGGGGTTAAATTCACAGATAGGAACCCCTTAGTGTTTTTATTCAGTTGTCGAGTACGTTGGCCGAGATAAAGCAGAGAATATTACAGAAGCTTGGTGTGTGCGGGACCAATTGGATTAAAAAATTGTTCTACAAGATTTCCATTGCCGTTGTGGCCGCTGGTGTGAAGTATGAAACATTTGTCATTGGGTCCGATGAAGACTTGGAGGTATTGTTTCACTATCGGCGAAGTTTTCTGGAGGTCAGAATACCGGAGTTGTTTGCGAAGTTAGAGGATGGCGTTGACAGCTCTGGGGCATCTGCGCCAAATCCTCAGTCAACAACGATGGGTGGTGCCTCCACGTCAATGCCAGTGGTCGCACCTTCCGGTCCGATCCACAATCCTCCATGTGTTGCGATTGGTACTGCTAGTGTGCCAGTTGGTGTCCCCGATTTTGACTATGAGGTTGGACCAGATCGTGTTAAAAATGCCATGCGAGATGATGATTCAACGGATGAGCCGGTCGATATTGTTGGGGACAGTGAGGAGGATATTCCGAGCACCACACATACACACCAAGGAGCATCGGGTTCCGGTACACAGCAATATCCTCTACACTTGTCAGCGTTGAACTTGGGAGCCATTGGCAAACAGCGAGAGATGAGGGAGACGTATGTGGGTCAAGGTCTACATGATATAACCGGTCTGGTGGAATTTCGCCTTGGTCAATCTTTCCAAAGCAAGGAAGAAGCCGTGCTGAGTGTGAAGGATTACAGCATCCGGCCTGGAGTTCAGTATAGGGTGATGGAATTGGACCATCTGAAATACCAAGGGAAGTGTAAGGAGTTTAGAAAAGGGTGCACGTGGATGATCCGTATCGCACTGTGGCAGCGGAAGAACACGTAGGAAGTTAGGAGGTACAACAGACCGCACACATGTTTGGCCACATCCATATCGAGAGACGACAGACAACTTGATTATCATCTCATCTATGCGAGGATCTTTCCATTGGTCAGAGCGGATGCGTCGGTTATGATTAAGGTGTTGCAGGAAGCAAATGAGGCTACCTATAGTTTCAGGCCTAGTTTTAGGAAGGTTTGGATGGCGAAGCAGAAGGCAGTAGCATAGATCTACGGGGACTGGGAAGAGTCATATGGCGAGTTGTCCCGGTGGATCCTTAGGGTGAAGTCCACCATGGATGGCACGATAGCTCTTCTGAAGACCACTCTGGTTAGAGTGGGTGATCAGGTTGATGAATCGACTGTCTACTTTCACCGTCTTTTCTGGACATTTCCTCCATGTATTGAGGCATTTTGATACTATAAACCTCTAGTCAGCATCGATGGTACTCACTTGTATGGTAAGTACGGAGGGACCTTGTTGTTAGCAATTGCTCAAGATGGAAACTTGAACATCATGTGATACATGCTCGGAAAGACAACAGGGGCATTTTAAGACAAAAGGGCAGAATGGGAATTTTACACTTCCAAAGGGCCCCATCACTAGAGCACGTGCAAAGAAGCTCAAGGAGAGCTTTGGAAACCTGGCAGCACTTATGCATATGGAGTTACATTAAGTTCTAACTAAGGAAGAATGGGCAAGGCCCATTGGACTAAGTCAGGACAGCAAGAAGACCAATAATGCTTTCCGAATTCAGTGGAAGGCATAATTTATCTTTAAATTTCGAAATTCTAGACTTTTGTTTTAGTTCGTTATATGGTCAAAGTTTGTTAGAAGACTTGTTTTAAATCTGCTATGCTTAGTAGTATTTTTAGGGATTTTAAATTTAAATCAAATCTGATCTAATTTAATAAGATCAAATCTGATTTAAATTAGTTATCATATCTTTAGGATTTTGAAAATTTAAATCAAATTTGATCTCATCCAATAAGATTAAATCTGATTTAAATTAGTTATCTTATCTTATCTTTTAGCTAGTTTATTTGGGGTCTATTTAAACACCTTCTGGTGAGACAATTTACACAACTTTGATGAATAAATTTCAGTTTCTTTTAAGCACATTTATTGTGTGAAAAGTGAGGTGAGTGATTTGCTTCGCTTGTTGCATGAGGAAGATTAAAGGATCCAACACTAAAGTGATCTGCGTGGTGGTTTCTTTCAGTTTTCGTCCCTCTGATCTAGGTTGTCAAGGACAAGTTCTTTGAAGGTCTAGTAGGGAATCCTTTCCAGTGACCTAGGTTGCTAAGAACAGGTATCTTAGAGGTCTAGTAGGAAAACCCCTTTATCTATCTTTTATGTTTTCGCTGTGTCTCTTTATGCCAATAAATTCCTCTTCTTGATGTCATTCTTTTCTTGTCCCCCTTCCATTAGGATTTTATTACTTTGAATGTATTAAACCCTTAATGCCCAACATAATTCTTATCATCCTGCCTATTGCCTTTGCACTTGTGGAGGGAGAAAATACAGAGTCTTGGTCATACTTTCTGACCAACCTCAGAAGACATGTGACGCCACAAATGGGCATTCTGGTGATTTCTGACAGGCACAACGGCATCAAGACAGCACTAGAGACACCTGATAGTGGGTGGCAATGGTGCGCGAAATTGTGAACAATACTTTTCACAACTCTCATAATCCCCGGACATGAACCCCAAAAACTTGGTGTTCAATACCATGGCATTACACAACTTCGCACAACTAACCAGCAAGTGCACTGGGTCGTCCAAGTAATAAACCTTACGCGAGTAAGGGTCGATCCCACGGAGATTGTTAGTATGAAGCAAGCTATGGTCATCTTGTAAATCTTAGTCAGGCAAACTCAAATGGATATGGTGATGAACGAAAATAACACAAAGGTAAAGATAGAGATACTTATGTAATTCATTGGTAGGAACTTCAGATAAGCGCATGAAGATGCCTTCCCTTCCGTCTCTCTGCTTTCCTACTGTCTTCATCCAATCCTTCTTATTCCTTTCCATGGCAAGCT